>NC_043747.1:25702799-26002799 GCF_902148845.1 Salarias fasciatus
GATTAAAAAAATAAAATGAACATATTGCAGGCGCAGAACTATGTGGATCCCGCACGGCTGCATATGCATGCGTTGAGCAGCGTAAAAAGCAGGTGAATCATCATTTCTACCTGTGATTTTGAGGAGGAAACCCACACGATGTCAGAAGTTATTTCACCATCGGATCAAAACACGGTTCGGACAGTCTTGGGCAGGCTCTTAGAGTGTTTTATTGATCTTGCATCTTGTCACGATGCATTTGCTACAGCCATGCACCTGTCAGTTTGCCTTGTCTTTCTTTGTGAATAAATAGTGCCGTGCGTAAACGCGCACTGTATGTAAAGACCTCGGCGGAGCCGATCGGCGCTCTGAAAGAAGTATTAGCCTGTAAATGTGTCTGCATTGTTATTTCATTTGTCTGGTTCCCCAAGCTCTTCAAGACATTATTATTTAAAATACCTTCATATACATTGTTGCTTCACTATGGTTTAATATTGAGGCCAGAAATAAAATGTAGTTCATCATGTTAATGTAGCAGTGTCCTTTGCTGCAGTGCATTTGAAAAAAAGGAGAGGTGTTCATTTGATTGGTCAAATTACTCTCAGCTGGGTTTAACCCACTTTCTCTCCTCCCTCTTGTGCCACCTGCTCCAGTGGGCGGGATGGAGGCGTGACTGCGCCTGGTTCACGAAATTAGGACAATTTTCTGGACTGACTTTATCCGCCGACGGCGCACTTTGCGCTCCACTGACAGCGGGGCGGATTCGGCGCAGTCTACGAAGTTAGAGCCCTGAATTTTTGCCTGAATTTTCAGACTTTCTCTCCAGTTAGTCTTAAGCTCAGATCAAATCATTGTAGTTTAGACTTTAATATTCATGTAGATGTTGACACTGACAGCCTTAACGTTGCTTTCAGTTCACTACTTGATACAATTGTTTTTTCACAGAAGGTGAATAAACCTACTCATCACTTTAATCACACCCTCCACCTTGTTCTCACCTATGGTATTGACGTTGACCAATTAACAGTTTTTTCCCCAAACCCTGTACTGTCTGATCACTTCCTGTTGTCATTTGAGTTACATTAGCTGGTTTTAAAGTACCTGGGAAAAACTTAAACTTAGAAGATGTCTGTCAGAGGATAATGTGACCAAATTCAAGGAAATGATCCCATCAATATTAACTTCACTCCATCTGTTGGCCCAGTGGACAGCAGTATCAGCCCCACTCAGGTTGATTTAGTTGTACGAGGGGGTACCGAAAAGTTCCCGGAATTTGATTGTAACTTTTTATTTCTGACATTTCAAAAATAAAACATCACCGTCGCTTCAAAATAATCTCCATCCGCATTAATGCAGCGCTCCAGCCGTGTCTCCCGCTTCACGAATGTGTTGTGACACCCGTTGCGTAATTGTGCCCTTTTTTTGCCGGCTTCGATTTTTCTGTCACCCTCCTCCACATCTGCAAACCGCTGTCCTTTCAGCTCTTTCTTCAACTTGGGCAACCAAGAAAAAAGTCACTCGAGGCTACATCTGGCGAATAAGGCGGATGGGAGAGGAGATTCATCTCATTCTTCGCCAGAAACTGCGTGGACGCGCAGCGCCGTGTCCGCTGGCGCTCTGTGGCGGTGGATCAACCGGCTCCACCTCCGCCACTCCGCGGGCCGCTTCCCCTCCTCACATCCTCACAGAGCCGTCTGAGGATTTCGATTAGTAGTCCTGATTTACAGTCTGACCTGGAGGGACAGACTCGCTGTGGACTGATACCCTGGACAGCGAAGAAGCAGGCTCAGCATTGTTTTCCACGGCTGAGCGGACCTGACACGCCGACATCTGGCCCTTTGAAACCACCCGAACCACTCATGGACCTGAGCCTTCCCTAGAGCATCATCCTTGTAGGCTTGCTGCAACAAGGTGAGTGTTCTCTGCTGCTGTGTTTTTCCCAGCAATAAGCAGAATTTAATGTTACGCGCTGCTCCTGGCTTCCCAGGCAATGTCGCCATTTTGGAAAAATCGCAGACCGCCTCTGCACTCTGTTACTATAAATAGTGCCTGACAAGCTGTCAGTGTCACTCTGGGAGCTCAGCTTTTTCACAGATATGCACGAGGCTTACCTGCAGTACATCTGACGGCCAGAAGTACAAACTCATTATATTAGTATTTATGACCAAATTCCGGGGAACTTTCCGGTACCTCCTCGTAGATGGAGAGTGGCAGCTTCACTCTGCTCCACACTTGATTCAGTTGCTCCCCTGAAGTTAATAACATTAACCCACAGGAGACTAGCTCAACAACTGCAAACATTAAAAAGATCAGCTCGAAAGCTAGAGAGGAAATGGCATCTAGCCAAACTAGAAGTATTCGCATTACCTGGCAAAGATAGTCTGTTAACTTACAAAACAAAACTTTACATAAAACTAGGAACTGCCTACTATTCATCCTTAATAGAAGAAACCAGAACAGCCAGGTTCCTCTTTAATACCATAGCCAGGCTGACAAAAAGTCACAGCTCTGTTGAGCCTCAGATCCCCTCAGCCTTAAGCAGCAATGATTTTGTAAACTTCTTTAATGACAAAATCAGAACTATTAGAGGTAAATTGGAAGCCCTCTCCCCAAAGTTTTCACAGACAAACAACCACATCCTCAGATTTGTCAGTAGAACTGACTCACAACTAGCTTCCATCCTATTGAACTCCCTGAGTTATCCTCAATGTTGGCCTCATTTAAACCTACAACTTGTACATTAGATCCAATCCCAACCAGACTGTTTAAAGACATTTTCCCCCTGATCAGTACATCAATATTAGATCAGATCAACTTATCTTTAGTGACAGGTTATATTTCCACAGGCCTTTAAGGTTGCTGGTTATTAACCTCTCCTCTAAAGCCCCCCTTGATCCAGGTGTTCTAACAAGTTACAGACCAATATCCAACCTTCCCTTGATTTCTAAAATCCTAGAGAAAGCTGTTGCGAGTCAGCTTTGCGACCATTTATATAACAATGACCTATTTGAGTCTTTTCAATCTGGTTTCAGAGCTCATCACAGTACAGAGACAGCTCTGGTAAAAGTCACTAATGATCTTCTCACAGCCTCAGATAGAGGACTGGTCTCTGTTCTGGTTCCTGTTAGATCTCAGTGCTGCATTCGACACTGTTGATCATGATATTCTACTACAGAGATTAGAATATACTATTGGGATTAAAGGTTCAGCATTACACTGGTTTCAATCATATTTGTTTGTTTGTTTTTATTTCATTCAGTAGTAAAATAAAAGGTTCCATGTAAATACAGTCGCCAACCAAGAATGAAAGGGAGCAGAAAGAAGACAAGTCTTATATATCTGCCCCTTATCCCCAGAAATCAATTACAAAAAAGTAAAATTAAGAAAAAAAAAATATATACTGAAATATATACAGTACATAAGTATATATACTACATAATACACAAAAGTACCAACCACGTAACGCATGCACCACAACACACACACACACACCACACAACCTTTAATAAAATAAAAAAAAAATGGCCGACACAGACAGTGACATAACATTAATTCTTTGATTACAATTAACCTAGTGCTTTTCACAACAACAACAAAAAAAGGACAATCAAATATAACTAGAATATTTCATTATATTTTCTTTAACATACTGGCTTTAAAGCTCGTGTCCGGAGTTTCCGTTCATTTCCAACGTATGTATCATTTTTCAACAGAGCTTAAATGTGTCGGTCTGGTTCGATACTACAATATACTTAGCATAAAGCAATATAAAAATGTATTTATGAGCCCCGCCTTCGTCTCATAGACCCCCATGTTATCCGAAAAAGCGCCGGTCAGCGTCAGCCAATAGATTTCGAGCTTCCGCATTCTCGTGTTGTCAATCAATAGTGTGGAGCAGCCAGAGGCGCACGGCCCAATCGCCCAGCAGATGAGAGTTAGCTCCGCAGCAGCCGCCGCGCTTACCTCGGATATATCCACTGTCTGCTTGAACATCCACGTAAACAAGCTAAACATGGAGGATGCTGTAGGACTCAGAGGCTCTCATTTTCACCAACAGGATAATAGCGTGCACAATTAAAGGGGCTGGCTTGGTCGCTCATGAAAGCAGGGAGGGGCGGAACCTGAGACGTTGGATTAAAAAAAACCTCTCTCTTCAAAACTCCGGACACGAGCTTTAATTAATATTTTAAATGTGGTGCTTGACTTAGATTCTTTGATTTCTTTCTCCAGATTGTTCCATTAACTGATTCCTTTTACAGATACACAACGTTCCCTCATTTTTGTCCTAAAATCTTGGTATTTTAAAGATCTCTGTTCCTTTTAAGTTAGTACTTACTTTCTCTTTTTCCAAACCTGTTCTGGATTGTTAACGGCAGTGTATTTGTGTGACGCTTTCCGATAATTTGTAGAATACGGTAACATCGGCTAGTTTCTGGAATTTCAGCCAATTTTTAATTGAAGAAATAATGATTAGTTGGATCTCTATATCGTTTTCTACTGATATTACTTATGGCTCTTTTTCTGTACTATGAAAACTGATTGAATATAAGTTTTGCAGGGCATTTCCCCCATACTTCAGTGCAGTAGGTTAGATGTGGAACGATCATGGTGTTATATAAAATGTACAATGATTTGTTATCCACTGAATCTGTTACTTTGTGTAACATAGCTATCGTTTTTAATATTTTTTGCCTTGTATACTGGATATGTGATTTCCAACCCAAATTTTTCATCCAGAATAACACCCAGAAAACTTGGTTTCCTTTACGCTATTGATTTTAATACCATCTATGGTAATTGAAGCACCAGTGTCTCCTCCCTCTGTTACTAAAATATCATAAAGTTGTTTTTTTCAGATTCAGAGATAATTTATTTCATCAAAACCATGTTTTTATTTTTTTAAATTCTTCTTTAACCACATTAACACCTGTGCTAAATCTTCCCCACAATAAATAATGTATCATCTGCAAACAGAATACATTTTAGCAATTTTGATACAGAAACACAATCATTGATGTACAAAGTGAAGAGTTTAGGCCCAAGGACCGATCCCTGAGGTACTCCACATGTAATATACAGCAATTTAGATTTTGAATTATATATCTGCACAAACTGCTTTCTATTGTCTAAGTAACTGAAAATCCATTTATGTGCCACCCCTCTAATACCATATTTGCTCAGTTTTTTAAGAGTATGTATGATCAATGGTATCAAAGCCTTTTTGAGGTCAACAAAGACACTTACAAAAATTGTTTCTTATCTATTTCGGTGGATATTTCTTCAGTTAATTCCATTAATGCAAATGATGTGGAATGATTGGTTCTAAATCCATACTGACTATTGCTCAAAGTATTGTGTCTGCTTATGAATTTGTCCAACCTGCTTACAAACAATTTCTCTAGTATTTTCGAAAATTGTGGAAATAAGGATACTGGTCTACAGTTGGAGAAAAACATGTTTATCTCCATTTTATAAAGTGGAAACTATTTTGGCTATTTTCATATTCTCATTTAACAGACAGGTTCCACTTTGTTAATGTTAATGACGATTCTTCAGCCCAGATCAAAGTTAAATATGGAGTTCCACAGGGTTCTGTTTTAGGACCTATACTCTTCACATTATACATGCTTCCTGTAGGGAACATCATCAGGAAACACTCCATTAACTTCCATTATTATGCAGATGATACACCGATCTACATCCCTGAAACCAGATGACACTGATCAACTTGTCAAATTAGAAGCTTGTCTTAATAACATAAAAACCTGGATGAGTCATAATTTTCTCCTCCTAAATTCAGATAAAACAGAATTCATTTTATTTGGCCCAAAACACCTGAGAGAAAAATTATCTAATCAAATACTGACCCTAGATGGTGTTACTTTAACTCCCAGTAACACTGTGAGGAACCAGGGAGTAATCTTTGACCAAGACTTATCGTTTAACTCCCACATTAAACAGGTCTGCAGGACCTCCTTCTTGCGTAATATTTCTAAAATCAGGAACATGCTGACTCAAAGCGATGCTGAGATATTAATCCATGCATTTGTTACCTCCAGAGTAGACTACTGTAATTCCTTGTTATCAGGGGGCCCCAATACCTGCTGAAAAAGTCTCCAACTCATTCAAATGCTGCAGCAAGAGTTCTCACAAGAACCAGTAGGAGAGATCGTATCACCCCCAATTAGCTTCTCTTCACTGGCTTCCTGTTAAATCTAGAATAGAATTTAAAATCCTCCTCTTAACCTATAAAGCCCTGAACACCAGGCCCACTCATATCTAAGCAGCTATTAGTCCCATACTGTCCCAGGAGAACGCTTCGCTCTCAGAGTGCTGGTCTGCTGGAGGTTCTCGGTTCTCTAACAGTAGAACAGGAGGTAGAGCCTTTAGCTATCAGGCTCCTGTTCTGTGGAACCAGCTCCCAGTGTCTATAAGAGAGGCTGACACAGTCTCGGTTTTTCAAGACGAGGCTTAGACCTTTTCTATTCAATAAAGCTTACAGCTAGGGGTCGCGCCTGCTCTCTCTCCTCTCGCTCCTCTCTCTCTCTCTCTCTCTCTCCTCTCTCTCTCTCTCTCTCTCTCTCAACTATTATGTAACTGTTCTGTAAGGTGATGTTGGGAAAATGAGTTGTGGATTTATTGTATAAATCTCTGAACCTGTGTCCACTTCAATGGAAATAAAATGATCTCTCCCCCCTCTCTCTCTCTTTCCACTGTGGGAGGACCAATAGTCAGAACACCGAAACCCTGGACGAAAAGGCTGTCTCTTAGGTGGACTAGAGCCATGCTTGAGGGATCGCAAACAGAACATCAATTGCGGCTGATCCATTGAGACAGCCGGATTCGATGGGTGCAATTCTAATTGGGCATCAAACAAAACAGCTGCTCCACTAATTAATCGAGGAACCCGGACCCAGTGGGTGTAAGCGTTTACTTCACCCAGGCTCCTACCATGTGGAAACCGGCTCCCAGTTCTGCTCTTTCTCTCATTTCAATGTATTTTCATTGTACTACTGTAATTTCATTGTATTGCTACATGCCATTGATGATTGTTCCTCTTGTAACCTATGTACCCTGTGTTATATATGAAATTGTATGTAGATACAAGAAACTGTCTGTCCTATCTCCTTCTCTTTCTGTCCCCTCACCCCAACAGGAATAGCAGAAAGCCGCCACCTCTGAGCCTTGGTTCTGCAAAGGTTTGTTCCTGTTAAAAGGGAGTTTTTCCTTTCCACAGTCGCTTATGCTTGCTCATGTGGATCTGTTGGGTTTCTCTGTAAAAGTGTCTAGAACCAACCATGTTGTAATTGGCACTCATAAATAAAGCTGAATTGAATCTGCAGTCAACTATTTAGCACCAGTCTTCAGTCTGAAGCCAGCCTCTCTACCTAAGTTCACTGGAGTCAGACTGTGAATTCCATCGCTGGAGAAAGGACTGGGAAGCCCTCCAAGCTCAAGGAGAACCATCAGGCTCAAAAGAAATAAAAAGTTCCAACTCAGCGACAGTGTTGATGAAAAAATCAAGAAAGATCTTCGCCTGTCAAGTGTCCTGGGAACTCGTTTTGGAAATAAAGCATCATCACCCATCGAGATTTTGGAAGAGCTCCAGAACACCCCAGCAATCAGATCCAACCAACCAAGGAAAATCATTGAGCTCATTCAAACAATTGAGAAAGCCCTCATCAAACCTTAGTGACCTTGATGAGGTTGACGCAATAAAAAATCCACTGGTCATGAAATCCATTGAGAGCAAACCCCTCACTGCTGAAGAAAGAGTGGCTTCACCATCGGCAGAAAAAGCGGCTCTCTGATTCCGGCTCATGATTTGACTATCTCCTCACATTTCTCAAAAGCCAGGAAGCCATCTATGAGTAGTCGGATCAGCTCAGCGGTGATCCACCGAAGACCAGGCTGGAACCAAGACATGCTCAAACCAGAGCCTCCAGTCAAGGTGAGCACCCAGTCTCTTGAGTGTATTGTCTGTGGGGAAAGAGGGCAATCAAAAAACCTGTACTTTTGCAAGAAATTCACACCGCTGAAGCTGCCCTGAGAGAAGGGATGCTGTGAGAAGAATCGGAGCATGCAAGAAATGCCTCGAAGTGCAATTCGTATGACAATCACATCTGCAAACTAATTTCATCTGCAGAAATCCCAAACTGCGCAGAAATACAGAGCATCAATTCAAGTCTGTGCCCAAACAGAGGGCAAGGATAAGTTGGAGCAGCGGGAGGCGGTAACGACCAAAGGAGCTACACTTCCACCCGAACTTGCCCAACAATGCTGACATGTGTTCTAAATACATTGTCGAGACAAGCACACACCTCTAACTCACAGTCTGATGGAGAAATATGGAGTTAGCAGAATGGCCAGTTCATCATGATGCATCCTCGAGTAAACAGCAAATGCGGGTCAAAAGATTGACATCTTAATTCACCTCGCATCAGATACCAATACATCACACATGAAGCGGCAAAGCATCTGAACTTGAGGAGGTGAAGCATAACTCTTGTGGTCCATGGAATTGGAGGTATGGAAGTTGCGGTCAAGACAAGGCGATACTTCCTAAAAATCCGGGTACGCTCAGGCAAAGGGACCTATGACTCCCATCGCTCGTCTGCTATGGCCTGGATAGTATCACAGACATTCACCATCCTGTTAAAGCCACACAACTTCAGAAGATCTTCCCCGACATCCCACTAAATGAATTACAAAGACCAAGGGAAAAAGATCTCCTGATAAGCCACAAAGAAGGTTGGCTAGTCCCTCAGAAAGTTGTGCACTGTAGGTGACCTTGTCCTGTGGGAGGACCACTCGGGGAAAACAGTAGCTGGGAGACATCCTTAGCTTTTTGAGAATGACCAGTCTTTCAGCTCGTGCTCACAACCCATTTCGCCAGATCAATGAGGACAGCAACTGAAAAATACCAGGAACTTACCTGTGACTCACCTGCCATCATTACTCCTACATTGCGACGACGGTTCGCAACTTCCTGGATTGGCGGAGATGGGAAGACATCAGCACTGCCTGCGATCCAGAATGCGGAAGCTGTAGTAACCCTCAACCTGGTGGCAAGGACACAACCCTGGAAGACGACGACATCGAGAGGTATCAAAAAGTGACCTCACACTTTGTGGTGCTGATGAACCCGTGAAAGATCATCCTGCCAAATCAATTAAAGAACACCAAGCCCAAACCATGAGGACTCAACTAGTTTGGAGAGCAACTAAAAACTATGCAGACTCTAACCACAACCTGAAGACCTCAAAGTGGGAGTCCTTTCCGGAGGTCATGCGAAAAGCAACTTGGGTCATAAAAAGAAAAGCTGTCAAAAAGGTGACACGAAGCTCCTGCATTCCCGTGACCCAACCCTCCCGAAACCCACAAACGACTGTTCCAGAAGGAAACCAGTGTCCACTCTACAATCCTGCGGAGAGATGCCTGGCGACGACTGGTTTCTTCATCCATGCAGGAACGGACTGGAAACTCCAAGGAGGACGCAAAAATCATTAAACTGGCAGACCCAGCTCCCAATCTGTGCGGCCTTCCCAGCAGTTCCTGTGGAACGGCCAAGTGGGAGGTGTTCTGTCAAAACTGGCTGCGAGCTGGCTCCGCCTCCCATCCCCCATCAGGAAGGAGAAAGACCAGGTGAATTCAATCACCTGATTGATGCCCCTGGCCAGCTGGGGTGGAGAGGAGACCTGTCTTGCAGCCTTCCTGCATGGAGCAGGACACAGCTCAGGCATGAGACAGCTCAGGGAGGACAGCTCTAATTCTGGTAATTATCAGAAAAGTGTTCTTCCCTGGATTCAACCTGTGCAAAGAACTCGTCGACCTGGATGGACAGCCGGTAAGATCTGCGGAACGGTGGCTGTTTAAATATCTCCACTGGCTTCAGGGAGAAATGTTTGCATTCGGGACTTTCCAGCTGTGAATGAGAACTCTAAGTTTAATGTTTTCTTTCCATTAAAGTTCTAAGTTTGTCATGTACTAGATTTAAGCAAGAATTAAAGGTGGAATACAACCTTTTCCCGAAAAGACGAAGCCCCACGTCTGTTACTCACTTTTTGAACAACGCGCATGTGCCAGACCATCCGCCCGGCTCTCCTGCTTCTCCCAGAAAACGCGGAAGCGGCTCTCCGGCGTGCACGGCTCTGTACAGTTTCGCGATCCGCCTCGCTCATAAAGCTTTTTTTTTTCCGAACAGCTACAGGTTTCATTATGTCAACTCGCCATCGGTAAGTACGAGCTCAGAAGCTCACCGGCTACATAAAACACTCTGCATGCGCAAAGGGAGAAGCTGATTGGGCGCAAGCATGTAGAACCGCCTTAACGAAAGCAGCTCGTCAGAATGATTGACAAACAGACCCACCAATTATTTAGGTGATCCACCGGAAATCAAAATGTTGTATTACACCTTTAATTATTTAAGATGATGCCAAAGTTAAAGTTAGATTACTTTATGCTTTATGGTCAAAAACATTAGCTGTCATTATTAAAATCAACCTTTGTAAAAAAAAAAAAAAAAAATCATATATATATAATATATAATACTACTCCTGGGATGTAATTGGGCATGTTTTGTTTCCTTTAAGGTTTTTCTTACCTAAAGAGAAGCTTAATGAGGAGTCCAAAGGAACTAAGAACCAGCTAAAGGTTTACAACTTCAAAGAAAGCTAAAATAAAATTGACGGATTCTAAACTGAACTTAAGAATCTAAAAATTTGTCAACAATAAAGAATTGGGAAAAGAAACCTGGACTTCTTCTTTGAGTGGAATCCTGCACAATATCCTACGAAGAGAACGCTCCGTTCAAGTCCCGGAGCAGCACAAAAACTAGAGGACTTGACAAATACATGTCAAATAGCGAATGTCCCACTCCTCCTCCCCTTCAAAGAGCATCGTGCAGGTTTACTGTTTGTTGGCTGAGTTTAACCAATGGTTTAGACCAGGGTTCTGCAACCTTTATGACCAAAAGAGCCATTTTTGTGACTGTCAGTCAAGTCAAGTTGGTCTGGAGCCGTAAAACACAAATGAAAATTAAAATGAGGCTCATGCAGCTCTTAAAGTTTCATATATAGTTTTTGATTCACACTGCATCTTATGATGCATTTATGAAGTTAGGGTTCAGAATAGGAACATTTTATGAATTTTAACCTATTTTTGTACTTCATTTTAACAGTTTTAGCTCTTCTATTCAAGTATTTCTTGTTGACAATTTGGACATTTTAGCAGTTTTAAGCATTTTACCTCCTGTTTTGCATTGCATGCTTTTTTCCAACCATATTTATGTTCTTCTCTTTGAAAAGTCTAGACATTTCACGTTTCTTAAGCCGTTCGATGACTTTTGTCCCCAGTCTCGTGGTTGTGGCTATTTTTCCAAATTTACTGGTACCTTTTTGAATCCATTTGAACGAATTCATTTTGAATAGTACTGTGGTGTGTTAGTACAGTATAATAAAAATAAGTTGAATGTTCATTCACGTGCCATGTTGTTAACGATTGGTGGAGCCCAGAGGGACAGAATGAGCCACATGTGGCTCCAGAGCCGCAGATTGTAGACCCTGGTTTAGACAGTTCAGGCTCATCTCCCTAGGAGAATTTGTTAACTCACATGTGATTGGCTCTGGAATCCGGGTGTGGTGACAGCCTAGCCCCGCCCACCGAGGTTGTTCCATCCCAGAACAGCTCAGTTTGAAAGAACAAACTTTGACAAAGACAATGTTGATGGAGAGGACAGGTCATTCAAAGAGAATGTTCCTTCAATGGCAGGTGAAAAATAGGAATGATTTTAATTATTTTTATTGTAAATTTCTTACTTATTGCACCTTTAAAGGTGCATTAAGGAGTTTAAAACATTAAAATACTTATTTTCCACCATAAATATGTTACAAATATTCAATGATGTGTACAATGTGCCCAGACATATTCATTGTAAGTACCGCTAACAGCACTAAACTGTCACTTGAGAGTTGCAGTGCCGGTCCGGCAATTTGTTATTTCTTGGGAGAGAATTTGAGAGGATGTGATGTAATGTGCGCTCCCGCTGGCCTGACTTGCTTCGCTTTCGTTTGTCCGCCATTACTCCGCCGATGCTCAGCGAGCAACAACCTGAGCAGGATGAGGATGGATCTTCCAGAAAGTAAGAAAAGACCAGCTTCTAGCACTGTCCACAACTCCAGCACAGACCCCACCAGGCAAAATTAACTTAAAGGTTACTCGCGGCACTATTAAAAGAGCGAGGAAGGAGGGCTGACCAAAAGTTACAAATATAACTTCACTTTCTTCAGTTGAAGCCTTTCTTGTGAATCGATCACCTCTTCTGCGTGCCACGGCTGCTATGCAGTTTATTCCCCTCTCCGTGCATGTACAGGACTGTCTCAGAAAATTAGAATATTGTGATAAAGTTCTTTATTTTCTGAAATGCAATTCAAAAAACAAAATGTCATACATTCGGATTCATTACAAATCAACTGAAATATTTCAAGCCTTTATTATTTTAATATTGCTGATTATGGTTTACAACTTAAGAAAACTCAAAATCTATCTCAAATATTAGAATATCATGAAAAAGTATACTAGTAGGCTATTTAACTAATCCACTTGAATCATCTAAATAACTCGAAACACCTGCAAGTGTTTCCTGAGCCTTGAGAAACACTCAACATTCAGTAAACTAATCACAAGTATGGGGAAGACTGCTGATCTGACTGCTGTCCAGAGGACCACACTGACACCCTCCATCAGGAGGGTAAGACACAAAAAGAAATTTCTCAAAGAGCAGGCTGCTAGGTGCAGTTTCAAGCACATTCACAAAAAGTCTGTTGGAAGGGAGAAATGTGGCAGGAAACGCTGCACAACCAAGAGAGATGACCGCAGGCTTAACAGCATTGTGAAGAAGAGCCGCTTCCAGAATTTGGGGGAGCTTCAAAGACCAGTGGACTGAAGCTGGAGTCAGGTATCAAAAGCCACTGTTCACAGACGTGTCGGGAAATGGGCTACAATAGCCATATTCCCATGGCAGAGCCACTTTGAACCTCAAGACAACGGAAAAAGCGTCTGACCTGGGCTATGGAAAACAAGCACTGGACAGTTGAAGAGTGGTCCAAAGTCCCTCTTTTCAGACGAAAGCAAGTTTTGTATTCATTTGGCAAGTCAAGGCGCCAGAGTCTGGAGAAAGGCTGGAGAGGAGCAAATCCAAGTTGCTTGAAATCCAGTGTGAAGTTCCCAGCGTCAATGGTTTGGAGCCATGTCCAGGCTGCTGGTGTTGGTCCACTGTGTTCATCAAGTCCAGATAAATGCAGCTGTGTACCCAGAGAGTTTAGAGCCTACGACATGCTTCCTTCCGCTGAA
Organism: Salarias fasciatus; assembly: GCF_902148845.1. Taxonomy (NCBI): domain Eukaryota; kingdom Metazoa; phylum Chordata; class Actinopteri; order Blenniiformes; family Blenniidae; genus Salarias; species Salarias fasciatus. Next base: position 25,716,129 of record NC_043747.1, read on the forward strand.
AAGCTCTATGGAGATGATGATTTCATTTTCCAGCATGATCTGGCACCTGCCCCATGCCAAACCAGCAGTAACTGGTGTACTGACCATGGCATTACTGTCCTCGATTGGCCTGCCAATTCCCCTGACCTGAACCCCATTGAGAATTTGGTGGGGTATTGTCAAAGAGAAGCTGAAAGACAACCAGCCCCAACAATGCAAATGAGCTAAAGGCCGCTATTGAAGCATCCTGGGTATCCATAACACCTCAGCAATGCCACAGGCTGACTGCCTCCATGCATGATGCAGTAATTCGTGCAAAAGGATTCCCAACCAAGTACTGAGTGCATTAATGGGACATTTTCAAATGTTGATTTTGTTTTGCTGTTATAATTTTGTTTTTTTACTTGGTCTGAGGAAATATTCTAATATTTTGAGATAGGATTTTTGAGTTTTCTTAAGCTGTAAGCCATAATCAGCAATATTAAATAATAAAAGGCTTGAAATATCTCAGTTGATTTGTAATGAATCCAGAATGTATGACATTTTTGTTTTTTTAATTGCATTTTCAGAAATAAGAACTTTATCACAATATTGTAATTTTCTGAGACAGTCCTGTACATGGACGCAAACCAGAGGCACAAGCGTTTTTTAACTAACGTGCAGTTACACCCAAGGCCTGCAGGGGTCATTGTTTCGTATGAGACATGAAAACTCCTTAATTCACCTTTAAGTGCTGAAGTACGTTTACTTAGTTACTTTACACCATTGGCCTTTGCAAATAAAGAATAGAGCTAAAAATTGCTAAAGCCACCCTAAACACGAAAGGTCTTTAAGCCTTTAAGCCACTTTATAATTGATGTGGGAGGTAAAAGAAATCAATGCCGCTGAAGCGGAGGCTGAATTACTAAAGGCAGGCTCACTGAAGCAGACTGAGTCACAAAAAAGTGCTTCAATACCTGTTCCTCTCCAACAGTGGCTTCAGAGCACAGCAGACTACTTGAATGATCAATCAAATCTGTTTTCTAACTATCCAGATTATTAAAGAATAACAATAGATTTGCCATCATAAATTTTAATTTGTAAATCACGTTTTGCATTTGGTTGAAATCTCCAAGTGCTTCTTAGAAGATGAAAAAGAGATAAAAACAAAACTAAAAAACAAAAATTCAAGCATGATAAGAAAATTTCAAGGACATGTTGAATCAAAGGCTTTGTAAAGGAGAAAGGCCTGTAGGCCTTTTTATAGGGCCCTTTCACACCAGCCCTGTAAAATCCAGATTTTAGACAAATTCAGGATTTTCTGGGAGAATCCTCGTCATTTATGCATGTTTCAATGCTCCCCTGAACCCAGATCCACATTTTTTCAATTTGATAAAATTACTTACAGTAATTACTTACCTTCGGTAAGCCATACTTTAGTAACTTAAAGCAGAACTATGCAAGATTGCTTAGTGCTCCCCTACGGGTCTCCTGTAAAGCTCACTGTCGTAAACGTCCTCGCATCACCCCCCCACACCACCGCCCCCCGCGTGCAGAGAGTGTCCCACTCCCGTGTCCTTTTTTTTTTCCGCTTGTTACACAAAGTTTTTTTCTGTCTTTTTGGTTCTGCATCCGTGAGCACCTCAGGGTGGCGTTGCTAACGCTAGCGAGGGTTTCAGTTTGTGTACGCGCTTTTGTTAAATCTTCTCTGCAGCAGCAGTTCCTCGCGCTGCCCCAGGAACTTCCTCCGGTTGCTCCCTCTGTCGTAGACATGCCTGCCTCGCACACTCGAAACTTACTGGAAAACAAACATACTCGGAGACATGCTGCTTTCAGCTCAGGCAGCAAATTCACCACCGCGCTCCCTCTACGTCTACGAGAGGAGGTGCCACTCCTCTTTATTTTTCAGTTACCAAACGGATATTAGAACCAATCAACACACACGCAAAGATCGTCTATTGCAACACAACACAGATATCGCACTCCAACAGCTTTTATACTTGTAATCCTGTATGAGTGCCGTTAAAGGCAGGTTGTTCTCGTAGATGTAGTCGGGTCAGAATCCTCTGAAATTGCAAGTGCTGTTTTCAGGACACAGACCCCGGGGGGAGTGGAAGGGACAGCGAATCACCGTGACAAGCCTTTGTTTACCCCACAGGGATTCTGAAACACATTTATTGAGGTAAAAAAAGTTGCATAGTTCTGCTTTCATGCGAATTGCCAAACGTAAACCCCAACATAATGGTGGGCCCGTGTGAGGCCGTTTTAAACCAGACTGGTCACATAAAACTCCATAATTTAAACCTGAATTGTTCCTTTTGTTGTTTTCGTTGCCGTTAACTATTCTGGCAGAATTTGGTTTCAGAGAACGTGTTGCAAAACTGTCGAACAGAGTCAGTTGTGGTTGTGAAGTGGCTGTGGTTTTTCTTGTTAAATGCTGCATCACATGCATTTTTAACTCTTCTGGCAAAGTAACAGTCAAGTATTGCTCACCAGGTTTTAGACTCGTTACTAACCTGATCAGGCTGCAATAGAGCATTACATAACCTCATAGGTTTGTAAGTCACAGGTATCGGCTCATCTGTGCATTTTAACAACATGTTGCACATGCAAGCTCATCAATATTGAGAGTAAGCCTCTATTATAATGGATAATCAGAGCATTCAGAGATCAGGAGCAGAGGCGCTGCAGACGCCTCTGGAGCCAGCCCTCACGGTGCAGCAGCTGCTCTCACATTCCTCTGTGCCAGAGAGGAAGACGCTTCAATGACTTCAGCACTGAAGAGTGTGACGAAGAGATCCTGAGACTGGGTGAGAAGTAGTGATGGCAAGATGAAGCTTCATGAACCACTGTCTTTATTTCTGAAGCCTCTAGATGGCACTCTTGGTTGTAAGACTGAGGCTGAAGTACTGGCTTTCAAACATTTCCTGAAGGGATAGCACCATCTAGTGGCTTCAGAAAATTAAGACAGTGGTTCATGAAGCTTCCATCTCACCAACACCAGTGAGAAGCTCACCAGCTGGACGGCACACAGCCGAGCGTCATCACGTGCACTTTAAACGAACTTATGCTGCTCTGTCAAACTCTGATTTGAAAAGAAATATAATGGCAAAGAACACTTTGATGACTTGCACCTGTATTTTCAGGAATGTTCTTCCCTCCTGGCTCTTAGCCTTTGAGGATGTATGACTAAATCAATATTTGTCAGAAGAAATCCAAATGTTTCTTTATTAATAGTTGGCATTTCTCAAACCCTCCTGAGTGTCAGTGTTGTATAAGGTGGTAATGAAGATGTTATGCGGTGATTCTTGTTCCATGACTACATAATAAAGAGAGTGGTGTATGTGCCTCAGAGGAGGCTCTCACCTGAGGGTTGATCTGTCCATCAGTAGGATCTGGCTTTGGATGCAGTTGCTGCAGTAGCCTGTGTCCACAGGGAATCGCCTTCAGGAGATCCAGACAGATGGAACAAGAGAACTTCAGTGGATCCAGCCGAGTTATTTTCTCCTCTCACAACAGCCAGAGTTTGAAGAGATCCTCTTCCTTCTCAGCAGTTGTTAAACCTCACAACTGAAATCAGACACACCTTAAATTTCTTGGTCCTTTGCTCTGATTGGACCAGGTTGAACTTTGGCTGCAATCATGTCGATAAGAATTTATATTTTCAACCTTTTTTGAGCCAGGGAACATTTTTTCATTGAAAGAATCACAAGGCACACCACTTAATTAAAAAAAAAAAAAAAAACTCTGTAGTCTGTATTACAATAAAATCGTTCTTGTCAAAGTGTCTTCAATATCAATCGAAGACAATGAAAAAATTGCCTTTTTGGACGATTATCGCTTAGTGTGAGTCTCATTAACCTTTGTGGTTTTTCTCATTAAAGTTTCCTGTTTTGTCACATGCTCCTGCAGGCAGACAAAATAAAATTAAAAAAACTGTGTTAATTTCACATTGAATGTAGTTTTGTATTTTCTTCCCTCCTCTTCACCACTTCTTTTTCTAAGTGCATCTTCCTGTTGCTGTAAAAGTCCCTGTGGTGTCAGGAAAAAAGGATTAAAAGCCTGCTGACATTGCAGCCGCAAATACAGCCAATGTCCAACAAGTTGTTGGAGCTCTGTCACTCTCCCCCATGCTTTACTCACAGGAGTATTTTATTTGGTAAACCTGTTGAGCTGCTGCTGTTCTAGCAGCCATGTACCACCATGTGGCACCATGTGGTGAAGCCATGCATGGAATTCTTGATTTGTGTTTTGAGCCTCTCGGGCTTCCTTAGCCATTTTCTGTTCAAAGTTTTCAGAGTTTTGTGGCGTTCTTCTTCCACAAACACGTTTGTGAAGTTTGCCGACTAGGCCCCCGCAGTGGGTCACATATCGGACAATGATGAGACCCACAGCAGAGAGGAGATCCAGAACCTGATCCAGTGGTGCTCAGACAACAACCTTGTTTTGAACAGAAGCCAGACTGAGAGGTCATCGTGGACTACAGGAGGTCAGGCAGGACAGGGCACACTCCTTTCCTCATTCAAGGGAAACAACAACCTGACCTGGTCCCTGAACAAAGCTTACCTGGTAAAGAGAGCTCAACAAAGACTCTTCTTTTCTGGAAGCTGAAACATGACCTGGATGTTCTGGTTTGTTGTTTGTTCTATCTGGGGCAGGTGTTGTCATTTTGTGTGTAATGTACAGTGGTTGTTGGTGTGTAAATGTATTTTTTGTTTTTATGTTTCTTCAGTTCATTGTTTAAGGCAGTCTTGTGGGGAATCCTGTCATGATGATTCACACTGCGTTCTCCAGTTCTATCATTCCCTTATTGCCGCTCTGTACACTTATATAATGTACAATAAACTTCACATCATAAAAACAAAAAGCATTGTTGTTCAGATCATGTTGCTTCATATGAATGAGATGAGATCCCATAAAATCAAACAGGCCTTAGTTTCTTGGTCCTGTGCTCTGATAGGATCAGTATGAACTTTGGCTGCAATCATGTTGACAATAAATTATATAATAAGTTGTTTCAACCTCCGTTAAACTATGAAATTCAGCTGTTGGTCACATGAGACAGACAGTTCAGATCAAGTGGTTTTCATGTGAAGCAGAGAAAGTATTTGTAAAGTTTTTCAGCTCAAACTGAGAGACAACAAAGACTAGTCTGGAGAGAAGAGAAGCTCAGATGTCTTGGTGTCTCTCATCCTGAACAGCCTCTAAAATCAGTCTGGTGTGTGTGTGTGTGTGTGTGTGTGTGTGTGTGTGTGTGTGTGTGTGTGTGTGGTGTGTGTGTGTGTACCTTGAACATCACAGATTCTTCAAATTAAGTCTTCTTTGATTTTCCATTCAAATATTTTATATATTATATAATTTTAATGTATTTTAAAGGTGCTGTAGGCAGGATTCATCATCTCCGCCATCTTGCTTAAGGTTACCTAAGTAAGACGGCGATTTGAAACCCAGCACAGCCAATCCTGTCCTGTTTTCTCTGACATCACGCCCTTACGCAAGTTAAGCCCCTCCCACAAGAACGTGGTGACGAATGCCCCTCGACCAATCAGCATTCAGAAGCTTATTAAAACTTTGGACAAGCGTTGCACGTTGCCATCTCGTAAATATTTCAGCAGAGTTGCACTGCCTGGTCTGCCTGTATGATAAATGTTATGCTGAAGTGGAAAAAAGATGTCGCCACAGCTGACTAGTTTGCCACAACAACTGATCTGTGGTCAAGCCGCAGGATGGAGCCATATACATATCCCTCACCTTACATTACATCAATGAAGATTTCAACATGAAGACAAAGTGTCTTCAAACAGCATTTTTCCCTGATGACCACACAGGAGTAAACATTGCTGATGGTTTAAAGCAAGCTATGGCTGCGTGGGATTTAAAGGAGAACCTTGTGTGCATAACCACGGACAATGCATCAAACGTCAAGCTGGCAGCTGAACTGAATGACTGGACAAGGCTGCAGTGCTTCGGGCACAGACTCCACTTGGCTACAGGTGAGAATTTTCCTTCTTCCTGACTGTGTGACGTGTGATGTTATTTATTACATAGTAAATTAGAACGTGTCAAACTACTACCCTAGCAAACATAAGGGTGGGTCAAGATGTTCACATATTATGCAAATAAAAAATAAACATAACTTAAATATTTTACTTGAATGATGTGGAGTGGATGTAAAGTAGCAGAAAATGGAAATATTAAAGTAGCATAACTTGCTTTTTTTTTCTTTAACATAAAATACACTTTCTGCATAACTGAAAATAAAGTGTGGTTACAGTATTGGCCCGAATATAAGACAACTCTGTAAGACGACCCCTATTTTTCACATATCATTTTGTGAAAATAAAAATATGTTGAGATTAAGGTTACTCATAAAACAACTTTTTACCGTACATTTCTAGGAAAACTCACAACAGAGATAACATTTCATGTGATTTAAGATAAAGAAATATACTGCAGTATTAAATAAATAACTATATTCTCTTTCTCAAAATCTGAGGCTATGAATAAGCAACAAATAAGAACCTCAAAGGTTCAATAACTGCATTAAAGATGTAAATAACTTTAGAACCATCAAATTCAAGTTCTAACATTAATAATTCAGTCTAATATATCTTGGCTGCTTGGCAGTTATTTTTTGACTCTGCTGTGTTGAACCATCAGTTTAAAGTTGGCATCAAAACTTGACCTCTGTTGTTTGCTCACTTGTTTAGAGTTCAAGCTCCTTCATTGCAGATGGTCACGTTCCTCCATTTTTCATCAGATCACTGTGACCACAGACTTCATATGACTGTGATGCTTGATTCGCTTTCTGGTCACCGGTACTTTGTCGTTATACATGCACACCGTTAAATGGAGCCAATCTATTCCTCGATTATAGTACAACCCCATTTTGGAGAACACGGTTTCTTGAAAAAAATATCGTCTTTCTAGAGGAAAATACAGTATTTTCCTCTCGATCACTAAACCTAATTCCATTATGTGAAAATAATTCTTGATTTGGATCCCCTCAGTCCCCCCCTCAGGATGTGGATCTTCTGAAGTCCGTCTTGGCCTCTTTCAGGTTGGGTCACCCACCAGTCGGGATGAGAACTGAGAGTCGATTTTTTGGAGAACCGATTCCCAGTGACTCGATTCCAAGGAATTGTTTCTCTGTCTCCTTGACGGTTCCGCTGTGTGCGTGATGACGTAACATGCGCAGAGCGTAAGGCTGGGCTCATGCCGGGCTCACACCAGCCACGGTGCGGCTGTGGTCTGGCTCCGGCACCACTACGACTTTCAGCAGGGTCAACTGGAATTACAAGTATTACTTAAAATTGCACCTTTGCAACAGAAATGGTTCCTGACATAAACAGTAAATGAATGGGTGACTGTCAAATCTGTTTTGAATTTTAATTGTTACATCAGGGTTTTTTGCTTCAAGGGTGTTTGGGTGTAAGATGAAAGGCTAAAAGAGATTTGAGTTTTTTGTGTGACCAATGTGCATAATATGTGTGGATCTCCGTAGATATATGTGAATGTTGTGTATCTCTGCTGACCTGGGAGCGGTCTTGTATTGTCTGTTTGTTGTTGTGTTATGTATTTTTTGGTGTTTTTGTTTTGTGTTGTATTTGTATATGGATTGTTTTGTAGATAATGTGGCTGCATTGACACACTGTGAATATGTTGTATGGACCCCAGGAAGAATAGCTTTGGCATTGCCATGCTAATGGGGATCCAAATAAATCAAATCAAATCAGCAAGGATCCTATTTTTCCGCACCCTGGAGCACCATCGTGTCAAACAGAAGCAAGTTGGGTGCCAGAAGGAAAGTAGATATGTGTTCCAAAATAAGTGCTTTTAAAATAAAACCTGTCGTGTTTTTGCCTCAATATTCTTTTTTTTTTTTTTTATTCTGGTGGAATATATAAAAAAATAACGCAATCTAATCCCTATATGCATTAGAAGAATGAACGATGTTGTACAAAGTCATTGTAGGAAAGTCAAATGACTCCAAAATTGCACAAAACAATTCTATGACCAGAGCGGCTCTGTGTTGCCAGATTGGGCGGGTTTCGGCCAAATCAGGGGTCTTTTGAACACATTGGGTGGGTTGATGAAACGGTTATGTGCTTGTGACATGCTTTTTTATTATGCAAATCCGGTTTTCGTGATTTTAACATGCATTTTCTACAGAGATGGAGATTTAGGCTGCTGTCTATTGTTGGACAGTTTTAACATTATGATTTAATCTGGCTTTTAATTAACCTTTTATAGTTCTTATCTCCATCATTTTTATTTTTTATTATCATTTTTATTTTAATCTATTTATCCTATTTATTCGTTCTATTTTTATTATGTTCTTCTAACTTATTTTAATTTTTTACTTTATAATCTTATCTTACTATTAACTTCGTATCATGTGTTTTTATGTTTTAGCTGTTTTAACTCCAGTGTTTCCTCAGGGGGGGTCCTTTACACCGGGAGTTGGTCCTGGTCCTCTGCTGGGGTCACTGCGCTCAAGTCCTCTGGTCCTGGCTGGCCTGGGGGGGCTCCACACCTCGGTGTGCGGGTTCCCCTTGGTGTGACGGGGTCGGGGGTCGAGCGCTGGGGCCCCAGTATTAATGACCGCCTTCTCCTGGTGTGGACAGCCCCACTGGTAGTGTTTTCCCATGATGCTTAGTGCCACGCCATGTCTCCTCTGCTGTGTGCAAATAATTCAGAGTGTGTGTGTGTGTGTGTGTGTGTGTGTGTGGTGTGTGTGTGTGTGTGTGTGTGTGTGTGTGTGTGTGTGTGTGTGTGTGTGTGTGTGTGTGTGTGTGTGTATTGTTGGTGCGGTTTTTATTCTTTTGTTTTTATGACTGTTTTTACTGTTCAGCACTTCGCGTTGTTTTTATAAATATAAAAAAGTGCTCTACAAATAAAGTTTGATTTGATTTGATTTGTTTTGATTATGTTTGGGCTGAGAGAGTTACAGATCTGGGTAACCTCCTTCAGCGGACAGCAGACGCACCTGAGCCGGTGTAGTGACAGTGCTGCGGTCATTCCGTGCCGGAGCTGGACCAGACACGCACCGGCATCAAGCCCAGCATAATTTGGTTTTGAGGTTTCCAACATGGTGTCGAGGAAGAAGCACTCCAGAGTTTGGCTGTATTTCACACGAAAAGATGAAACCGGGGGTGCTTGCAACGCTTGCAAAGTTTTCATTTCATCGTCGCATGGATGTTTTTTTTTCTCCTGTTCAGGCCGCTCCACAACTGGCTTCTGGAACGAAGTCAAGTAGCTGCTTGTGAAAAGATTTCTTTAAATCTGACAGAAAGAGCTGATCAGTATCTTCATAAGTGGTGTTAATCCTTCCAGTCAAATTCTCTGTAATGGTTGGCATAGGGCTTGATGTCAGGAGAAGGTTCTCATTCTTGGCACCATGGAGGGACTGTCTGCTTTGACTCTGTGTGAAGGGGAAGGGGCTTCAGGAACATCTGCAACATCTGGGGATCTCTGGGATTGCTCTGACCTGGATGTTCTGATTTTGTTGTTTGTTCTTGTCTGGTGCAGGTATTGTCATTTTATGTGTGATCTACAGTGGTTGTTGGTGTGTGAATGTAATTTTTCTTTGATGTTTCTTCAGTTCATGGTTTAAAGCTGTCTTGTAGTGAATCCTGTCATGATTAGTCAGTCTCACACTGCGTTCTCCAGTTCTCCAGAGTGGAAACATCTTTTCCCTATAAGTCTTTTAGTGCAATGTCTAACGATGCCTTATCTTGTATGTTACATGCTCTGTTGAATGTTCTTTTATCTTTATATTTCTGCTCTTCATATGATTTGTTTCTACCACTGTAAAGCACTTTGTGACTGCTGATCTGCTAAAAGCACTATATAAATAAATTTTACTTATCTTCTACCATTATTAAACTGTGAGCTTTGAAGTTTTAATAAGTATTTTGAGTTTGTTGCTGGTTATAATGGGGGTGGATGGAGCAGGCTGGAGTGACTCACAGTAAAAATAGTCTCTTTTGTCATCAAGGCCACATTTCTCAGTCAGTCTTATATTATGCATCACGATTTACCTTTAACAGGCCTTCTACTTCAAATAAGGAGTCAGTTTTGTCTGTCACATGAATGGTTGTCTCTCAAAATTCATTTGTTTGAAGCAAGCACCATTTTTCCTTCCATCTGCTGCCATTCAGTTTTGACAAAATTTTTTGCTGAAACACCGAAGTTCAGACATTTGTCTGAATTGATTGCTGCCACATGGATGATCCTCCAGACATGAAAATGTTGCAGTAATTCCATGATCTCTTTATGACTCCAATAGTTTAAATGTTTTTCAAACCTGTCACTTGGTCATTGAAAGAGTTGTTTTTCAAAACTCTCCATCTTCCATTGAGCTCTGCTTTCTCTTACAGCTGTTTTGTAACTATATGTGGCCTCACCTCACGCAACACACACACACACACACACACACACCTACCTGCTTTTGCAACTATAGATCCTGCCAAAGTCAGCTACAGGCAGTTGCAGGCTGTTTTAGCACCCATGGCACTATGGAGTACTTTTGTATCAAGAAATATTGGTAATTCTATATACCGTGTTTTCAGCACAGACATCAAAAACTCAATTTCACAAAACCATGCCTCTCCTCATATTGCCAACTCTCAGGTAAACATGTTACCTAGAACCAACATAGCAGCATAACTGCAAGACCATGACGTAGACCCAGGGCTGACAGTGGAGGGACATAGAGCTAAGAAAAAAAACTATCACCTACGTACCTAATTTTCAAGTCTTTTCCAGCCACCATGTTGTGGAAGGAATTGGACTCACTGCTGTTTGTCAATGTTTGATCACTTTTACGTTGTTTGGCTATGTTCAGTGTTGTAGCTGTTTTATTGTCTTTTGAAGACATTTCAGCCACTCCACTGCCATTGTTGGAGCCATGTGTTATTTCTATGTTTGACCACTAGGGGGAGCATGATGTTTGGAAATGCAGATCAGGCAGAAACAGGTGATGAGTTACAGTTGTGTGAGACGGGAGGCAAGAAGCTTTTTGACTATTCGAAGGAAACACATTACAGAGGAAGAGAAACTTACCCCTCATGCACACTGGATGCGGTCCGGCTGCATTCCGGCTGCAGTCCGGCTCTGGTCCGGTACACCGCAGCACTGTGATTCACACTGCCTGCAGTGTCTCTGCAGTCCGCTGGAGGAGGTTGCCAGATATGTCGCTCTTCCCCATAAACAATATGAAACCTGTTTAACTCAATAGAAAGCAGCCCAAACCGCCATCTCGGTTGAAAATGCAAGTTAAAACCATATTTTTATAATAACGAACATGTCATAAACAGATAATCGTTTCATCAACCCATCCGACGTGTTCAAAAAAGAAGCTTGATTTGGCAGAAATCCGCCCAATCTGGCAACACAGAGCTGATCCGGTCACAGAGCTGTTTTGAGCCAATTTGGTGTCAGTTGACTTTATAGCAGTGATGAAGTACAAAACCGTTCATTCTTCTACAGCGTATATGATTACATCACGTTGTTTGTTCTGTATTGTGGCGTTTGAGCGGCAACTTGTGGGCAAGAAGACGAGGCGAAGTCTGCTCTATTGCTCAATCAAAGCTTTATGGTGAAAACAACCAAGCAAGGGAACATGACACACCCCAAGTCACCCCCCAAGTAACCCCCTAGACCCACGGTCCGACACGTCTAAAATAAAAGGACACAAACAGCACACAACAATAATGCAAAACACAACCATAATGAAAGGAAACGCAAATAAACACAGAACCCCCACATATGGCCCCAAAAGTCCCGAATGGGGAGCTCCCATCATGCCCTGGGGCCTCCCCAGAACAGCAGTTCTGGGGCAGTGGCTCTCTAGCGCCCCTAGCGACCCCCGCGGTCGCTACAGTATTCTACCAGAAGAAGTAAAAAAAAAAAAAATAGAATATTAAGGCAAAAACATGACACCGATTTTATTTTGAAGTCACTTATTTTGGAACACGTATCGCGTTTCCTTCCGGGCACCCGACTTGCTTCTGTCTGTATTGACGCGGTAGGGCTGCGGCTTCCGGAAAAATAGGATCTTTGTGGAAAGAGACCGGAGCTCCGCAGAGGCTCCGCAGCCGGACCGGAGCCGGACCGCAGCCGGTGTGCACCACAGCATTGATTTTAATGACTCCGGATTAGCTGCGGTGTCCGGACCGCTGCCGTTCCGCAGCCGGACCGCATCCAGTGTGCATCGGGGGTTATCTGTGAGCTCACCTGAACAACTTTGGAACTGGATATTTTGTACCTGTAAACAGTGAGTTTATCATTTGCATCCGAGGAAATTATATGTGTCACCACACTCATAGATTGAACCTGTTTGTGTGGAATATTGGTTTATTGGCTCACCCTGAGCATGCGTTCAAAACGATTCTTCCTTCTCACTCATCAGTAGAAACCCAAAAATGTAGTCATATGGACTGGAAAGGACTGTACTGCCATTGTAGAGGGTTTTTTTTTTTTTTTTTTTACCATTTTTAGGAGGTTTAGTTGTTTGTGTGCTTTAATCCATTTCTGCCTGTACTGTTGGCATGTTTTCCTGTTATTTAACTATTTGGCCTACATACTGGGTTGTAGTCGTATTGTGCCAATAACAACACCGTCTGATGCTGGCCCGGCCCTGGGCATAGGCGACCTCGGCGTCTGGCAGGGTCGCCATGCACCGGGAGGGGCGCCGAATTGCAGTCCCAAATTAATATTATTATTTTTTGGGACTGCAATTCGGCGCCCCTCCCGGTGCATGGGCTGTTTATTTATTTTTTGATGGGCTGTTGTGTGCCCCCTTGTGGGCATGTGGAAGCACAGCAGTCAAGGCTTGTGGTAAATTTCTCATCATTGAATGAATGAATGAATGAATGAATGAATGAATGAATTCTTAAGTTTGTGTGTTTATAAACCAGATCTGATGACTGACCTGAAATTCGCCCCAAGCAGCAGCTGTTAAACGGCTCTGGTTGATTTAATTTCATGTCATTCACTTACTGTTAATCACTGATTGGTGGAATAATACTAAGACCCGCCTCCTCGGGACAACTTTTCTGGCACTCCAAGCTGTTTGTCTGCTCTTTCACTGCAGATTGTTTACAGAAAATGAAGCGCAAACATTATTAGTATATTATTATTTAGCATTAGAGATTATTGAGTGCCAGACACGCCCGCTTCGATCACACAGCCACAGAGAGGGAGGGGGGCATGGGGAACACACAGCAGCAAACTGAGACAGAAACCGCGGTTTTACATTGTCATCCTTTCAGTGGTCTACAGGTTTGTTGTTTTCACAAATTTAAACCAGTTTTTTTTTCTTTTGATGGTTATGTTTCACAATGTCAGGTAATTTAGCACGTTTTTACTTGTCTTTTTTTAATTGTGTGAATGCTGAAGGCATTCACACTATTACATTCCTCTTCTGACTTCTTCCGCCGTTTTTTGGCACGCTTCTCCTCCTACAAATTTTGTCCAATTTGAACCATTCATATATCAAATTGTGCAGCTTTTTGAGGACATGGGTGCTATGTTCTAGCTTTTTAAAATCTTTTAAACTTTTTGAAATATTTCAACTTTTGTGCAACTTTTTGCCCCATGTTAACGGATGGAGATTTTTTCAAACTTTGGAACCTTATAGCTTCTTCAAATCTTAACCGATTTTAACCATTCAACTTTTAAAATATTCAACATTTTAAACCCTTTCTTCAACCTTTTTAAACTTTTTCAACTTTCTTGAACTTTTTGAAATATTTCAATTTTTTTAAATTATTTTTAACATTGAAGTGGATGGGAAAACCCTTCAACTGACCTTTCAACCCCTTCAAATTTGAACCCTTATTACTTTGTCATACTTTCACATAGACTAGTCATTTTACTTTTAAAACGTAGGCATTTTTGTCCTTTATTCAGGTATGTAGTATCATCTCAAGATCTTTTACCAAATTCAAACTGTGGGCCTTAAAGTACAGAGAGAATTTCAGTCGCCTTTGGAGTTTACAATGGGTGTGTATTGGAAAAGCTAGAGTGGGAGAAAGGAATTTAGAGTGCGGGAGGCTCTGAATTTTAACCAAAAAAAATTATTTTCTCGTCCGTACGGCCACATTTCTGACTCAATCTGCACAAATTATAGCTCAAAACGTAGGAATTTTTCTTGTGACCCGTAAAATTGACTCACTTTGTCTCTACCTCAAACGGTTCTCTCTCCAGAGGCATTTGTTTGAGGAGAGTGCAGAATTTTCTCCCATCCGCTCCAATGCATTTTCGAGACGCCTGAATCCAAAACTTCTCTCATGTTCGCACCATCGCCGTGGCTGAATGGATGATCCTACAGACATGATTCCTGCACCATTAAATTCATGAAAGGCTTCTGAATCTGACTGTGTGAAAATCGTTTTCAATTTCACCTCTGGGTTCTCCAGGCACGACATTTTCTCAACCATGCGCACTCCATTAAAAAGTGCTGATTCACTGTCATGGCTGCTGTGCAGCTGGTCTCCATAGCAACAGACACACCTGTTGTGCTGACTGCTGCTTGATTAGTCTGGATTTTTCCATTAAGACTGGAGCTCTATTGATCCTCTGTTACTCTGACACTGACTCCACTGCTTCTTCTACCTTTTTCAACTTTTTGCAGTGTTTTCAAACTTTTTCAACCTTTTTAGCTTTTTCAACCTCTTTCAACTTTTTGCAGTGTTTTCAACCCTTTTCAACCCTTTTCAACTTTTTACAGTGTTTTCAAACGTTTTCAACCTTTTTCAACTTTTTTACAGTGTTTTCTAACTTTTTCAACCAATTTCAACTTTTTGCAGTGTTTTAACACTTTTTGAAACTTTTTCAACCTTTTTACAGTGTTTTCAAACTTTTTAAACCTTTTTCAACTTTTTACACTGTTTTCAAATGTTTTGAACCTATTTCAACTTTTTACAGTGTTTTCAAACGTTTTCAACCTTTTTCAACTTTTTACAGTGTTTTCAAACATTTTCAACCTTTTTCAACTTTTTTACAGTGTTTTCAAACCTTTTCAACCTTTTTCAACTTGTTGCAGTGTTTTCAAACTTTTTGAAACTTTTTGAAACTTTTTCAGCTTTTTTCAAGTTTTTGCATCGGTTTCAACATTTTTCAACCGTATTCAACGTTTTGCAGTGTTTTTAAACTTTTTCAACCTTTTTCAACTTTTTGCAGTGTTTTCAACGTTTTTCAACTTTTTACAGTGTTTTCAAACATTTTCAACCTTTTTCAACGTTTTTACAGTGTTTTCAACCTTTTTCAACCTTTTTCAACGTTTTTATAGTGTTTTCAAACTTTTTCAACCAATTTCAACTTTTTGCAGTGTTTTCACTTTTTGAAACTTTTTTGACTTTTTTACAGTGTTTTCAATCTTCTTCAACCTTTTTCAACTTTTTGCAGTGTTTTCAACCTATTTCTCCCTTTTTCAACTTTTTTGAACCTTTTTCAACCTTTTTTGACTTTTTGCAGTGTTTTCAACGTTTTTCAACTTTTTGCAGTGTTTTCAACCTTTTTCAACCTTTTTCAACTTTTTACAACTTTTTGCAGTTTTTTCAACCTTTTTCAACTTTTTGCTGTGTTTTCAAACTTTTTCAACCATTTTCAACTTTATTTCAGGATTTTTCAACTTTGCTGATTGAGCTTTTTCTGCATTACAGTTTAACATTTTCAGCTCAGCATTCACACTTGCAGTTTCTTCAGGAACTGCAATTTTTTTCTAGTTTAACTTACTGTTACTAAACTGGTAAATATGCAGGAAGCAGCGCCCCCCCCCCCCCCCCCACTCGTAGTTTCCGCGGTGGACAATGCCCACCCACACCTGGCATCCTCGTAACGTCACTGGTAGGAAGGAAGAGAAATTATGACTTTCATGAAGTTTTTATGAGGTAGCCACTCACTAACAATGTTAAACGCTCATTAACGTCCATTATTCATATTAGGGTTCCTTTCATGCATCTGGAATTTTCCATGAACTGCTGGGAGTTCACTCATACTCTTAACTTTTACTGGTTCTTTACTGTCAGCAGCAAGTGGCAGGCACACACAAAATTTCATCTGAAATCTTCAAGTTAGTTCTGTTGTTTCTCCAATGAAACCACACAGAGCTGTGTTTCTGATGCCTCTACCGTACAGACTGATCTGCTCCTCATGGATCACCTGAAGGCCCCTCCGTCTCTTCATGTGGAACCTTCCTTATTTGCTGAATCAGCTCAGTCTTCTCTCTCCTTGTGTCTTGTTTCAGTCGCTGTTCGATGGAGCCGGGTCAACATTTCCCATCTGGACAGATTCTGACCCTCCACCAGCCCTGGACTGAACCCAAGACCCTGCTCCACATACCAGGTAAACACAGTTGTCCGCATCCCAGACAGTGGGATGCGGCTGCCTCAATGCTCTTCATGTGTGAATGCTGTCCTGTCACTTCACCTGAGCAGGTGTTTCAGCTTGGCCCTCCCACTGAACTCTCTTCAACTCAAACCTTCCCACAATCCTCCTGTGGCATTCATAACCAGTATAACAATGAGACTGAGGACTGACACGATCTCCATGATCCCAGAGAATCATTTTATTGTCTTTTCACATCACACACTCTTCATTCAATGGCAATGACGCCACCTGCTGGATTTCTGCAGTACGAGCAGATTGACTGTTTAAAGTTCAGGAATCAGAAACAGTCTCAGCATCACACAGAAAGAGAAAAGATCACAGGATTTACAAACATCATCATTATCATCAGTTATTCAACTTTTTTCAGTGATTCCGGAACACTCAATATGACCTGAAATAACAGTCTTTGATGTGATTTTCCAAAAAAAATCAAAGTTTACAAAGGTTTGATTCACTGATTATCTGCTGAATAGTATCCGTATTACACATTAACCTGGTTCATTGAGGTGGAGGACGAGGAGCCCAGACATCCAGCAGCTTTAATAACATCAGCACAGGAAACTTTTCTCAGTCTCACTAACTCAGCTTGTTTCTGTCTCTCCACACTCGTCTCAGATCCTTTCGTCCATGTAGAAAGTCTCTGAGAAGACGGCCGAACATCTGTTCGTTTCAAATCTTCTTCCTGTTAGAAATCTCATCGTCTCAGCTCAGAAAATGTGGAGGCTCCTTTAGAAAACTAGACTAGAAGATTTGATGGAGTCTCTACTGAAGGTTCAGGAACTCTGCAGAGTTTCCTTCATCAGGAAAACAAAATCTAATTCCAGCGTATAGTGGCTGGGTGAAGGGGCCCCTTATGGTGCTCAGGAGAGTCATGGTTTCAGAGACGCTGTAGAAAGACAGAATATCTTCTCTGTGATCCAGGTACACTCCCACTCTGGAGGACTTAGGACCTAAGGGCGAATAGTTATCGCCATTGTACCAAAATTGAAATCTGTCAGAATTCCAACATAACGCCCAAGATTTGCCATTTGATCCAAATAGACATTCTTTTTTCTTCCCTGCTCTGCTGATGTCCTTGTATGTGAGTGCTACATAAACTCCTTCTCCTCTCCACTCCACCTCAAAGTAATGACGTCCAGTCAGACTCTCTCTGCTCAGAACCTGGAGATCTTCAGTGAATCTGTCTGGATGATCAGGATAAGGCTGTTTTTCTGATGTAAAACTTACTTTTCTGTTGCTTTCAGACAACAACATGAACCTGTTTGCAGAGTTTGGATCCAGTGTGATCTGCTGAGAGTATTGTAAGAACTCTGCTCTGGTCTTTGGCTGTGGTTGAAGCAGTAAAAACTCCTGTTGAGCGGTTCTCACTGAGGTTTTAGTCCCTGTGTCTCTGCTCTCTGACACAGCTGCTGCCACATCCTCAAAGTATCTGAGAGGAGCAGTCTGGATGCTGGAGGAGTGTGTGGGCTCACTGAGTGCTGACACTGAGGGGTAGCTGAGCAGAAACTGGGTGTGGTCCTCTGTGTGAGCCAGCTGCTCCAGCTGGACGTCTTTCCTCTTCAGCTCAGCGATCTCCTGCTGAAGCAGCTTCACCTCTTTCTCTCGCTCCTGGATTCTCTGCTGGATGTTTAGTCGACTCTCCTCCAGCTCCTTCTGCTTCTGCCTCCTCTCTGCTGCAGCTGGGACTGTTTCATGGCCTCTGTGTTGGTCCATGGTGCAGAGGTAACAGATACTCTGCTGATCGGTGCGACAGAAAATCTTCATCACCTCATCGTGAAGAGAGCAGATCTTCTCCTGGAGCTTCTTGGAGGGCTCCACCAGCTGGTGCTTCTTCAGTGGAGCTGCTTTGTAGTGAGGTTGAAGGTGTTCCTCACAGAAAGAGGCCACACAGACCAGACAGGACTTGACGGCTTTCAGCTTCCTCCCAGAGCAAACATCACAGGACACATCTTCAGGTCCAGCAGAGCAGAGATCAGCTGCAGCAGCTTGGAGTTCAGTCTTCTTCAGATCCTCCACTAACTCTGCTAACAGGAGGTTCTTCTCCAGGTCAGGTCTCTGTCTGAACTCCTTCCTGCACTGAGGACAGCTGTAGATTCCCTTGATCTTCTCTTCATTCCAGTGTTCTTTAATACAGTTGCTGCAGTAGCTGTGTCCACAGGGAACCGTCAGCGGATCCTTCAGGAGATCCAGACAGATGGAGCAAGAGAACTTGTCTGAGTCCAGCTGAGATCCTCTCTGAGCCATCCTCTCCTCTCAGCAACAGCCAGGGTTTGAAGAGTTTCTCCTCCTGCTCAACAGGTTTGAAGCTGGACCCTCTGGTTTCCTGAGACGTCAGTGATCCTCAGCTGGGAGATCTGTGAAAGAGGAGGAGGCAGAGAAGGGAGAGGCCGTCACAGGCTGATTACATTCAGGAGACCCAGCAGCTTCACTTCACCTTCCAGCCGTCGTTCAGCAGGAAGCTGAAGCTCTCAGCTTCTACTGTTCAACTCACTCTAATAATCACATCTGTGAGGGACTGAGTGACTACTGCGACTCAGGATGGGATACATCTGGATATGGTTTGGAGGATTTGAAAACAAAAAAACACTTAAACTTCCATCTAAACAGATGGAAGTTTGGAGTTTCTGAAAAATTACTCAACCGTTTATCAGATGCCCTTTGCCAAACATTGTCCAATAATTGACAAACGGACTAAATTCACTGCCAGCCTCACAGTGAGGGAGCAGGAATGAAGCAAGAAATCAACACAGCGAAACCTCAATCGGTGTAGTCAGGACCAGTTGGACTGAAACCAGGATAAGGGATTAAGCCGGCAAACTGTTGTTATCCTGTGGTAATCTTGTGGTTATCCTGGACGAAGTTAGCCTCAAGTCGATTGTACAAAAGCTGGCCAAGTTTATCCCGGACAAGTCACCATGGTGACTTATTCTCTGCAGCTAACCTGCTCCACAACAGGCTAACTACCCAGGATAAGATTAAACTGCTGTCAACAATGTGAGAAGTGGGTGTGGTTTACAGCATTTCCTTGATTTTTCTACACATTACATAATTTAATCATCCTGCAGCCAAATCTTATTACTGTAGTCATTGCATCTGCAGGGTCTGGTTGACTTTAGTATTATTTTCTTGCTCAGATTATATGAAGACCAACATAACTTTCAACACAGACGTTTCAGAATCCTGTCTTTATTAATACAAGTCCGACAATAAAAGGTTCACAATTATTGTAAAGACAATGGAAAAAAAAACCTTAATGAAATTGGTACTAAACCACACTGATGTAAAAAATAAAGAATAAGAAATAAAGTAAAACAACCCTGAAGCTACACAATGAGTAAAATGAGAAACAAAGGAAAAATAAATGTATCACACCACTGAAATGGACGACAATATAACAGACAGCATATCCTTTTGTCTTAACTGTCTCCTGAAAATAGGAAAATCGTCCTATTTCAGGACTCCACCTTTAGGAGTGAAAGGGTCCCACATCATTCTGACGCCACTTTTTTAACGGCTAAAATCAGACAGAAATTCATTCTCAGAAGACAACAAATTTATCACTTCATTTGATAATTGCTCTTTGGGCGACACTTAAGTAACCTGACTGCAGAATATTTTTATGTTTGGTTTTCACCTGCTGCAGGTTCTTTTCTGGCCGGACAGTTTTGTTCTTCATGACAGATGAGGGATGAAACAGAACACAGCAGGAGGACAATTGATTCAATAGATAGCACGGACACAGAGTTGAAATTTTCTTAAATAAATATCCTAAATATTGGCAAAATGCTGTTTGACCCCTTGTATTTCCTGTATTTTATTATTATTATTATTATTATTATCATTTTTGTATGATCATAATCATGGATCATATGCAGAATTAGGCCATTTTTAGTGGATGATCTGAGCGTCATTATTTCACTTTAATGAAGCTGCGGCCTGCATGCAGTACCTGTCCTCACCATTGAAGCGTGGGGGCGCTATGCCTTAAACGCCACTTAAAGCAGACGTACAGGCTGTAATATATGGAGTGAAATTAATGGACGTGTTTTGTGTAAAGTCCTTGCTCTGGGGCACCCCCCTTTTTAAGTGAGCCCCCCCGACAGCCGCGGTATAGTCCGCACACTGCTGCTCATCCCGTGTGAAGTAAGATGCTCGTCCTTGTTCCATTTTCAATCTGTGATTCTGTGATCGATGTCGTGGTCTTCTGAAGAACGCCGTGAACGCGCACTTATCCTGATGCTCCACACCTGGCTGGAGTAAGCCGCGTTTTTTCATCCTGGCTTGGCAAACGTACAACCGATTAATCCGAGAAAACACCGACTAGGCTGACTCAAGCCGCGCATTTTCATTTATCCTGGATGTATTTATCCTACTTTTGTGCAATACCCCCCTGCTCACTCATCCTACGACAACAGAGGAAGTGTGAGAGAGTAAAGCAGCTGCTGTGTTTCTTGTAAATCCCCCTCAGTGAGTCCTGTCCTCATCAAACTGTTTTCTACTCACATCAGTAGAAATCCTCAGGAGGCGTCCAGACTCTCTGCTGTCGGCCTCTCTTCTGGAGAAATGAAACTCTCCTGCAGTCTGATCTCCACCCAGGCAGTGTGTCAACATGTGAGCTCCACCCACTGATCTGAGGGAGGGGTGGTCAGGCTGCGAGCAATCACTAGGTGCGTTCGACATGAGAAAGCCAGAGGCAGACCTTTAAGACTTTTGAGCCGTCCCGCCCAGATGTGGCCCGGCGTCACTGATACGTAGGACCTACGGAGGGCATCGAAAACTCGCGAGACCCAAACGAGATCGGTCACAGAGGTAGCCGCGTGAGCTGCTGGAGAGCAACTCACCGCGGCTACCTGGCCCACCTCTCTGTTTCATACAGGCAGGGGATTGGACCCGAGCCCACTCCTCATCAGTTTGATGACAACACGCTTTATTTGCATAAATAAACACCCAGTCCCGGCTCCAGTCCAGTGTAGGGGGGGGGGGGGGGGGGGGGGGGGGGGGCTACAAATGGAGGGGGGGGAGGGTGCACAAAGGTGGCGAAAAAGTAACGGAGCAACACAAAAACAGAAAATAACCAGCTCTCACCTTTAGTAGAGCTGGAGTCTCCTCTTCTTTTTTTTTTTTTTTTTGGAATTTTGAATAGCACAACACTTCATATTGATTTGACCAAGCCAGTGGAGTTTGCTGTTGTTTTTTTAAGCATATAATAGACTGAAAACTTTATTTATTAATTTTTTGGACTGAGGGGGCGAGGCAGTCTGCCCCCCCTTGACGCCTGGTCCGCAGCAGCAGCACGCTTCACATAACAGAAGCCAAAACGTAACTTAAAATTATTTTGTTTTTCTAAATCTTATTTATTTCAGTTAACTGAATATGAATTAACACAATGTGACACACAAAAGAAATTATGAATTCTTTTGTTTTTAATAAGAAAAACAAAATTACCCCTCTGACAGCCAGGGGGGGCAAGGAGGCACAGGCGGGGGAGCATTGCCACCCCGGACGCCGGGCCTGTAAACACCCCCCACGGTGGGAGTCATGAGAAACACAAACATGGAGAACATAGGGTTGTCCGAGTTGGAGGCAGACTTATAACTCCGCCCCACGGCTGCGCCGTCTACTTCGTCTAGCTCCGTCCACCTCTGGCTTTGCCATCGTGAACGCACCTAATGTGTTAAACCGCTTCTGCACAGTTAAAATCACGTCACAAAACAGGTTTTACTCATGGTCAATGATATGCATTCTGGCAGCTGTAAATTGAAGATATGTTTCAGTTCTTTGAACACACATATTTGCTTTTGTAATTAACAGACTGTGTGCAAACTGCAGTGATTAAATCTCAATGCCTGAGTCAAGCACACCTCTTGGTCCTTTGCTCTGACAGGATCTTTTGAACTTTGGCTGCAGTCATGTTAATAATCAGTTTGAACTTTAGTTGTTTCAGCCTCCATTAAACTGTAAAATTCAGGCATTGGTCACTGGAGACAGACACAGTTAAGGTCAGGTGGTTTTCATGTGCAGCAGAGAAAGGATTTCTAAAGTCTTTCAGCTCTTTCAGCTCTGTTCTGATCCTCTTCCTCCATCAAACACTGGTCTGGAGAGAAGAGAAGCTCAGACGTCTTTGTGTCTCATCCTGAGCATCCTCTGAACTCAGTCTGAAGTGTATGTGTGTACGTGTTTGTTTTGAACATTACAGATTTGTTAATTAAAGTGTGCTTTCATTTTCCGTTCAGACCAGATGGAATTTTGGTGAAAATCACCCCAAGATAAATCAGCCCTCATTGCATCACTTTGCATGGGGAAGCGCAGGCGCAGAACAAATAATCCGCCCATTCAACATGATCCGCTGTCTGCAGGTGGTTACAGTGGGACCAAAACGTATTTAATCATCCACCAAATGTTCAAGTTGTCCCACTTAAATGTTGACAGAGATCTGTAACATTCATCATAGCTCCGCTTCAGTTGTGAGAGACTAATGTGAAAAAAAAAATCCAGGTAATCACAGAAGATTTTTAAGGAATGTATTGGTAAATCATTGTAGAAAATAAGTATTTGGTTGATCACAAAAGTTCAACTCAGCACTTGTGTTTGGCAATAACAGAGGTCAAAGGGTTACTGCAGGTCTTCACTCACTGCAGCTGGTATTTTGTCCCGTTCCTCCAGCGGCGCTCCTGTAGAGCAGTTCCGTCTAAGATGGTGCCGCGCGAGTGGCAGCCTGTTACAGCAGCTCCTACTAGGTCGTGATTAATTTCCCTCCTTTCGTTTTTTTTTTCTTTTTCTTTTTCTTTGTATTCTGTGGTCTGCTTCACGGTTTCCGCACCATGAGAGTTTGCTTTGCTCCTTCTTTTACTTTTTTCACTGTTTTCCACCACGTCGGGTCAGTCTGTGCAGAGCTCTATTGTTTACAGTATGACAGTATTTACGTATGGGCGGCTGTGGTCCAGTGGGGAGAGCAGTCGTCTCTCAATAGGGAGGTTGTTAGTTTGATTCCTGTCTCCCTCTGTCTGCATGTCGAAGTGTCCTTGGGCAAGACACTCAAACAGATGAGATGAAACAGATAAGTAAGTGGTCCCTACCCTCACAGTCTGTGGGTACACTTACAGCTCCTCACCACTGCCTCTTCAGGGGAAAGGAGATCACAACATGGTTCATCTCCCGCCGGTGTACACACCTCTTGTGCACAGTCATCCTGCTGTGACCCGCACAGTGAAGACGTGGTCTGCTGAGGCTGAAGAAGCCCTCAGAGACTGTTTTGAGATGACTGTGTGGGAAGAACTCTGCACTCAGGACAGAGCGGTGTTTCTCCAACAATAAGCCTTGGATTAATCCAGAGATGAAGGCTCTCCTTAAGGAGAAGAAGAGAGTCTTTAGATCTGGTGACAAGGAGGAGCTGAACTCTGTGCAGAGGGAATTAAGGAGAGGCATCAGGAAGGGGAAGGATCAATACAAGAGGAGAATGGAGGAACAGCTGCAGCAGGAGAACACCGGAGAAGTCTGGAAGGGCCTGAAGACCACCTCTCCTTTCTCTACCTCCAGCACACAAAGACTGCCTCCTGCTTCTCCTGAAAAATGTCCCGCCCCCCCCCCATCCCCAAAGCCTTTCCCTCACTCCCTCCCAGGTGAGGAATGAGCTCAGGAGGATGAAGACAAAGAAAGCGGCTGATCCGGATGGTATCAGCTTCAGGCTTCTCGAGTCCTGCTCAGACCAGTTGTGCAGCATCATCAGGCTCATCTTGTCACGGTCCGTGACACATCTTCAACGTGAGCCAGAAGCTGAGAAGAGAACCACAGCTGTGGAAGACGTCTAGCGTGGTACCTGTACCCAAAACATCTCACCCCAAGGACTTCAACAGCTACAGGCCGGTGGCTCTGACGTCTCATCTGGTGAAGGCTCTGGAGAGGCTGGTCCTCGCTCATCTCCGCCATCCAGTGAGCGCATCGATGGACCCGCTGCAGTTGGCCTACCAGCCTGGCATTGGGGTGGACGATGCTGTTGTCTTCCTCCTGGACAGAGCTCTGTCCCACCTGGAGCAGCCTGACAGCACTGTGAGGATCATGTTCTTTCATTTCTCCAACGCTTTCAACACGATCCAGCAGGTTCTACTGAGGGACCAGCTGGAGGTCACAGGGGTGGATCACCACCTCTCGGGCTGGATCCTGGACTACCGCACAAACAGACCACAGTTTGTCAGGGCCCGGGACTGTGGTGGACTGCAGCACAGGAGCCCCACAGGGATCAGTCTTGGCTCCCTTTCTGTTCACCCTGTACACTGCAGACTTCATGTTCAACTCGGCCAGCTGTCACCTGCAGAAGTTCTCTTAAGACTCTGCGATTGTTGGTCTCATTTCAAATGATGACGATCGGGAGTACAGAGGACTGATGCAGAACTCTGTGGACTGGTGCCAGCAGAAATGCCTCCAAATTAACTGGAAAGACCAAAGACTTGGTGGCGGTGTCACGCCCTGTGCCCCTGTGGCCAGATGGGGGCGCTCAGGGTCTGTTTTGTGTTTGTCTGCTCCTCATGTTCTCCTGCCTAGTCACCTGTCTCGTTACCACCCTAATGTGTGACGCCTGTGCTCTCCTCTTTTTAAGCCCTGCTTCCCTTGCTGTTTCCTGTCGGTTCCTTGTGGGTCTGTCAGCGTGTTCAGTCTGTGTTCCTTGCCTGTGCCAGCTCTGCTTGTTCCTGTGTTCCGGTGTTTTTGGAATTAAAGGAGTTTTTGATCCACCTGGCTGCCTGCGATTGGGTCCTTCCTTCCCACACTATGACAGGTGGCTTATATTGTACAAAAACGTCTGTCTTAAATTTCTATATAGTCTATATTTAATTTTTCTATATAAGGTTGGCTTTTTAAATGTTAACATTTCTATTCTATTTCTTAATTATTTTTCCTTTTTGTTATACTACTGCTGGAACACTGAAATTTCCCCCAGAAGGACAAATAAAGGACTTTCATTTCAATTTTCAATTCAGTTCAACGTCCTGGGGACTTTGAAGTCCCTCCACAGATTTTCTATGGGGTCCAGGTCTGAGGACTGGCGAGACCACAAAGATGGACAGAGTTTGGACTGGACTTTTAATGTGTTTATCTGCACTTTGAAATTTGGCATTATTGAATGGGTTCCAAGGGGACTCGGATTCTTTGAGAAACCAACATCAGCTTTTGTGTTACAGCTTTTCTACACTTCGACATTGGCTTCATTTTTCAACACCAGAGGTTGGCACCTGGTTAAAGCCCTCCATCTGTAATTGAGCTCTTCTTTGTCTCACAGTTGCTTCAACACTACCAAGTCCAGGAGAAAATAGACTGGGAGTCATGACACTCTGGTGCTTCCACTGTCAACAAAGACATGGAGCCCGAGCATTTCCAGAAAGTTGCATTTTCATTGGCCCAGAGTATTGTTGCCATGGTAACAGGCCCTGAGTTTTTCCTGGACCAGCATTCGGGATGTTTCACAATGACAGGTGATTGCTTGACTGAAACGCTGTTTCTGATGGTATCTCTACCTTACAGACCGATCTTCTCCCCATGGATCACCTGAAGACCCGTCGTCTTTTCATCTGGAAAACTGATTGTTTGCTGAATCAATTCAGCCTTACCTCTCCTTGTGACCCAGCTCCATGTGCCAGGTAAACACAGTCACGCTGCCAGAGGCCGGTTGCTCAAAAACTAAGATCAGGGATTAAGCCAAGATATCTTGTCCATGCGCCAGTTGCACAAAAGTGAGGTAGGGGAAAGTGGGACATACTCTGACCTAAGCTAAGGTATCACTGATGCTGCCATGAAAGAACCAAACCAGCATCAGCCTCAAGAGGTTTTTGGAATATATCTTTATTTTACATCACAAATTAAAACTAAAACTGGCTTCATGTTGAAATTGTTGTGATTTTAACTTTTGATTATTTAATTTTGTTAATATGTAGATAATGCATGAAGAAAAACTTTCAACTCTAAATTTATATATACTGTATATTATTTTTAAAACATTTTTTTCTGATCAAGATGAATGTGGGATGTTTATGGCACCTGATGGGTTTGATGACCTTTTCACTTAAAATGCCACATGATGGAAAAAAACTATTTTTGACAGATTGAATCTTCCCTTCTGGCTCTTAACCATGGAGGATTTCTAATAAAATCAATATGCTACGAGAAGAAATCCAATTATTTTTTCCTTAATAGTTGGCACAAGTAGCATTACACAAACACTCCTGAGTGTCAGTGTGGTGTAAGATGGTAGATCGAGATGCCACACTGTTTCTTGTCCCATGAATACATGATAAAGGCAGAGTGTGTGGCATCAGTGTTGGTGCGTCTGATCAGTGGGATGTGGCTGCCTCGATGCTCTTCATGTGTGAATGCTGTCCTGTCACTTCACCTGAGCAGGTGTTTCAGCTTGGCCCTCCCACTGAACTCTCTTCAACTCAAACCTTCCCACAATCCTCCTGTGGCATTCATAACCAGTACAACAAGGAGACTGAGGGCTGACACGATCACCATGATCCCAGAGAATCATTTTATTGTCTTTTCACATCACACACTCTTCATTGACTGGAATTTCAGTGGCAGTGGCGCCACCAGCTGGATTTCTGCAGTACGAGCAGATTGACTGTGTTACGTTCAGGACTCATAAACAATCTCAGCACCACACAGAAAGAAGAAATCACAGGATTTACAAACATCATCACTATCATCGATTTTTCTACTTTTTTCAATGACTCCAAACCATTAAAAATGTAGAAAGTCTCTGAGAAGACGGGCGACCATCTGTTGGTTTTCCTCCTGTCAGAAATCTCATCGTCTCAGCTCAGAAAGTGTGGAGGATCCTTTAGAAAACCACACAAGGAGATCTGATGGAGTCTCTACTGAGGTTTCAGGGTCTCTGCAGAGTTTCCTTCATTCGCAAAGCAAAATCCAATCCCAGCGTGTAGCGGCTGAGTGAAGGTGGTCTCGACGCCGGAGGCGTAAGTCATTTTGTCAGAGACGATGTAGAAAGACAGAACACCTGCTCTGTGATCCAGGTACACTCCCACTCTGGAGGACTGAGAAGCTGAGTTGTTACCTCTGTGGACTAAGCACCACGCATCATGACTGACTGAAGAATAAACATTTTTGTTCCGAAAAGACAAATGTTTATCATACAGGAGAGCCCAGGATTTCTCATTTGATCCAAATACACATTCATTTCTCCTTCCTGCTCTGCTGATGTTCTTGTATGAGACTGCTACAAAAACTCCTTCTCCTCTCCACTCCACCTCAAAGTAATGACGTCCAGTCAGACTCTCTCTGCTCAGAACCTGAAGATCTTCAGTGAATCTGTCTGGATGATCAGGATAAGGCTGTTTTTCTGATGTAAAAGTTACTTTTCTGTTGCTGTCAGACAACAACATAAACCTGTGTACAGAGTCTGGATCCAGTGTGATCTGCTGAGAGTATTGTAAGAACTCTGCTCTGGTCTTTGGCTGTGGTTGAAGCAGTAAAAGCTCCTCTTCAGCGGTTCTCACTGAGGTTTTAGTCCCTGTGTCTCTGCTCTCTGACACAGCTGCTGCCACATCCTCAAAGTATCTGAGAGGAGCAGTCTGGATGCTGGAGGAGTGTGTGGGCTCACTGAGTGCTGACACTGAGGGGTAGCTGATCAGAAACTGGGTGTGGTCCTCTGTGTGAGCCAGCTGCTCCAGCTGGACGTCTTTCCTCTTCAGCTCACTGATCTCCTGCTGAAGCAGCTTCACCTCTTTCTCTCGCTCCTGGATTCTCCGCTGGATGTTTAGTCGACTCTCCTCCAGCTCCTTCTGCTTCTGCCTCCTCTCTGCTGCAGCTGGGACTGTTTCATGTCCTCTGTGTTGGTCCATGGTGCAGAGGTAACAGATACTCTGCTGATCGGTGCGACAGAAAATCTTCATCACCTCATCGTGAAGAGAGCAGATCTTCTCCTGGAGCTTCTTGGAGGGCTCCACCAGCTGGTGCTTCTTAAAAGCAGGAGATTGATGGTGAGGTTGGAGGTGTTCCTCACAGTAAGAGACCAAACAGACCAGACAGGACTTGACGGCTTTCAGCTTCCCCCCAGAGCAAACATCACAGGACACATCTTCAGGTCCAGCAGAGCAGAGATCAGCTGCAGCAGCTTGGAGTTCAGTCTTCTTCAGATCCTCCACTAACTCTGCTATCAGGATGTTCTTCTCCAAGTCAGGTCTCTGTGTGAACTCCTTCCTGCACTGAGGACAGCTGTAGATTCCCTTGATCTTCTCTTCATTCCAGTGTTCTTTAATACAGCTGCTGCAGTAGCTGTGTCCACGGGGAACCGTCTGCGGATCCTTCAGGAGATCCAGACAGATGGAGCAAAAAAACTTGTCTGAATCCAGCTGAGATCCTCTCTGAGCCATCCTCTCCTCTCAGCAACAGCCAGGGTTTGAAGAGTTTCTCCTCCTGCTCAGCAGGGTTGAAGCTGGACCCTCTGGTTTCCTGAGACGTCAGTGATCCTCAGCTGGGAGATCTGTGAAAGAGGAGGAGGCAGAGAAGGGAGAGGCCGTCACAGGCTGATTACATTCAGGAGACCCAGCAGCTTCACTTCACCTTCCAGCCGTCGTTCAGCTGGAAGCTGAAGCTCTCAGCTTGTTTTTAACTGTAATAGTCACATCTGTGAGGGACTGAGTGACTACTGCGACTCAGGATGGGATACACCTGGATGTGGTGTGGAAGATTTGAAAACACAAAAACACTTAAACTTCCATCTAAACAGATGGAAGTTTGGAGTTTCTGAAAAATAACTCAACCGTTTGTCAGATTCCCTTTGCCAAACATTGTCCAATAATTGACAAACTGACTAAATTCACTGCCAGCCTCACAGAGAGGGAGCAGGAATGAAGCAAGAAATCAACACAGCGAAACCTCAATCAGGCCCTGTCCCAATACTCGCACTCCCACCCTTGTGCCCCTCAATTGCGCGTTCCCGCTGAGGGGTGTGAGTGCGTGGGGTGTCCCAATCCTCCAGAGTGCTCTTTGGCCCCGCCCCCTTTGCGCCCTTGATCCACACTCCAGCGAAGCCCGCATCGGAGCGGACTCAGCCGAAGGAGATTACCCACAGTTCCTAACGGCCGACAAGACAGAAAAACATGGCGGTGGTCAGCGACACTCCAGCGCCAAAAAAATGTATTTTCAAGTGTAAGTATTACGATATTTGATTTTTTTTATTATGATGTACCTGTGGGTGAATTGAAGTTAGCACTGTTACTTAGAAAGATACATCGAATGTGAATTATTATTTCACTGATAAATACACCGTTTTGTATTTACGGATACTGAATTAACCATAACGTGGAGTGGAATGACTGAAATAAAAGTGCAAAAGCAAAAGTGAAACTTGCACACATGTTTAGTATATTTATATTTACCATTTATTCATTTTGTGTATGGAGGTAAGCCCCCTTGAGATTCACCATCTCGTTTTCAAGGGGATGCTTCACATCAGCTAAAATGAAACAAAAGACAATAGATTAAAATTACCGGTTGACGAAAGTCCGGCGCAGCGGCGAGTGCCTGGCGAATGAACCACATTCGTTTCTGGCTCTTCTTTCTCCGTAAAATCATCAACTGGTAATAATGATAATAATAATAATAATGCATTGGTTTTATAGAGCACTGCAGTGCAGTTTTGCAATCATTTTCAAAAGCAAAATTCCGAAGACAACGCCAACTCCCGCCATGATTAGTGTCGCATATCTGATGCAGTGACGCAAAGCGATGACGTAACCATCACCGTCCCAATTCTTCAATTTTTGCACCCTTGTAACCTACGCACTCGAACCCTTACGCGCACTTCAACTAAGTGCACACTCCACTGAGGACCGTAGGGCGTAGTGTGGGTATTGGGACAGAGCCTCAGTGTAGTCAGGACCAGTTGGACTGAACCAAAACTCTGGCTGGGGGGGAGGGTTGTTTAAATACAGTAAATTAACCATCAACAAACATGAAGAGAGTAAGTACAAAGAAAAAGAAATTGATATCACCTCAAAAATGTACTATATATTGTTTGCACACAGCAGTTCCCTAATATACAGTATACACACAAACATCAAAACAGTGCACCCTGTAAACCTGACCTCTGCTGTCAGACCGATATACTGTTCCTGTAAACCTGCTCACTCATCCTACGACAACAGAGGAAGTGTGAGAGAGTAAAGCAGCTGCTGTGTTTCTTGGAAATCCCCCTCAGTGAGTCCTGTCCTCATCAAACTGTTAGTTTTCTACTCACATCAGTAGAAATCCTCAGGAGGCGTCCAGACCCTCTGCTGTCGGCCTCTCTTCTGGAGAAATGAAACTCTTCTGCAGTCTCATCTCCACCCAGGCAGTGTGTCAACAAGTGAGCTCCACCCACTGATCTGAAGGGAGGGGTGGTCAGGCTGCGAGCAATCACTGTGTGAAACCGCTTCTGCACAGTTAAAATCACGCCACAACTCACAAAACAGGTTTTACTCATGGACAATGATATGCATTCTGGCAGCTGTAAATTGAAGATATTTTTGAGTTCTTTGAACACACGTATGTATCTGCTTTTGTAATTAACAGACTGTGTGCAAACTGCAGTGATTAAATCTCACTGATTCAACTGATCTGACAGGATCTGTTGAACTTTGGCTGCAGTCATGTTAATAATCAGTTTAAACTTTAGTTGTTTCAGCCTCCATTAAACTGTAAAATTCAGGCATTGGTCACTGGAGACAGACACAGTTAAGGTCAGGTGGTTTTCATGTGCAGCAGAGAAAGGATTTCTAAAGTCTTTCAGCTCTTTCAGCTCTGTTCTGATCCTCTTCCTCCATCAAACACTGGTCTGGAGGGAGGAGAAGCTCAGACGTCTTCGTGTCTCATCCTGAGCATCCTCTGAACTCAGTCTGAAGTGTATGTGTGTACGTGTTTGTTTATTTTGAACATTACAGATTCGTTAATTGAAGTCTGCTTTGATTTTCTGTTCAAACCAGATGGAATTTGGGTGAAAATCACCCCAAAACAAATCAGCCCTCATTGCATCACTTTGCACGGGGAAGCGCAGGCGCAGAACAAATAATCCGCCCATTCAACATGATCCGCTGTCTGCAGGTGGTTACAGTGGGACCAAAACGTATTTAATCATCCACCAAATGTTCAAGTTGTCCCACTTAAATGTTGACAGAGATCTGTAACATTCATCATAGCTCCGCTTCAGTTGTGAGAGACTAATGTGAAAAAAAAAAATCCAGGTAATCACAGAAGATTTTTAAGGAGTGTATTGGTAAATCATTGTAGAAAATAAGTATTTGGTTGATCACAAAAGTTCAACTCAGCACTTGTGTTTGGCAATAACAGAGGTCAAAGGGTTACTGCAGGTCTTCACACACTGCAGCTGGTATTTTGTCCCGTTCCTCCAGCAGCGCTCCTGTAGAGCAGTTCCGTCGAAGATGGTGCCGCGCGAGTGGCAGCCTGTTACAGCAGCTCCTACTAGGTCGTGATTAATTTCCCTCCTTTCGTTTTTTTTTTTTCTTTTTCTTTGTATTCTGTGGTCTGCTCCACGGTTTCCGCACCATGAGAGTTTGCTTTGCTCCTTCTTTTACTTTTTTCACTGTTTTCCACCACGTCGGGTCAGTCTGTGCAGAGCTCTATTGTTTACAGTATGACAGTATTTACGTATGGGCGGCTGTGGTCCAGTGGGGAGAGCAGTCGTCTCTCAATAGGGAGGTTGTCAGTTTGATTCCTGTCTCCCTCTGTCTGCATGTCGAAGTGTCCTTGGGCAAGACAGTCAAACAGATGAGATGAAACAGATAAGTAAGTGGTCCCTACCCTCACAGTCTGTGGGTACACTTACAGCTCCTCACCACTGCCTCTTCAGGGGAAAGGAGATCACAACATGGTTCATCTCCCGCCGGTGTACACACCTCTTGTGCACAGTCATCCTGCTGTGACCCGCACAGTAAAGACATGGTCTGCTGAGGCTGAACTCTGTTCAGCTGCCCCCCCCCCCCCCCCCCCCCCTTTCCCTCACTTCCTCCCAGGTGAGGAATGAGCTCAGGAGGATGAAGACAAAGAAAGCGGCTGATCCGGATGGTTTCAGCTTCAGGCTTCTCAAGTCCTGCTCAGACCAGTTGTGCAGCATCATCAGGCTCATCTTGTCACGGTCCGTGACACATCTTCAACGTGAGCCAGAAGCTGAGAAGAGAACCACAGCTGTGGAAGACGTCTAGCGTGGTACCTGTACCCAAAACATCTCACCCCAAGGACTTCAACAGCTACAGGCCGGTGGCTCTGACGTCTCATCTGGTGAAGGCTCTGGAGAGGCTGGTCCTCGCCCATCTCCGCCCTCCAGTGAGCGCATCGATGGACCCGCTGCAGTTGGCCTACCAGCCTGGCATTGGGGTGGACGATGCTGTTGTCTTCCTCCTGGACAGAGCTCTGTCCCACCTGGAGCAGCCTGACAGCACTGTGAGGATCCAGCAGGTTCTACTGAGGGACCAGCTGGAGGTCACAGGGGTGGATCACCACCTCTCGGGCTGGATCCTGGACTACCGCACAAACAGACCACAGTTTGTCAGGGCCCGGGACTGTGGTGGACTGCAGCACAGGAGCCCCACAGGGATCAGTCTTGGCTCCCTTTCTGTTCACCCTGTACACTGCAGACTTCATGTTCAACTCGGCCAGCTGTCACCTGCAGAAGTTCTCTTAAGACTCTGCGATTGTTGGTCTCATTTCAAATGATGACGATCGGGAGTACAGAGGACTGATGCAGAACTCTGTGGACTGGTGCCAGCAGAAATGCCTCCAAATTAACTGGAAAGACCAAAGACTTGGTGGCGGTGTCACGCCCTGTGCCCCTGTGGCCAGATGGGGGCGCTCAGGGTCTGTTTTGTGTTTGTCTGCTCCTCATGTTCTCCTGCCTAGTCACCTGTCTCGTTACCACCCTAATGTGTGACGCCTGTGCTCTCCTCTTTTTAAGCCCTGCTTCCCTTGCTGTTTCCTGTCGGTTCCTTGTGGGTCTGTCAGCGTGTTCAGTCTGTGTTCCTTGCCTGTGCCAGCTCTGCTTGTTCCTGTGTTCCGGTGTTTTTGGAATTAAAGGAGTTTTTGATCCACCTGGCTGCCTGCGATTGGGTCCTTCCTTCCCACACTATGACAGGTGGCTTATATTGTACAAAAACGTCTGTCTTAAATTTCTATATAGTCTATATTTAATTTTTCTATATAAGGTTGGCTTTTTAAATGTTAACATTTCTATTCTATTTCTTAATTATTTTTCCTTTTTGTTATACTACTGCTGGAACACTGAAATTTCCCCCAGAAGGACAAATAAAGGACTTTCATTTCAATTTTCAATTCAGTTCAACGTCCTGGGGACTTTGAAGTCCCTCCACAGATTTTCTATGGGGTCCAGGTCTGAGGACTGGCGAGACCACAAAGATGGACAGAGTTTGGACTGGACTTTTAATGTGTTTATCTGCACTTTGAAATTTGGCATTATTGAATGGGTTCCAAGGGGACTCGGATTCTTTGAGAAACCAACATCAGCTTTTGTGTTACAGCTTTTCTACACTTCGACATTGGCTTCATTTTTCAACACCAGAGGTTGGCACCTGGTTAAAGCCCTCCATCTGTAATTGAGCTCTTCTTTGTCTCACAGTTGCTTCAACACTACCAAGTCCAGGAGAAAATAGACTGGGAGTCATGACACTCTGGTGCTTCCACTGTCAACAAAGACATGGAGCCCGAGCATTTCCAGAAAGTTGCATTTTCATTGGCCCAGAGTATTGTTGCCATGGTAACAGGCCCTGAGTTTTTCCTGGACCAGCATTCGGGATGTTTCACAATGACAGGTGATTGCTTGACTGAAACGCTGTTTCTGATGGTATCTCTACCTTACAGACCGATCTTCTCCCCATGGATCACCTGAAGACCCGTCGTCTTTTCATCTGGAAAACTGATTGTTTGCTGAATCAATTCAGCCTTACCTCTCCTTGTGACCCAGCTCCATGTGCCAGGTAAACACAGTCACGCTGCCAGAGGCCGGTTGCTCAAAAACTAAGATCAGGGATTAAGCCAAGATATCTTGTCCATGCGCCAGTTGCACAAAAGTGAGGTAGGGGAAAGTGGGACATACTCTGACCTAAGCTAAGGTATCACTGATGCTGCCATGAAAGAACCAAACCAGCATCAGCCTCAAGAGGTTTTTGGAATATATCTTTATTTTACATCACAAATTAAAACTAAAACTGGCTTCATGTTGAAATTGTTGTGATTTTAACTTTTGATTATTTAATTTTGTTAATATGTAGATAATGCATGAAGAAAAACTTTCAACTCTAAATTTATATATACTGTATATTATTTTTAAAACATTTTTTTCTGATCAAGATGAATGTGGGATGTTTATGGCACCTGATGGGTTTGATGACCTTTTCACTTAAAATGCCACATGATGGAAAAAAACTATTTTTGACAGATTGAATCTTCCCTTCTGGCTCTTAACCATGGAGGATTTCTAATAAAATCAATATGCTACGAGAAGAAATCCAATTATTTTTTCCTTAATAGTTGGCACAAGTAGCATTACACAAACACTCCTGAGTGTCAGTGTGGTGTAAGATGGTAGATCGAGATGCCACACTGTTTCTTGTCCCATGAATACATGATAAAGGCAGAGTGTGTGGCATCAGTGTTGGTGCGTCTGATCAGTGGGATGTGGCTGCCTCGATGCTCTTCATGTGTGAATGCTGTCCTGTCACTTCACCTGAGCAGGTGTTTCAGCTTGGCCCTCCCACTGAACTCTCTTCAACTCAAACCTTCCCACAATCCTCCTGTGGCATTCATAACCAGTACAACAAGGAGACTGAGGGCTGACACGATCACCATGATCCCAGAGAATCATTTTATTGTCTTTTCACATCACACACTCTTCATTGACTGGAATTTCAGTGGCAGTGGCGCCACCAGCTGGATTTCTGCAGTACGAGCAGATTGACTGTGTTACGTTCAGGACTCATAAACAATCTCAGCACCACACAGAAAGAAGAAATCACAGGATTTACAAACATCATCACTATCATCGATTTTTCTACTTTTTTTCAATGACTCCAAACCATTAAAAATGTAGAAAGTCTCTGAGAAGACGGGCGACCATCTGTTGGTTTTCCTCCTGTCAGAAATCTCATCGTCTCAGCTCAGAAAGTGTGGAGGATCCTTTAGAAAACCACACAAGGAGATCTGATGGAGTCTCTACTGAGGTTTCAGGGTCTCTGCAGAGTTTCCTTCATTCGCAAAGCAAAATCCAATCCCAGCGTGTAGCGGCTGAGTGAAGGTGGTCTCGACGCCGGAGGCGTAAGTCATTTTGTCAGAGACGATGTAGAAAGACAGAACACCTGCTCTGTGATCCAGGTACACTCCCACTCTGGAGGACTGAGAAGCTGAGTTGTTACCTCTGTGGACTAAGCACCACGCATCATGACTGACTGAAGAATAAACATTTTTGTTCCGAAAAGACAAATGTTTATCATACAGGAGAGCCCAGGATTTCTCATTTGATCCAAATACACATTCATTTCTCCTTCCTGCTCTGCTGATGTTCTTGTATGAGACTGCTACAAAAACTCCTTCTCCTCTCCACTCCACCTCAAAGTAATGACGTCCAGTCAGACTCTCTCTGCTCAGAACCTGAAGATCTTCAGTGAATCTGTCTGGATGATCAGGATAAGGCTGTTTTTCTGATGTAAAAGTTACTTTTCTGTTGCTGTCAGACAACAACATAAACCTGTGTACAGAGTCTGGATCCAGTGTGATCTGCTGAGAGTATTGTAAGAACTCTGCTCTGGTCTTTGGCTGTGGTTGAAGCAGTAAAAGCTCCTCTTCAGCGGTTCTCACTGAGGTTTTAGTCCCTGTGTCTCTGCTCTCTGACACAGCTGCTGCCACATCCTCAAAGTATCTGAGAGGAGCAGTCTGGATGCTGGAGGAGTGTGTGGGCTCACTGAGTGCTGACACTGAGGGGTAGCTGATCAGAAACTGGGTGTGGTCCTCTGTGTGAGCCAGCTGCTCCAGCTGGACGTCTTTCCTCTTCAGCTCACTGATCTCCTGCTGAAGCAGCTTCACCTCTTTCTCTCGCTCCTGGATTCTCCGCTGGATGTTTAGTCGACTCTCCTCCAGCTCCTTCTGCTTCTGCCTCCTCTCTGCTGCAGCTGGGACTGTTTCATGTCCTCTGTGTTGGTCCATGGTGCAGAGGTAACAGATACTCTGCTGATCGGTGCGACAGAAAATCTTCATCACCTCATCGTGAAGAGAGCAGATCTTCTCCTGGAGCTTCTTGGAGGGCTCCACCAGCTGGTGCTTCTTAAAAGCAGGAGATTGATGGTGAGGTTGGAGGTGTTCCTCACAGTAAGAGACCAAACAGACCAGACAGGACTTGACGGCTTTCAGCTTCCCCCCAGAGCAAACATCACAGGACACATCTTCAGGTCCAGCAGAGCAGAGATCAGCTGCAGCAGCTTGGAGTTCAGTCTTCTTCAGATCCTCCACTAACTCTGCTATCAGGATGTTCTTCTCCAAGTCAGGTCTCTGTGTGAACTCCTTCCTGCACTGAGGACAGCTGTAGATTCCCTTGATCTTCTCTTCATTCCAGTGTTCTTTAATACAGCTGCTGCAGTAGCTGTGTCCACGGGGAACCGTCTGCGGATCCTTCAGGAGATCCAGACAGATGGAGCAAAAAAACTTGTCTGAATCCAGCTGAGATCCTCTCTGAGCCATCCTCTCCTCTCAGCAACAGCCAGGGTTTGAAGAGTTTCTCCTCCTGCTCAGCAGGGTTGAAGCTGGACCCTCTGGTTTCCTGAGACGTCAGTGATCCTCAGCTGGGAGATCTGTGAAAGAGGAGGAGGCAGAGAAGGGAGAGGCCGTCACAGGCTGATTACATTCAGGAGACCCAGCAGCTTCACTTCACCTTCCAGCCGTCGTTCAGCTGGAAGCTGAAGCTCTCAGCTTGTTTTTAACTGTAATAGTCACATCTGTGAGGGACTGAGTGACTACTGCGACTCAGGATGGGATACACCTGGATGTGGTGTGGAAGATTTGAAAA
This sequence comes from Salarias fasciatus, assembly GCF_902148845.1. Taxonomy (NCBI): domain Eukaryota; kingdom Metazoa; phylum Chordata; class Actinopteri; order Blenniiformes; family Blenniidae; genus Salarias; species Salarias fasciatus. The sequence goes on from NC_043747.1 coordinate 25,753,555, forward strand.
CACAAAAACACTTAAACTTCCATCTAAACAGATGGAAGTTTGGAGTTTCTGAAAAATAACTCAACCGTTTGTCAGATTCCCTTTGCCAAACATTGTCCAATAATTGACAAACTGACTAAATTCACTGCCAGCCTCACAGAGAGGGAGCAGGAATGAAGCAAGAAATCAACACAGCGAAACCTCAATCAGGCCCTGTCCCAATACTCGCACTCCCACCCTTGTGCCCCTCAATTGCGCGTTCCCGCTGAGGGGTGTGAGTGCGTGGGGTGTCCCAATCCTCCAGAGTGCTCTTTGGCCCCGCCCCCTTTGCGCCCTTGATCCACACTCCAGCGAAGCCCGCATCGGAGCGGACTCAGCCGAAGGAGATTACCCACAGTTCCTAACGGCCGACAAGACAGAAAAACATGGCGGTGGTCAGCGACACTCCAGCGCCAAAAAAATGTATTTTCAAGTGTAAGTATTACGATATTTGATTTTTTTTATTATGATGTACCTGTGGGTGAATTGAAGTTAGCACTGTTACTTAGAAAGATACATCGAATGTGAATTATTATTTCACTGATAAATACACCGTTTTGTATTTACGGATACTGAATTAACCATAACGTGGAGTGGAATGACTGAAATAAAAGTGCAAAAGCAAAAGTGAAACTTGCACACATGTTTAGTATATTTATATTTACCATTTATTCATTTTGTGTATGGAGGTAAGCCCCCTTGAGATTCACCATCTCGTTTTCAAGGGGATGCTTCACATCAGCTAAAATGAAACAAAAGACAATAGATTAAAATTACCGGTTGACGAAAGTCCGGCGCAGCGGCGAGTGCCTGGCGAATGAACCACATTCGTTTCTGGCTCTTCTTTCTCCGTAAAATCATCAACTGGTAATAATGATAATAATAATAATAATGCATTGGTTTTATAGAGCACTGCAGTGCAGTTTTGCAATCATTTTCAAAAGCAAAATTCCGAAGACAACGCCAACTCCCGCCATGATTAGTGTCGCATATCTGATGCAGTGACGCAAAGCGATGACGTAACCATCACCGTCCCAATTCTTCAATTTTTGCACCCTTGTAACCTACGCACTCGAACCCTTACGCGCACTTCAACTAAGTGCACACTCCACTGAGGACCGTAGGGCGTAGTGTGGGTATTGGGACAGAGCCTCAGTGTAGTCAGGACCAGTTGGACTGAACCAAAACTCTGGCTGGGGGGGAGGGTTGTTTAAATACAGTAAATTAACCATCAACAAACATGAAGAGAGTAAGTACAAAGAAAAAGAAATTGATATCACCTCAAAAATGTACTATATATTGTTTGCACACAGCAGTTCCCTAATATACAGTATACACACAAACATCAAAACAGTGCACCCTGTAAACCTGACCTCTGCTGTCAGACCGATATACTGTTCCTGTAAACCTGCTCACTCATCCTACGACAACAGAGGAAGTGTGAGAGAGTAAAGCAGCTGCTGTGTTTCTTGGAAATCCCCCTCAGTGAGTCCTGTCCTCATCAAACTGTTAGTTTTCTACTCACATCAGTAGAAATCCTCAGGAGGCGTCCAGACCCTCTGCTGTCGGCCTCTCTTCTGGAGAAATGAAACTCTTCTGCAGTCTCATCTCCACCCAGGCAGTGTGTCAACAAGTGAGCTCCACCCACTGATCTGAAGGGAGGGGTGGTCAGGCTGCGAGCAATCACTGTGTGAAACCGCTTCTGCACAGTTAAAATCACGCCACAACTCACAAAACAGGTTTTACTCATGGACAATGATATGCATTCTGGCAGCTGTAAATTGAAGATATTTTTGAGTTCTTTGAACACACGTATGTATCTGCTTTTGTAATTAACAGACTGTGTGCAAACTGCAGTGATTAAATCTCACTGATTCAACTGATCTGACAGGATCTGTTGAACTTTGGCTGCAGTCATGTTAATAATCAGTTTAAACTTTAGTTGTTTCAGCCTCCATTAAACTGTAAAATTCAGGCATTGGTCACTGGAGACAGACACAGTTAAGGTCAGGTGGTTTTCATGTGCAGCAGAGAAAGGATTTCTAAAGTCTTTCAGCTCTTTCAGCTCTGTTCTGATCCTCTTCCTCCATCAAACACTGGTCTGGAGGGAGGAGAAGCTCAGACGTCTTCGTGTCTCATCCTGAGCATCCTCTGAACTCAGTCTGAAGTGTATGTGTGTACGTGTTTGTTTATTTTGAACATTACAGATTCGTTAATTGAAGTCTGCTTTGATTTTCTGTTCAAACCAGATGGAATTTGGGTGAAAATCACCCCAAAACAAATCAGCCCTCATTGCATCACTTTGCACGGGGAAGCGCAGGCGCAGAACAAATAATCCGCCCATTCAACATGATCCGCTGTCTGCAGGTGGTTACAGTGGGACCAAAACGTATTTAATCATCCACCAAATGTTCAAGTTGTCCCACTTAAATGTTGACAGAGATCTGTAACATTCATCATAGCTCCGCTTCAGTTGTGAGAGACTAATGTGAAAAAAAAAAATCCAGGTAATCACAGAAGATTTTTAAGGAGTGTATTGGTAAATCATTGTAGAAAATAAGTATTTGGTTGATCACAAAAGTTCAACTCAGCACTTGTGTTTGGCAATAACAGAGGTCAAAGGGTTACTGCAGGTCTTCACACACTGCAGCTGGTATTTTGTCCCGTTCCTCCAGCAGCGCTCCTGTAGAGCAGTTCCGTCGAAGATGGTGCCGCGCGAGTGGCAGCCTGTTACAGCAGCTCCTACTAGGTCGTGATTAATTTCCCTCCTTTCGTTTTTTTTTTTCTTTTTCTTTGTATTCTGTGGTCTGCTCCACGGTTTCCGCACCATGAGAGTTTGCTTTGCTCCTTCTTTTACTTTTTTCACTGTTTTCCACCACGTCGGGTCAGTCTGTGCAGAGCTCTATTGTTTACAGTATGACAGTATTTACGTATGGGCGGCTGTGGTCCAGTGGGGAGAGCAGTCGTCTCTCAATAGGGAGGTTGTCAGTTTGATTCCTGTCTCCCTCTGTCTGCATGTCGAAGTGTCCTTGGGCAAGACAGTCAAACAGATGAGATGAAACAGATAAGTAAGTGGTCCCTACCCTCACAGTCTGTGGGTACACTTACAGCTCCTCACCACTGCCTCTTCAGGGGAAAGGAGATCACAACATGGTTCATCTCCCGCCGGTGTACACACCTCTTGTGCACAGTCATCCTGCTGTGACCCGCACAGTAAAGACATGGTCTGCTGAGGCTGAACTCTGTTCAGCTGCCCCCCCCCCCCCCCCCCCCCCCTTTCCCTCACTTCCTCCCAGGTGAGGAATGAGCTCAGGAGGATGAAGACAAAGAAAGCGGCTGATCCGGATGGTTTCAGCTTCAGGCTTCTCAAGTCCTGCTCAGACCAGTTGTGCAGCATCATCAGGCTCATCTTGTCACGGTCCGTGACACATCTTCAACGTGAGCCAGAAGCTGAGAAGAGAACCACAGCTGTGGAAGACGTCTAGCGTGGTACCTGTACCCAAAACATCTCACCCCAAGGACTTCAACAGCTACAGGCCGGTGGCTCTGACGTCTCATCTGGTGAAGGCTCTGGAGAGGCTGGTCCTCGCCCATCTCCGCCCTCCAGTGAGCGCATCGATGGACCCGCTGCAGTTGGCCTACCAGCCTGGCATTGGGGTGGACGATGCTGTTGTCTTCCTCCTGGACAGAGCTCTGTCCCACCTGGAGCAGCCTGACAGCACTGTGAGGATCCAGCAGGTTCTACTGAGGGACCAGCTGGAGGTCACAGGGGTGGATCACCACCTCTCGGGCTGGATCCTGGACTACCGCACAAACAGACCACAGTTTGTCAGGGCCCGGGACTGTGGTGGACTGCAGCACAGGAGCCCCACAGGGATCAGTCTTGGCTCCCTTTCTGTTCACCCTGTACACTGCAGACTTCATGTTCAACTCGGCCAGCTGTCACCTGCAGAAGTTCTCTTAAGACTCTGCGATTGTTGGTCTCATTTCAAATGATGACGATCGGGAGTACAGAGGACTGATGCAGAACTCTGTGGACTGGTGCCAGCAGAAATGCCTCCAAATTAACTGGAAAGACCAAAGACTTGGTGGCGGTGTCACGCCCTGTGCCCCTGTGGCCAGATGGGGGCGCTCAGGGTCTGTTTTGTGTTTGTCTGCTCCTCATGTTCTCCTGCCTAGTCACCTGTCTCGTTACCACCCTAATGTGTGACGCCTGTGCTCTCCTCTTTTTAAGCCCTGCTTCCCTTGCTGTTTCCTGTCGGTTCCTTGTGGGTCTGTCAGCGTGTTCAGTCTGTGTTCCTTGCCTGTGCCAGCTCTGCTTGTTCCTGTGTTCCGGTGTTTTTGGAATTAAAGGAGTTTTTGATCCACCTGGCTGCCTGCGATTGGGTCCTTCCTTCCCACACTATGACAGGTGGCTTATATTGTACAAAAACGTCTGTCTTAAATTTCTATATAGTCTATATTTAATTTTTCTATATAAGGTTGGCTTTTTAAATGTTAACATTTCTATTCTATTTCTTAATTATTTTTCCTTTTTGTTATACTACTGCTGGAACACTGAAATTTCCCCCAGAAGGACAAATAAAGGACTTTCATTTCAATTTTCAATTCAGTTCAACGTCCTGGGGACTTTGAAGTCCCTCCACAGATTTTCTATGGGGTCCAGGTCTGAGGACTGGCGAGACCACAAAGATGGACAGAGTTTGGACTGGACTTTTAATGTGTTTATCTGCACTTTGAAATTTGGCATTATTGAATGGGTTCCAAGGGGACTCGGATTCTTTGAGAAACCAACATCAGCTTTTGTGTTACAGCTTTTCTACACTTCGACATTGGCTTCATTTTTCAACACCAGAGGTTGGCACCTGGTTAAAGCCCTCCATCTGTAATTGAGCTCTTCTTTGTCTCACAGTTGCTTCAACACTACCAAGTCCAGGAGAAAATAGACTGGGAGTCATGACACTCTGGTGCTTCCACTGTCAACAAAGACATGGAGCCCGAGCATTTCCAGAAAGTTGCATTTTCATTGGCCCAGAGTATTGTTGCCATGGTAACAGGCCCTGAGTTTTTCCTGGACCAGCATTCGGGATGTTTCACAATGACAGGTGATTGCTTGACTGAAACGCTGTTTCTGATGGTATCTCTACCTTACAGACCGATCTTCTCCCCATGGATCACCTGAAGACCCGTCGTCTTTTCATCTGGAAAACTGATTGTTTGCTGAATCAATTCAGCCTTACCTCTCCTTGTGACCCAGCTCCATGTGCCAGGTAAACACAGTCACGCTGCCAGAGGCCGGTTGCTCAAAAACTAAGATCAGGGATTAAGCCAAGATATCTTGTCCATGCGCCAGTTGCACAAAAGTGAGGTAGGGGAAAGTGGGACATACTCTGACCTAAGCTAAGGTATCACTGATGCTGCCATGAAAGAACCAAACCAGCATCAGCCTCAAGAGGTTTTTGGAATATATCTTTATTTTACATCACAAATTAAAACTAAAACTGGCTTCATGTTGAAATTGTTGTGATTTTAACTTTTGATTATTTAATTTTGTTAATATGTAGATAATGCATGAAGAAAAACTTTCAACTCTAAATTTATATATACTGTATATTATTTTTAAAACATTTTTTTCTGATCAAGATGAATGTGGGATGTTTATGGCACCTGATGGGTTTGATGACCTTTTCACTTAAAATGCCACATGATGGAAAAAAACTATTTTTGACAGATTGAATCTTCCCTTCTGGCTCTTAACCATGGAGGATTTCTAATAAAATCAATATGCTACGAGAAGAAATCCAATTATTTTTTCCTTAATAGTTGGCACAAGTAGCATTACACAAACACTCCTGAGTGTCAGTGTGGTGTAAGATGGTAGATCGAGATGCCACACTGTTTCTTGTCCCATGAATACATGATAAAGGCAGAGTGTGTGGCATCAGTGTTGGTGCGTCTGATCAGTGGGATGTGGCTGCCTCGATGCTCTTCATGTGTGAATGCTGTCCTGTCACTTCACCTGAGCAGGTGTTTCAGCTTGGCCCTCCCACTGAACTCTCTTCAACTCAAACCTTCCCACAATCCTCCTGTGGCATTCATAACCAGTACAACAAGGAGACTGAGGGCTGACACGATCACCATGATCCCAGAGAATCATTTTATTGTCTTTTCACATCACACACTCTTCATTGACTGGAATTTCAGTGGCAGTGGCGCCACCAGCTGGATTTCTGCAGTACGAGCAGATTGACTGTGTTACGTTCAGGACTCATAAACAATCTCAGCACCACACAGAAAGAAGAAATCACAGGATTTACAAACATCATCACTATCATCGATTTTTCTACTTTTTTTCAATGACTCCAAACCATTAAAAATGTAGAAAGTCTCTGAGAAGACGGGCGACCATCTGTTGGTTTTCCTCCTGTCAGAAATCTCATCGTCTCAGCTCAGAAAGTGTGGAGGATCCTTTAGAAAACCACACAAGGAGATCTGATGGAGTCTCTACTGAGGTTTCAGGGTCTCTGCAGAGTTTCCTTCATTCGCAAAGCAAAATCCAATCCCAGCGTGTAGCGGCTGAGTGAAGGTGGTCTCGACGCCGGAGGCGTAAGTCATTTTGTCAGAGACGATGTAGAAAGACAGAACACCTGCTCTGTGATCCAGGTACACTCCCACTCTGGAGGACTGAGAAGCTGAGTTGTTACCTCTGTGGACTAAGCACCACGCATCATGACTGACTGAAGAATAAACATTTTTGTTCCGAAAAGACAAATGTTTATCATACAGGAGAGCCCAGGATTTCTCATTTGATCCAAATACACATTCATTTCTCCTTCCTGCTCTGCTGATGTTCTTGTATGAGACTGCTACAAAAACTCCTTCTCCTCTCCACTCCACCTCAAAGTAATGACGTCCAGTCAGACTCTCTCTGCTCAGAACCTGAAGATCTTCAGTGAATCTGTCTGGATGATCAGGATAAGGCTGTTTTTCTGATGTAAAAGTTACTTTTCTGTTGCTGTCAGACAACAACATAAACCTGTGTACAGAGTCTGGATCCAGTGTGATCTGCTGAGAGTATTGTAAGAACTCTGCTCTGGTCTTTGGCTGTGGTTGAAGCAGTAAAAGCTCCTCTTCAGCGGTTCTCACTGAGGTTTTAGTCCCTGTGTCTCTGCTCTCTGACACAGCTGCTGCCACATCCTCAAAGTATCTGAGAGGAGCAGTCTGGATGCTGGAGGAGTGTGTGGGCTCACTGAGTGCTGACACTGAGGGGTAGCTGATCAGAAACTGGGTGTGGTCCTCTGTGTGAGCCAGCTGCTCCAGCTGGACGTCTTTCCTCTTCAGCTCACTGATCTCCTGCTGAAGCAGCTTCACCTCTTTCTCTCGCTCCTGGATTCTCTGCTGGATGTTTAGTCGACTCTCCTCCAGCTCCTTCTGCTTCTGCCTCCTCTCTGCTGCAGCTGGGACTGTTTCATGGCCTCTGTGTTGGTCCATGGTGCAGAGGTAACAGATACTCTGCTGATCGGTGCGACAGAAAATCTTCATCACCTCATCGTGAAGAGAGCAGATCTTCTCCTGGAGCTTGTTGGAGGGCTCCACCAGCTGGTGTTTCTTCAGTGGAGCTGCTTTGTAGTGAGGTTGAAGGTGTTCCTCACAGAAAGAGGCCACACAGACCAGACAGGACTTGACGGCTTTCAGCTTCCCCCCAGAGCAAACATCACAGGACACATCTTCAGGTCCAGCAGAGCAGAGATCAGCTGCAGCAGCTTGGAGTTCAGTCTTCTTCAGATCCTCCACTAACTCTGCTAACAGGGTGTTCTTCTCCAGGTCAGGTCTCTGTCTGAACTCCTTCCTGCACTGAGGACAGCTGTAGATTCCCTTGATCTTCTCTTCATTCCAGTGTTCTTTAATACAGCTGCTGCAGTAGCTGTGTCCACAGGGAACCGTCAGCGGATCCTTCAGGAGATCCAGACAGATGGAGCAAAAAAACTTGTCTGAATCCAGCTGAGATCCTCTCTGAGCCATCCTCTCCTCTCAGCAACAGCCAGGGTTTGAAGAGTTTCTCCTCCTGCTCAGCAGGGTTGAAGCTGGACCCTCTGGTTTCCTGAGACGTCAGTGATCCTCAGCTGGGAGATCTGTGAAAGAGGAGGAGGCAGAGAAGGGAGAGGCCGTCACAGGCTGATTACATTCAGGAGACCCAGCGGCTTCACTTCACCTTCCAGCCGTCGTTCAGCTGGAAGCTGAAGCTCTCAGCTTGTTTTTCAACTCACTGTAATAATCACATCTGTGAGGGATGTAATTTAATCGTTTGTCAGATGCCCCTTGCCAAACATTGTCCAATAATTGACAAACTTTGAAATACAGTAAATTAACCATCAACAAATATTAAAATAAAGTAAGTAAGTAAAAATAAAATGTCAACTCACATATGTACAGTACGTTGTTTTCACACAACATTTCCCCAATATATACACACAGAAAACATCTGAACAGTCCACCCTGTAGACCTGACCTCTGCTGTCAGACCGGTAAAATACTGTTCCAATAAACCTGCTCACTCAGTCTACTTTTATATTGTTATTCTCAACATATTTATTTAACCTGTCCTTCATACTTCAAAACGTCACAGCCCTTACTAAGCATAGCAGTAAACATTGTGGGATTTTATGAATTATTGTGAGCATTTGTCTGGCAAAATCATTCTGTTGTCATGTTAACTCAGTGTCAATAAAGTTTTGTATTTAAAAAAGCGCGCGCTCCGTCGCACCGGAACAGGAAGTGCGGGAGGTGAGTTATGCTGCCAATGACGTATAGAATTAATTCTATACGTCATTGTATGCTGCCGTTTTTCTTAAAGTTGAGACTAAACCGTCTGGCTTCAGACCCGGGAGGATGTTCGAAGCTCTCAGCAGTGCTGTCGGATGTTCCTCTGCCTGTTCAGTGAAAACCCAGCTGTTGGCTAACGCTAACAGGAAGTGTGAGTGAGTAAAGCAGCTGCTGTGTTTCTTTGTAAATCCCCCTCAGTGAGTCCCCTCCTCATCCAGCTGTTAGTCTTCTACTCACATCAGTAGAAATCCTCAGAAGGCGTCCAGGTCTTTCCGGACGAGAGTGGGGCTGATTTGAGCAGTTTAAACAATATACACGTGGCCTCGAGGACGCTTCTCATTGGACGAGAGGAGGATGGAGTCTCCATGAGTACGACGTAACGGGGGGCGGGGCTGGGACGTGTCCCATTTCATTTCTACCACTGAAAACCCTGCATGGAAAATGATTCAGACCTCATAACGGTCTCGTTGTGTGTGTGTTGTGAGTTTTGATCTTCCTTCCTGTCATATTGCCCTTATTTGCTTATACGTGTGTGTTCTTTATATATTTATTTTCTTCTGTCACTAGTTCACAGTCAGATGTGTATTTCTGCGTGAAATTCTTTTGAGTAATTGTCCATCTCCTCTGGACTGTGTCTGTCTGAACTGGCACCTGAATGAAGCTAAAATACTACTGGAGTGAATTATTTCCAAACTAGAAAGCAAAGAGAGTTTCCAGTAAGGTAAGAAGTGTCCTGGAAATCAGTTGCATATTTGAATTTCTCTGTGTAATTGTATGTTAATGTTGCAAAGTTTTGTGTTTGGTTTGCTCATTTAAATTTTCACCATAATCATTATTATTCATTAACATTATTATACAATGGCAACAGAAAAAAAAGCAGAAATCATTCAGACTTGATGGCAGTAGTTTCCAAATGAAGTATCACAAACATGTATTTTGAATGTAACTAAGACTGCTGAGTCATATAAGATTTGTGCTTGCTTTGCTTTCCTTCATGAAGGAGCTTTGACTTAATTTCTGTGTATAAATGAAGTAGTGCTGTCAGTTTTAAGCATTTGATCGCAATTAATCGTGATAAGTTCATGGAGAGCTGTCAACAGTTATCTTTTTGAAGTTGAGATTAATCGCAACGAAGAATCTAATCCTCATAAATCAGTCCCAATGTCAGGAAAAAGATTATTATCCTCTTGTTCTTTTCTTTGACCCAACTGACAGACCTCAATGGATAGCACTAAAATGAAGTCATAAAACCGTTCATTGCAGACATGGTGTAGTCCTTGAGCTTGGTAGAGAATTGTGTTTCTCAGGGTGATTTGAACTGTTATTCCAAGAAGTTTTAAGCCTTCTTGTTCCAATCGGGTTATTTATTTTACCCGAATGTGAGAATATGTCTGAATGTTTGTCTGTCTTGACCCTGTGATGCACAGATCACCTGTGTAGGGTGTTCCCCGCCTTTCACTTCAGCTTGGTCAATCATGTTTTTAAAAAGCAAGTAAACAGACGAGATAAACATTCTTTCTTTCCCCTTAATTCTTTCCCCTGCACCACTTAAAATACAGAGGATCCATATACACAATTTTTTCATGAAAATCAAAAATCTCCTCTAAATCAGATCAGATATTTCTCCTTTATCAACCTCCAGGCTATGATATTCAAAAATGATCCAAAATGTTTTTCTATGACATATACATACAAAATAATCAGCCTCTAGATGGGAACTGATGCACTTTCATGCTCAATAAAAATTTAGCTTATAGTGACAACACCATAAGCCTGTTTGGTAATACTGGCTATGCTCAATGGTGCATTGCTCACAATGCATTTATCAGCATTGTCACACAGGCTGAGAGCCTGCAGCGGCTCTACAGTGTTGTCAGTGTAACAGAGGAGCACCTGTCTGAACAGATGCCCTCATTGAACGAGCATCAGACCTGATGGTGGTTATACACATCTTGATTCTCAACCAACATGTAAAGTGTTATGTATAAGCAGCGTTCGGTCAGATGGTTCTTCCGCGATCTGTGGTCATGCAGGCCACACGATGTTTGAATAAATCAGGTGTTGCAGTGGTCGTCAGTTTTGTCACACAGCAAGACAGATGTGGGTTCAATTCCATCTTCAGCAAAGCATTTCATCTGTTAAGAGGTTTTTAGAAAATGTAGCAGTAATTTTATTACGTGAAAGACAGCAAATAATGTTTGAATATATTAAATTTGGTAAAATAACTGTGTGGCTGTTTCAAATTCTTAGAAACTATCTTAGGCACAGTGTTTGATTCTTCAGTCAAAGGGCATGTGGGAAATGGTTTATTTCACTTTATCTGATTTAGTTCACAAGATACAAGGACAAGTTAACACACTCAAAATTGTACAAAAATAAAACACAATATAAGACAGGCAACCTTTATAGAATTTCTTGACACATGCAAACACCAACATCTTGCAAAAGAAAAAAAAACAGCTGACATTTAGTGGCTGAGTGAGCACATAATATTCAGTACGTTTACATACAGCCAGTAACTCTTTTCAAACCCTTTTCAAACTCGAATGTTGACCCAGTAGCGCGTGGCCATGTACCGCCCGCCAAAACCCGGAAAAGCTCATTTTCAAGATTAGTAAAACCCGATAAAGACCGCTGGGTTACTCCTTTTCAAACTCGAAAGTGGCGCCATGTAAACAGATAATGAGTTAAGGGACATTGTTTTTGGCTCTGCGCATGCTCCCATCCGCAATGAATCATGGTCTTTTGAGTCCAGCAACGAGTAGGCGCGAAACTCACCACACTTTTGTCCGTGTGAGGCTTCTGTAACGCACGATACGAACTGTTATTCTGAGTGCGCACACCACACATGCTTCCTTCTGACAGTTGGCGACTTGTACGGCCTGCAGAAAAATCATGTACATCAGAACAACCGTTCTGTCTGCGTTCCGTCCACAGAACGGAATCACCGCAGCAGTGTCTACCTCTGCAGACCAGTGGAGGAGGTTGCCAGATCTGTCGATCTAGACCGTAAAAACATCTGAAACTCGTAGAAAGCAGCCCAAACCCCCACCTTGGTTGAAAATGCACGTTAAAATTGTATTTGTATGATTAAAAAAAACACGTCATAAACACATAATCATTTAATCAACCCATCCAACGTGTTCAATAAAGAAGCTTGCTTTGGCGGAAAGTCCATCCAATCTGGCAACACAAAGCCGCTCCGGTCAGAGCTGTTTTGTTCTGAGAACAGCATGACGTGCGCCGTGGTTTGGAAATGGAGATACCGATTGAATGCGCTGACTTGTAAACGGGGTAACTCTCTGTCTGTTACAGCATGTAAACGGGGTTTTCCTAATGTTTCAGAAACCCAGATATTGACCTGAACCCGAATTTTAGCTGCATGTAAACCTAGTCATTCTTACCTGGGATGTTTAGGGTTTCAAAGGGAAACCAACTACTGATGTTATCATTCTGTGACTAATATCACATTTGAAAGAGGTATGGTGGTGTGTGTGCTTTAAGCCGTTGAAGATATCCAACCAAGATATCCTGAGACGGTGAGTGGTTTATGCTGGAGTACTGCTATTCGAACTTCTGGCCTATGTCTTGAAACGCCTTGGTCAGGGATTCAAACGTGGGCCGTTTAGCAGGATCTCCACTCCAGCACTGCTCCATGATCATTTTCACCTGTTGATGGAAAAAGTAGATGTGGAGATTCAGGTATGAAAACCAAAAGTTGTTTTTTTGTTTTTGTCGTTAATATTCTAATGTTACCGCATGAGGGCATTCGTTTGGACACGGTAATCGCCGATTTCTCTCCAGCAGTTCTATGAGGGCCATCACAGTCATCGGTGCAACCCCCACATTCATTTCTTTGTACTTCTACAAAATACAAAACAGAACAGAACTTTAAGGTGCATTTAAAAGGTGGTGTGCTAATTTTATTCAAATAAATTTTTCATAGTTTGATTTGTGACAATGGGCCGATGGCGACATACTACTAGAGGGCTGCGGCGAGGCTCGCAGTGAGTCAGGACCTCATAGAGCGTCACTCCAAAGGACCAAATATCAGAGGAAAAGGAGAATTTGCCCTCCTTCAAGCATTCAATAGCATACCTGCAAAGCGTATAAAGTCAAATTTGGAAGGGGAAAAGCCATACGACAAGAGACTGGATAACATGATTTCGGGCAGCATGAACCGACCAGTAAACTGGGCTGGCTCCCTCCTCACGGACACGGTAGTAGATCTCTCCCTCAGGGATGTATTTTGTCAGGCCGAAGTCGCCAATCTTCACCAAGCGGTCATTTTCCACGAGCACATTGCGGGCAGCTAGATCTCGGTGGACGTATCGCTTTGTGTGCAAGTAGTCCATCCCCTTCAGAAGGGAGGAGACACAGACCATGTGAATGCAGTTAAAATGATTGAAAAAATGACATATTCTGTGAAGTTTCACATTTGTCAGTTTATATCATGCTTGTGGTAGTATTTCATTTAAATAAAGGCTCAAGAAGCTCCAACCAAAAGAGATATTTTACACACATTAAGTCCAAGTTTTCATAGCGAGCACATGAGAGATAATTTTAATAATTTTAGGAATTAATTCACAACAAACTGAAAATTTAGTCAAATACAAAATGAATGGATTAATGTCAAACCAAGTAGATTGACCTTTTGGTTCATGAAGTTTGGATGTGGTCGTGCTCTTTTTACTTTTTTTTTTTTTTTTTTTTACTCAAGAAAAACACAATCTGGCATCTCTGAAGTTTTCATTCCTGCATATGTGCACGATAAGCAGAAATTTACAATTGAAGTCAAGTTAAAGTAACTGAAGTGCAGCGAAGTGACAAACAAATGTCGGAAAAAAAGACCCAGTTTGAGAGAAACTGGAATCCTGACAATTTATCCCTCAAGTAAAACTTTAATTTGCAGATAATTTAAAAATTTGGGGGTGTAATTATAATTAGGGCTGGGTACCGTTAGATATTTTTCGGGTGCAAGTACTTTTTCGATACCTCACATACGGTACCGGTTCCTGAACGGTACTTTTTTGGTACCTGCCTTCACGGCCACAGACGACGCCATGACTGCATTTGCACTTCATGCCACTAGGTGTGCTGTTTGCATGTTCAACCTTATTTTACACAGACCCCACAGAGGAAGAAGGGCGCTGCAGGCTCTCTCTGCATGTTGTTAGAAAAAGAGTGTGAGCCGGCAAGACGTGGTAACATGTTCAATGATGCGGTGCACCGTTTTTTCAGTAAAAGAGAAGAACTGAACGATCGTTTCCGTGCATGTTTATTGACCGCACAGCCACTTTAAGAACCGAAACTGATATCCGTACGTACGCCTCTTGTTCGGTACCAGTATATACCGAAGTTTTTCGGTCGGTACCCAGCCCTAATTATAATAGATCAAGAGAAAAAAAAAAAAAACACGAAAACAACTCTGTTCCATTTGATGGCTTGTTTAAAAACTTCCTATCAGAGCACAGAACACTTGACTCACCTGACAGATCTGCTGAGCAAACATGAGGCACCGAGGTAAGCCGACTTTCCGTTTGGGAAGGTATTCTTGCAGACTCCCCAGAGGAAGGTACTCCATTATTAGCTGCATCACTTGTCCTCCTGTCATCGAACAATTCATCAATGCTTTCATCTTCCTTTATTATTTCATGAGAGCTCAAAATATTGACATGCAGGGGAAGCAGCGGTACACTTCCAATAGATTTCCGATGTTTACAGAGTGAACAGCGGGGACGCGATTGATTCCCCAAATAATCAACTGAGCACTGGTTTAAGAGTGAGGCACTGAGCAAGCTCACCTTTGCACAGGCCGACACTGCATGTGAAACATGTTCAAGCAAACGGCCGCGGACTCACCCAGCTCAGTACAGCAACCCTTGTACTTGACAATGTTGCCGTGATCAAGTAATTTCAAGATCTTGATCTCTTCAATCCAGCCGTCCGGCACGTGGCCGCTCTCTTGCTTCAGAGACTTCACTGCCACGCACTCGCCCGTCCCATCGTTGGCGGGGTCATACAAGTACAGCGTCACCTTCCCGAAGTGTCCCTGTTAAAGCGACGAGAGGCAGGATGACTTTAGGCACAAAGGAGAAGAAAAAAGTTGACATGAATGCAGAATTCAAATCCCACCGCTCCCAAGTCCCGCATCCTTTTCAGGTGGCGTTTATGGAAAACATGGGGATCTATGATTGGAAGAGCTTCACTGGTGGAAAAATCAGGGTCTGCAAAAGGCAAAATCTATTAAATGAATGCAACAAAACAGTAAAAAAAAAAAAAAAAAAGGTGAAAAGAGAACAGTGAATAGCGACGTTTAATCATGATGTCTGTGAGTTCTCTGAGCACAGTGAGGAACGACGGCCTGTTCTCCGGCTCGTAGGTCAAACACATGCTGATAAACCGGGCCAGCTCCTGGGAGGACGGCTCAGGTAAACGGCCCTTTCGCTGATAAAATCGCTCTTTCTGTTGGGGGTGAAAGGGTTGCGGCGTTACAATCGGAGGTCGGGAGGATAATACGGGCACGTGAAGAAAAGTAAAGGTCAAACAGCTGTGGCCTGCCTCAGACAATGTGCTGCCGCTCATGGGGAGATTTCCGTTGTTGCAGATTTCGAGCAGCGTGACGCCAAAGCTCCACTGGTCAGCAGCATTGCCAATGGGAGCGCCGCTGTCGACACACTCAGGGGCAATCCACGGGATCCGCTCCAGACGCTCTACAGGCCAGGACAGAAATCGTTCAGCAAGATTACACTTCCGGAGTGGTTCTTTCACTTTGTTCAGCTTCAAACAGCAGAGGTTTCCAGTACGGACCTTCCCGTGAAAGGACGTTCAGGGGTATCCCCGGGTCGCTCAGCTTGATGAAAGGAGTCGTGTCCTGCTCCAGACCGCGTCTCGCCACCAGAATGTTGTTTGCGCAGACGTTGCCATGAACCAGACGCTTGGTCTCCTGGAACAGTGACACACGGCACAGAGGCTGACGAAGCAGAAAACTGATAAAAATATAATAATAATACTAAAAATAGTCTTTGCGCAATAGATCAGACTTTAAATTAGGCGTACTGATAAAAAAAAACAGCACTACGTTTCCTTTTCTACAAAATGTTCCACTGGCTTAAAGCCGCTAATAAGTCTCAGGACGATGGTATCTAGAAGTAAATTGCACAACACTGGTAAAACTTTCACCACTTCGACCTCTTACTAAGCTGGGTGATTATTGTAGGGAATTGCTTTCATTTAGAATCCGTCTCACAATAAATAAAGTCCAGTTTAGACTCACAAGGTAATTGAGGGCACTGGCGAGCTGCTTCGCCACAATGAATTTCCACCGGGGAGTCACAGCCGTCCTCTCTTTGCGCAGGAAAGCGTCCAAAGATCCGAACTCCACGTATTCCTCCACCATGATGTCTGTGGAGGCAGGGACGGCATGCTATTTGAGGCTGAGCTACACTATTCACCTGATTCTTAGATTTGACTATAAACATTGATAATGAGCAGAAAAAGGGGAAATGGCACACGAGGAGGAGTGCACCGGTGAGACCGAACACTGTAGTTGCTCTTACGTTCCAATCCTTTGACAGACACGCCGTGAATAAACACCAGGTGGCTGTGGGATACTTGGCTCATGAGACTTGCGGTTTCAAAGAATGCCTAAGAGCAAATAAAGAAGGAATTGATATTAATTTCAGTTCTGCTGGATAACTTGATGATTGCAAACTGTGAAAAGATCACATGGCTTACTAGAGCAATATAATTATGTCTCTGTTCTAGGATCTTGAGAACCACTCGGAAGCCTCTGCGATCAGTGTGGTTGTTGTTGTTGAACTCGTCATTGTCGTCGTCTCCTCCCCCCTGCACGAGCAGTCGACCCGAGTAGATGTTGGTTCTGGTGCCGCGACCCAGATGCCTCTCCTGCACATGAACACAGCGTTTCCCGGGCGTCAGCGGCGGGCCAGAGGACACGGAGCGCCGCGAGTGGCCGCCGTCACCTGTATGATCTCTTTGTCCTTGATCTGGTGGAAGCGCAGCTGGGTGAAGTCCAGGGAGGAGTTCCTCTGAACGCGGTGTTCAACACCTTGCCTCTTCACAAGCAGGTTGGATAACTCTAAACGACACAACACGCAAAAAAAAAACTGTCAGTACAGAACCATCTCAAATATACTGGAAGGTTCTTACTAGTGATGGAGACATGAAGCTTCATGAACCACTGTCTTAATTTTCTGAAGCCACTAGATGTTGCTATCTGTTCAAGAAATGTTTGAAAGCACACTTCATTGCCAGTACTTCAGCCTCAATCTTACAATCAAGAGTGCCATCTAGTGGCTTCAGAAAATAAAGACAGTGGTTCATGAAGCTTCATCTCTCCATCACTGGTTCTTACAAATAAACACAGACCTCCTTGTCTTGGCGCGCAGCATTTTTTGACAGTGAAGCTGTCTGAACCAGACTGCATGATGAAGGACTTGAGGCTTCTTGTGAGCTCCTTAATGCTGGAGAATTCTCGGTCCCAGCCCTCCAGACTGAACACTGAACCCTTGTGCTGAATAGCAAACCGCTTGTGGCTCGGCGTCAGACCGTTCTGCGCACGTAAAAAAAAAAAAAAAAACACACACAGACGCAGGAACTGGACATTTTTCTCTACAACTGCACTGCAATACTTTTCAGGGAAGAGCATGGGTGTTGACTTACCTCATTCTTGTTTAGCACAGCTAGGACGATGCGGCGATAGTCAACAGCACTCCAGCGAACGAGGAAGGCTCCCTCCTTTGCTGCCTCCTTTTTCAGCTTGAGCAGCACAAAATCATCACTGGAAACACACCAGAAGTATGATATAACATACTGTGCTGCATTACATCCTGCTGGAGTCTTAATGTATAAGAGTAAACAAGGAATAATATATATATATATATATATATATATATATATAAATCACTTACGACAAAGGCCCATGCAGTAGATTTGCTTCACTCAGCACTACCCTTGGGGGAGCCACTTCACGACAGAGATAGTGGTGGGCGTCTGCAGTCAGTCGGTAGTATCCATCTAGGAGGGAGATGAAGGAACAGGCCTCCTGGCTGGAGTTCATTTGAACCTCCTGCAGACGTGCACAGAAACACCCCTAGCTTACAATCAAGAGCTCCCACCTACAGCCACATACGCGTCCAAAGCATAATGAAATGCTCAAAGCCAATCCGAGAGCCAGAGCTCTTATCATCACGAGCGCATAAAGACATGAAGTACGTCACAAAATAGACGTATGCCATATCAAATGCACCGCAAGCTCACTCACCAATCAAGTATTGCAGCTTTTACATTAACTGATAAACAAGTGCTCTCACCATGCACCGATTGTCCAGAGTGCTAATGCGCACATTAGCTTCAGTAATGGCTATGTGAGTTATTTCTGGGAAATCACAAAAGAGAGTCCACTTGTTGGGAGTGTCTGCGTTCTGAGAGCCGGGCTGCCGCTTGGTTTTCTTCGTGTAGTTCAGGCAGTCGTTCCTGAGGTCAGGATTGTCCTGGGTCTTAGTAAAGTAAGAGTGAACACAAATGTCACATTAGCAAAATCCACAATGTGATAGAGGTCCGCGAGAGCCTTCAAACGGCCGTCTAGCCAACCTTCTGAACCGGCGCCTTCCTCCACTGGATTCCCTTGGTGCCAGACACCATTATCTCATGTGTGGCCGGAGCGCCAAAGTAGTCCTTGCAGACGCCCTGGGCGTGCGCTGCGTTGGAGTGGGAGCTGCTGGCGTCGCCGTCCTCTCTCAGCTCCAGGTGAGCCACGGAGAAAGTCTCTGTGCCAAAGCATGGGGCCAAGTGTTCCAGAGTGAAGATGTACTTCTCCATGATTTTCTGGGCGCTCAGCCAACCTTTATCCTCCAGTTGCTGCTGGAAGCTGCGCACAAAATCTGCAAACATCTGCTGCATCCTGATTTTAGTCAGGAAGTTGTCTTTGGAAATATGCTTAGCAAAAGACTTGGGAATGCAGCGCAAGAAGCTGGAAAAGACAAACGTACATAAGGTAAGTCAATGAGATTAAAAGCACTGGACAAGTGTAATATATACAAAAACTAAAGGTAATTTGTTCATTTTATCAAGAATGAATTTAGAAACCATAGTGGCAATTCATCTGCAAATTTGCAGTTACAGAAACTGCTCTTCTGAACCACTGAGCCCATTTGCTTGCACAAAAAATCTGACCATATCTCAAGCGTTCAGATTATTCAACCGATCTTGTGAACAACAGAATGTAATGCACTTTATGAGAGACCAGCAGTGATGTGATAAAACCCAAATACTGCAATGAGTTTGTTCAAATGTACCCATGCCCTCCCCCTCCTTTTATATCTGCATATATGTAAAAAATAAAATAAAATAAAATAAAACAACATAAAATACGAGATAATAAATCTTCAACACAGTAAACCTAAAGATAGGTGGGGCAGTGTTCAAAAAGACAAGAACAGATGTTCTGAACATAACAGGAAGTGTGAGTCTTATATCACTGCATAAACACACACACGGAAAGAAGCCACAACAGTGACATGAAACCTGGAAACCAGTTTTGTCAACCGCTACATTCCTGGAATGTAGGCAAAATTGCTTCAGAAGTGATCATTAGAAACTTCTGACTTCGTGGAAAAAGGCTCAGTGAATTAAGATACTACCTACAACAACAGTGTGCAGGACACACATTTATGTTTTGTGAACATAATGTATATGAGTCGGACAAAAAAGAAGGGCCTTGTCACTACCTGAAACTCCAGCCCCAATATGTTGAGTTAGAGAAAAGAATGAATTTTCTTCCCTTTATTTTCCCCCAAACCATCAACAAGCAACACATTAGAAAATATAGCTGTAAAAAAACTGATTGTTTCAACAGACTACCAAAGGATTTACCTGACTTTTGCAGCTACGTCTTGTAAAGTCGAGTTGGTTTCTATCGCCTGGTGCGTGAGCTGAATTACCGCCATCCACAAGCACTCCTTTTTAAATCGACTTACTTCCTCTTCTGACTGCATATCTTCTATTTGCACTTCATTCACAAATTCATATTTTGCCTGGTTGGAGCACAGAGGAGACGGAGAGGTTGGACGATCAGTTAAAACACACAAATCAAGACCTTGATGTTCGACACAAACCTGGGAAAACAAATACTCCAGAGAGGAAAATTCAAGCAGAAGGGAGCCCCTCTGGTTTGTCCCAGACTTGTGTGCATAGCGGCAAACAGTTGGCTCCGTCTTATTCATTCCGTGCCAATTCCGAAAGTAAAACCTGAAGGGAAACCGGACAGACATGAGCATTCCTGCTACCTTTCATCTGGTCTTCCTCGTAGGAGTGTTGAACAAAGACAGACTCGCCTGATGCAGAAGTGAAGCACAAGGCTGGAGTTCTCCTCGGGACTGAAAACGTGGTTTGGACTGTACCAGCAGCGCGTCACCGGGTCGTACAGCGCAAACAGCGCATGGTACAGAGGAGTGATCCCTGAGGAAGGAGAAGGTGGAAGTTCAATATACATCACAACACAGAAATAGTTTTCATGTTCATAGGCGGCGCCAGGGAGGGGCTTGAGGGTGCTTCAGCTACCCCTGGGATTTTCAGAGCACCCCCATAGCACAAAAAAATGTCAATGATTTAATTTTTTATGGAATTTTATTTGCAGTTGTGCAATACACATTCAAAGTAATTTTAAATAAGAATATATATATATATATATATATATATATATATATATATATATATATATATATATATCAGTGGTGATTGCTCTAAGACTGCAAGGGAAGCTCAACTTCCCCTAAAATGTCAAAAAATAAGTGGTCCAATATTTACTGTTGTGTGAACATTTAATTGACTAAATATGCGCTACAACACGTTCATCTTTTGTTCAGAATCGGCTACTTATCTCAAGTAATTGACTCGGCTTTTTTCTCACTCCTCGCAGCGGCACGGCGCTTTAAACAGCCGGACGCTGAGCGTCCATGCGGAAGCGAGAGTGGGTTGTTCTGCTGCAGTGAAACTGGACGCTCATTGGATAAAATACTGGGCTGGTCCCGCCCACGGACGCTCAGCGTCTCTGGGGGTCTATGGGGCAGTGAGCTGGCCTGGACGCTGAGCTTCTGCGTGGTGATTGGATGATCTGTGTGAAGCTTGATTGACAGCGAAATGAGCAAATCAGCGATCTTGAAATAAAAAAAATGCACCGAAGTGCTTCTGAAGTTTTTCATTCTGTTGTTCTGAGTTGATTCGGAGGCTTTACTGATGCCTGGAGACTTTGTGTTTGTGAAAAACGACTAGCGTTGTGTTTGGAGACTCGTTTAGGTCACTCTGTGGTTTCTGTCCTCGACAAGCAGCTGTGGAGCTTCTCCCCTTCTCTCACACAGCTCCAGCCTCCAGCAGCTCCAGCTGCTCGCCAGCTGCACACAACGGCAGACAATGTGAATGTTGTGGACCAGATTTTGGTGAAGCCATTTGATAGTCTTCCTTACGAAGAGAAAATTGGTGTTAAACTGCATAACAGATCAACTCCTAAGACTGAGCTGGTGCCGAAAGGTGGGGAAAAGTAACAGGTCCTTTCAGCTGTCCTGGTCTGACAAGGTGAGCTGCTGACTGAAGCGCTGTCACCAATAAAATGTACTGCTGGCCATGCCTCTGGATGAAACTATCTCAGGGAGGTGTTGTCTGGTCACAAGTGGGCTTTGAGGATCTGTCTAACTTTGACAGGGCATACAAAAGGCATGAAAGCTAATAGAATTTACATACAAAAAACAGATTACACATATTACAATGTATGCTGAAAATGAGCTTCCCCTCTTTGGAAGACCAGCAGCCGCCACTGATATATATATATATATATATATATATATGTGTGTGTGTGTGTGTGTGTGTGTGTGTGTGTATGTATGTGTATATATATATATATATATATATATATATATATATATATATATATATATATATATATATATAAAAACTATCAATTAATTAAAAAAAAAGCCAAAATATGCACGAGATGACGCACATAACCTTTGACCCAACTCTTCCGTTTTTGGCTAGTGAGACATGTTTTGTTAGCTTGGTAGCTTGCGAGGTGAACGGTGTGGAGATGGATCACTTTGTAACATATGGGCTTTATATTCTGGATGTGATGTAAGAAGGTCTGTTGATTTCTAAGCTGCATGTTGCTTATTTCTTCAGTGTTGTATTAAAGCAACACTAAGGAACTTTCAGTTTTCGTTGATTTTGGCGGCGCCAGTGGACAAAAGCGGTAGTGTTTTGCCTGAACGAATACAACAGTTCCCATGAGGACTAGCGCGTGGTGTTGTAAAAATGCTGCTCCCGGTGGCATGCTGTGGGACTGAAGTCGCCTACATTTGTTTCCAGTGGCTGTGTGAAGGACCAATAGCGACGAGGTAATGAATCCAAATGAATCTAATGGTGGCTAAACGATGTTATATCATGATGTGACGCATGCCGTAAAGCAGTCCGCACGTCTGGAGCTTTTGAGTGTGCAGGGTTCCTACCGCCCTCCTCACGGTTTCTTAGTCCAAGTGAAAGCAACACTGACGCCCTCAGGCCGTGACAGAGGGGACATTCAACGAGTTCTAAGTCGATGTATCATCACAAAAGATATTAAAATGTTTTATTAAGGTTGAAAAGTTCCTTAGTGTAGGTTTAAGGTAAGGTTAGATGAATTTAGCATTTTAATTTAGAACCTTTAAATCATGCTGAATGGGTGTTAAATACAGACTAAATGCAGACTATTTTTGTGCGTCATCATGGTTGTTTATATGGCATTTAATGGCGTTTCATCGTGAATTTAAAAGCACCATCAGGGGTTTGGTTAGCACCTTGTAGCACCTGGGTCATTCTTTAAATGCGGTGCCTTTTGCATCCCCGGCCTAAATCCAGTTGTATTTTCTGAAAATCATAGAATTAAAAAAAACAAAAAAAAAACTGTTTATTTTAGTGACATTTCACCAATTTTCTGTTAAAAACACAAGGATATAACTCTTAAAACTTTGGTTTTTTTACAATACCAATTTAAAAATTAAAAATGTGCTATTTTGCCATGTCCCCAGTACCCTTTCCACTGTTTCATTTAAGAACATTATGTTGTTGTTTTTTTTTTCCCCCAAAATATTTATGGATATTTTTATTCAGCTATAAAGGGTTCTATATATATTTGATCATTTCATCAGCAAAAAATTATATTTTTGTCTAAAATTGCAGTTCAATGTTTGTCCCTGGATTTAGTATCCACCGTGTTATCCTAAGTTACTGTACCTTTAAGAAGGCTCCACCCACCTCAGCGTGATGCAATCTTTTGATATGTCATTCCAGAGGAGGGAAATTCAATAGTGGTAAGATCACTCACTTTTCTTTTGTTAATTTTATTATAGTTACCCTTTTATGATGAAGATCTAATGTGGTCAATTATAAAATGTCCACCGTGTTATCCTCGTTTTATGAAGAAAATTATCAAATATCATAATTTTAAAAGGTTCCTGGGTAAAAATGTTGAGTTCTTGTCAGCTATCCAAAATCCTGTATCCTTACATGCTAATGAAGCTAGGCTAAAAGCTATTTTTGTTGTAAAATGTCCACCATGTTATCCTCGTTTTATGAAGAAAATGATAAAATATAATCATTTTAAAAGGTTCCTGGGTAAAAATGTTGAGTTCTTGTCAGCTCTCCAAAATCTTGTCAGCTTAAATGCTAATGAAGCTAGGCTAAGAGCTATTTTTGTTGAAAAATATGCACCATGTTATCCTAATTTGGATAACACGGTGGACACCTTCATAACACAGTGGACGCAAGAATGATGCCAATGGATTAATTTATTTAAGTATTTATTTGCCATATCCTATTTATACGAAATAAGAGAGAGAGAGATGCAGTTTTGTCAAAAATATGTTTTTGAAATGTTTATACAATTTTAGTATATTTTGAATGGTATGTTTACGTGGTTAACATGGTGGACACATTCATTATGACATACATTTTTAAAACTTAAAAAAATATATTAAATTTAGCAAATTGGGATTGACCTTTATGCTTTACATAAAGCTTAGAGTCATGTTTTTAAGAAGAAACATCAAAATAAAAGTTTTTTTTTTTTTTTACCATTTCTATGACCCAAAAGGCACCGCATTTAAAGAATGACCCACCTGAAGAAAAAAGAAAAACAAACTATCCTGGCGCCGCCCCTGTTCATGTTCAGTCCTGTGCATGCAGTGGTTCTCACCAACAGCCTCTGCAGCAGAGATGCACAGCTCCTCGGCTGTCACCCTCCCACAGCTGTGAGACAGGTACCTCTCCCCTGCTTTGGTCCAGAACAGGCGGACGTGGACGCCCTGGCCCTGAGGAGGCTCGCTGCCGCCCGGAGACGAGGCTCCAGACTTGGATCGGCCTCTTCTCAACATGATCTGTGACATGGGAGACAACATCTGGGACTGGAACACGTCAAGACGTAAACTGAGTCACTTCAAAACGACATTTAGAGTAGGGCTGTCACTTTAGTGCATTAATTAGATTAATTAATTACACTGCAAATTAGTGCACTAAAAAAATTAATCTAAGATTAATTATAGCACACTTGGTTGGCAATTCAATGTGAATGGAGCTATTGTCTTATTTAGAGGCATGTTATATGTTATATGT
This sequence comes from Salarias fasciatus, assembly GCF_902148845.1. Taxonomy (NCBI): domain Eukaryota; kingdom Metazoa; phylum Chordata; class Actinopteri; order Blenniiformes; family Blenniidae; genus Salarias; species Salarias fasciatus. The sequence continues at coordinate 25,778,056 of NC_043747.1, forward strand.
TGTAGTATTCATTTTAAATTGCTGTATTAAGTTAGCGTAGGTATTCATTTTGAATTCAGTTTGCTTCAGTGGCTATTTGAGACTCAGCTTTATTTTATTTCAGAATTGTTTTTATCAATATTTGTACTGCATTTTTTAATAGTGCACAAGGCCTAATTGGTTTGCTGGGATGTACTTAAACTTTTTCTTCTTTTGAATTCCTTTAATGAAACACACTGAAAGTGTTATTTAAGTTGCCTGATTGGACTCAGAATTTATTTTGGACGAAAAGTCCTGACTGAGTTTTCATTCATCATTAACAAAAAAGTGGATTTCAAATCTTCTCTTCTCAGTATATTCATTTGATGAGTCATGCACTGCAATCCTGTATCGTCCCTGAATTTGAATTGTTCACTTGGGGACCCAAAGCAGATATGAGATTAAAATGCAATTAATTAGATTAATTAATTACAAATCCTGTAATCAATTAGATTCATTTTTTGATCGCATGACAGCACTAATTTAGAGATTTACTGAATCAAAGATTATTATTTACTTTTTCACTGATGACAACTAGAAGAGTAAGTCAGTTTAGAAGTTATTAAAAAAAAAAAAAAACGACCGTACAGTGTAATAAATGAGGCGGTGGCATGATTATGACACTTCCGGAAGAGGCAGATGTCAGAACTTTTGTTTACGTGTCACGCATTTCACCGCGTATGATATTATTAATACACACCAAGGGGCCCAAACACACAACAAAACAATGTAGCCGGTCACCGGGAAATAAACAAGAGCAACGTGCGTGAGCCTGAAGAGACCCGCGTTAAAGGCTCGTCTTACCTTCAAAAGACCAGTTTTCCCAGGCTGAGCGGGTCTGAGTGACAGCCGGGATACTCTCTGTCCTCTGGCCGGCCTGTTTCCCCCACGCCGCCCCGACTCGCTCGGTACCTGGAGAGGGGAGTGTGTGTGCAGGGACGCAGGGACACACGGACGGCCGCTTCCTGAAAAACACACACGGCCAAGGGAGGGCTGGAGCAGCTGTGGAGAGGAGGGCCGGGCTGTGGAGGTGGATTCACTGGCTTCAAAGTAAAAGCACTTCAAGCGAGGAAAAAAAAGAAAAGCTGCCGGAGTATAAGTCTTTTTTTTTTTTTTTATCAAGAAAACAATCATTTTCAGAAGTTATAAGATACAGTGTGGATCAGAGTGATTCAAACTGACACATCCCACCAATATGCTGAATACTGTTTTAGTGGGAAGTATTCTGCATTCATTCTAATCTCATTTGACTTGTGTGTCCGTCGTTAACTTTCCACAAGGTGGTGCCAAATCTCCAGCGAGAGTGCTGGAACGAAAATAAAGACTTGACAAAAATATGATTGCAAAATTGCAGAACAATCACAACAATGTATAAACAACAGCAAAGTAAGATTTTTTTAATAGAAAAAAAAAGAAATACAGATGCACTTTACCTCCCTGTAATCTCTCCTCCAGAAAATGACAGCAAAATACAACAATGAGCAATAAATTACAGAAGAGCACCCGAGAAAGATAAAAACACTCCAACTTGAACCTCAGCAACTCGATGGTTCCTTCATGAAACCATGAAAGTTCAACTTTAGTCACATTAGAAAGAACTATAGGCTCTATGCACAACTCAACCACTTCCTGAACTTCAGGAGGCTCTTTGTTTCCTGTTTTTCATGATAGGATGAGCTGATTAATACAGGTGTGTCTGAAGGTGTTACAGAGGTCAGACACACCTGTATTAATCAGCTCGTCCTGTCATGAAAAACAGGAAACAAAGAGCCTCCTGAAGTTCAGGAAGTGGCTGAGTTGTGCATAGAGCCCATAACCACTACTTCTGAAATCAGCCAGCAGGGGGCGACAGGTGTCTGCTGGATCAGCGGTTCTCGACCTTTTTCAGTGAGGTTCCCCCTGTGAGCAATTTTTTCATTCAAGTACCCTGTAACCAGGGCAAAGCATTTTGGGTCGAAACAGAGATGAAATCAGACTGTATCTTATAATGGAGAGGAGTTAATCCTAAAAACTTCATCTGTCGAACAAAACCTACACTGATCTGTCTGTCCTCTCCTTTTCGTTCTGTCCCCTCGTCCCATGTGGGATAGCAGGAAGCTGCCATCTCTGAGCCTGGTTCTGCAGGGTTCTTCCTTTTAAAAGGGAGTTTATTTCCTTTCCACACTGGCTTCTGCTTCTCATGTGGCTCTACTGGGTTTGCTCTGTAAGGGTGCCTATTTGGTGATGTAAAAATAAAGCTGACGTGAAAACACAACAAAAATACATAATACAGTCCTCAGTTTCTGATTTATTTGATTTTTTAACTGTAAAATATTTCTTCTGTTTCTTCTTGTTTCTTCAGCTATTTGGAAAAGATATGTAACTATTAGTCAAAACTGAAGGTATTGAACTAAGAGGTATTGAAATGGAAGCACTGCCTTTATATGAAGTTCAGTTTTTAATCTCGTTCACATTTTATCAAAGAATTATTTCATGTTACTGCATATAAATTATTTTTGAACTGTTGGTATTTTTAAACATTTTTAAACACTGTCCTGGAGAATGAACTGAGCAGTCAGAGATGCATTATAAGGTCTCTTCACACACACACACCTTATCATGTGTGTCCAAGACTTTCAGGAAGCTGCACAAGGTGGTCAATGACAGTGTTTTCCTCCAGAGTGTAAAACCTTGACTCCAAACCTGTTCACCCCTCCATGCTGTTCACCACACACTCCTCGGCCTTCACAGTCCGTGTGTGTTCAGGAGTTGTTTAGGAATGTGCAGCAAGTCTGCATTCCTGAGATTCCTCAGGGACTGTGGGATCATGGGATATGAAGTTTAACCCGCTGGGAATGTTTAGCTTTATGCTAATCGGTGTGTTGCTGTCATCCAGGTGCTCAAACAGTACGACTCTGTTGTAACACACTCACAACAAAACTAATACGACAACGGAAAGCACATTTTTTTGTGTTTTTGTTTCAATTCACATGGCAACATTTTGAAAACGATGTAGTTTTCCTGTTGATCCACCAGCTGGATGCCTGCGGTTCATTGTTAGGTGAATCAGCTCAGTCTTCTCCCTCCTTGTGTCTTGTTTCAGTCGCTGTACGATGGAGTCAGGTCGACATTTCCCACCTGGGCAGATTCTGACAAACCACCCACTACATCCGTTAAATAGTTCTGATCATGACTTAATGCCGCGTTCACACCGGCAGCGAGTAGCGCGGCGAGATTCGCGTGATTCGCCCCTGGTTGGCCGCGTGTGCATTTTATGAACCAACAGCGGCTGCTGCTGACTTCGCTCCTCTGCTGCCGGCGGTCTGCTTTATTTGCTTGATAAAGCCCGACGACGTCGTTGTCGCGAGTCCAGGCGACGTGTCTGGATTCATGATATTTTGCAGAGGCGTTCAGAGTACGGTGAGTTTCACCATTTACCCCAGGAGCTGCGTGAGGATGAGGTTCGCTTTCAGCGGTACTTCCGCCTCTCCCGGGCCCGGTTTGACGAGCTTCTGGCCCGCGTCAGCGCGTCACAAGGAGGGACGTCTTACCCAGAGTGCTCGTCTGTGATTGGATGACGCTCTGCGTTGACGCTTCCAAAGTTCAATTTTCCCAACTTCAGGCGTTGACGCCTGCAACACGTGAATGCGTGTGACGCGCGTCGCCAACGCTCGAAAAGCGCGTTAGTTCCGTTGAAGCTCCTCCACTATAGACTTTGAATGTAAAAGCAACGCCGGTGTGAACGCACCATTATTCAAAAACAGAAGATTTGGACTGACAGCAAATGAGTACTCAAACAGATTGCTCCTTGAATAGTCTGTTAAAATAAACATGTTTGTCAAATTGCTGTTTTAAAACAATCAGATGTACATAAAAATACCCCCATGCCCTGGCTCATGGACTCCAGGGGGTCCGGGGACCCCAGTTTGAGAACTGCTGCTGTAAACATGCTGTTACTGTGCAACTATTGTTGTTGTACTGTATTTAAATTGATATAATGACTAATTTTTCAGTCTCTGTTAGCCGTTTGTGTCGCCTCCTCAGGACCGACAAGTGTTTCCACAAAGGCTCGTTTTCACCCGTCTCCATGGAGACCGAGTGGAAAAGTTGAGTTTTCAGTGGCTCCCTGCTCCGTTGTCGTGTCAACGGACCCCCACAGCGGAACCAAAGTTTTGCTTCTTGAACGTGAACGGAAACAGAAAAGACTAAGAAAAAGACAGATAAAAACCATAAAGGATCCTCTTTACCAAGTATCAGTATCAGTAAACCTCGATTCCTTTCAGCGGAGAAGCATTTCAGCTCCAACTAGTGGACCAACATGCTAACTACATCGTTTTCAGAAAGTTGCCGTGCAAATTTGAAAAGTTTCTGAAGTAAAACGGCAAAAACGATGCGTTTTCACTTTAAATGTTGCCATGGAAACGATTCTTTAATAGAGAAGATTTGTTGATAGACAAATATGATTTTTCATCTTCATCCTCGTGTGTGTGTGTGTGTGTGTGTGTGTGTGTGTGTGTGTGTGTGTGTGTGTGTGGCGGACAGACAGAAAAACTGGGGCACTAATCTGGTGGGAAATCATCTGTAATCTCAGAGCATTTCTATTGAGATTAGCACACATATTAAAGCTTAAACACACACACACACACACACACACACACACACACACACACACACACACACACACACACACACACACTGTTCAGCAGCCTTGTGGGGACGTTCCATTGACTTCCCTTCATTTCTGTGCAGACGGGCTGAGCCGCAGCATCACACTGGTACACAAGGTTGTTTCAGCTATTTTCAATCCGTGACGCAGATAATGTGAAATCTGGTCGGTCTTTGGAGTCCGAACTGTTCTCAGTGTCTCATGCTTTTCAGTCATGTTTCATTTTTGGGGGGTGGGGACATTGCACTACACCTAACACAGGTTTATCCTTTAATTATAGCATTTTTATTTCATTTAATAAGTCATTATGCTTTAATGTGCTTTGAACAAAAAGCAGTATTGTTGCATTTCTACTCAGGAATGATGTGAATACATTTCCAGACTGCTGTCTGAGGTTTTATCCTAAATCCGCCCGTTTGATCACGCTCCGGTCAGATGACCGGTGTGAACGGAGGCACATTGGAGCTGCAGCGGCATGTCTGGTATGTGAACTCACACAGTTTGCCTTTATTGGCCCGTTACAGTGTCCAGAGTGAGGCGTTTGCTTCTGCTGGTTGGGAATGAACAGGAAGTTTTACCGAGCATATAAAATGAATCGCTTCAGAACAATAAAAATGTTCCGTGCTTTCATGGAATCATCGAATATTCAGTGATGGTTTGAAAAACTGAGATTCTCTTTATTCCTGGAACAAGAGGTGAAAAGAGAAGGACTTCTTCCACTTGTTCAAATAACTTCAGGCTGACTGTGAATCTGGAGTCTTTCTCTTCTGTCTGTAGAGTCCGCTTCTTTTCCTCCCACGAGCTTAAACGCGTCCTTCGTTCTGTGGAAACACAGGACAGCAGAAGTGTTTGAGGCAACTTTCTGCTGGAGGATTCCAGAAAAGTTGCATTTCCCCCTGTTTCCATGGAGACGGAGCATCTTCCAAAGGTTGTTGGAGTTGGAGTGTTTCACCGAGTTGAGTTTCCCCCTATTTCCATGGAGCTGGACTCAGGGTTGTGAAAAAGTTGCGTCTTCAGTGACTCCGAGCGCCGTCCCCGTGTAAACGGACAAAATGCCACAAAAAATGTTTTGTTTTCACTGGAAATCATCGTCGCGTAAACGAACCCAAACTCTCTGAAAACGTCTGTAATCTATTGGTTTAATCAAAGCAGACAGTGGTGTTCAACGCTGCGTTCTCCCACTTTCGCTCTCCCTCTCACACACACACACACACTGGTCTCTGTATGTGTGCATCAAGTCACATTCCAGCGCTGGGCAGCATTCCAGCCGGTGAGGTCCAACACACCGATCTCGCAGAGTCAGCGCACCCCACACACACACACACACACACACACACACACACACACACACACAAACACACACACACACATTCCTCGAGCTGCGGCAGCATTCCTGGAGACTCTGGCCCGTCAGCAGGACAGAGGTTTGAACCGGCGACCTTCTGGATCCACAGCAGCGACTTGAATCTGCAGCTAAAATGTGGTGACATTTTTTTTGTTGCTGTTGTTTTTGCATCCTCACTTTACCTGAATCTCGCGAACAGACTCAGAATCAGACCTTGGTTTGTCGGCAAATCAGTCAGAGCCAGGATCTCGATCTGGAGCAGACTGAACACGAACCTGAACTATCAGAGACCGTCAGAATGTGGTTGGAATACCTCTCGAGGTATTATGTGAAATACCGTTCTCTCTTGATTATTCACCAAACTACAACAACATGCTCCCAGCTGGACAGAAAGTTTCGTCCTCTGCGTCTGGACATGGAGACACTTCGGCACACAGCAGCTGCCGGCCGTTAGCAAGCGAGCGTCTGGGGCCATGAGAAGATGAGGGAGAGTTTCACTTTGAACGGACACTGGCGGGAGCGCGGCTGTGTGCCACATCTGTCTCAGAGAATTCACATGGCGGCGGCGGCGAAAACCGCTTCAGCTGCAGGCGCGAGCTAACGCTAAGCTAAGCTAGTCCCCGCTGCTGTGTTTAAAGAAGACGCCGAACGTGGAGGAGTCTGTCTCCGCTGATGGATCCGCGCTGACGCTTTGACTGACACTGACAGCTGAGACAGAAATCGCATTTCGGTCTCCTTTTCCCACTGCACCGTCACCATGGCAACCAGTCAGAGCCACGTTCTGATTGGTGGGTTGGTGACCCTGGTGTGTGTGTGTCTGTGTGTGTGTGTATGAGGAAGAGGGAAAGAGAACAGGACAAGCGACAGGTGTTGTGTCCCATCTTCTTTCTCTGCCCTCTGTTTTTCTTTCTAATTTTCTCTCTTTCTGTTTCTCTTTCTCTCTCTCTCTCTCTGTTCTTTATTCATGCACCAAATTTCCCATCATGACCCGAAGTCCAACCCTTCCAGTGACTTTCATTTAATCTGGTTCCTCTTTCATGCCCGCATTATGGCAAAAGTTTAAAGAAACAAAAACAAACAAAAGTCATTTTGTTGTGTGAACGTATGCATGTTAAAGGTGCTGTAGGCAGGATTCCACATCTCCGCCATCAGCAAGATGGCGATTTGACTCATCGAAGATGGCCATTTGAAACGCAGCACAGCCAATCCTGTCCTGTTTTCTCTGACATCACGCCCTTATGCAAGTTAAGCCCCTCCCACAAGAACGTGCGACGATCGCTCCTCGACCAATCACAGTTAGAGCCTCATGGGCTCTTCTGATTGGTCAAAGATACCTGGAGCTGTGGAGATTCCTTTTCAGCTCAGAACAGAGACAGATGGAAACGCTGCGCCCTCGCGGTAGTGCAATTATGCTACACTCCTAAAGGATTATCAATGGATACTCTAACATTTAATCCAAAGAAAACACAGAAAAATTAGCATTGACTAGCAAAATCCTGCCTACAGCACCTTTAATTGAACATTCGTTCATCAATCAAACCAGAATCCGTTGGAATGTTTTGGATCCAGTCCCCCATGTTCGCTGTACTCACCTACTGCAACAGTAAAACCACCACCTAGTGGCTGTGAGTGGAATTGCACTAACATGTTTCTGCACTGATCATTGCTCAGTCCGGTCATTTCACCTTTATATCACCAGAACCAGTAATCTCACCAGGAAGCCCGTCCACCAGCAGGTGAGCTCAGTCGACTAACTTTAATTAGAGTTATTTAAACAATGGGTTTTTTTTTTCATTTAATGAAAATCTCACTTTAGTTCTCAGGGCAACCCTCTGTTCTATCCTTCCATCCTGAGTGCTAACAAGAGGGAATCTTCAATTCCTCCCTCGAGAACAATTCAAGCTGCTTCACCACACGCACACACACACACACACACACACACACACACACACACACACCACACACACACACACACACCACACACACACACACTGAGCTCTCATTAAAATATACATGAGCACTAAGTCCCTTACATCCCTGCAACACCACCTGCATTCATTATTGATGAAAACACACACACACACACACACACACACACACACACACACACACACACACACACACACACACACACACACACAGTGCTCTGCATCTCTGCTGTTTGTTTCCTTTATCAGCCACTTGTTGTTTGCTGCATTGCACCTCCGTAGTGTGTCCCGCCGGCGGCTCGTTAGCTCGCTCGCCACGCTTTCTGCTCCGCTGACCGCCGCTCGCCGCCTCCGTCGCCGCAGACCGCGGTTGCCTTTTGGCGCAGGTGTCATGTTTAATTGATCGCTCGCACACTCTGGACAGCTTATTTAAAGCCTCTGTGCTGCAGCGCCGTCCATTCGGTCCAGTCCACACGATGATGTCGCACAGTGTGAAAAGCCACACAAGAATGTTCGCCGTTCCTGATTTGTTCGCCGTTAGCGTACCGTTCCAGTAGGAGCGGCTAAAGGCTAACACATACCGCTGTGCCGACCACTCAGTCATAGCACTAGGGGGCGTCGAAGAATCGGTTGAGATTGCATGAAACTCGTCGGTCGTGTTTATTTTCCGCCCTAAAGACCAAAGATTTCTTTGCCCCGCCCCCAAAACGCTTGGCATGTCGCATGTTAGCATCGCTGGTGTGTGAGCCCCCAAACTCTTCATCATGTGGAACTATTGACTATTCCTGCAGCCCGGTGAAATTACCCATCTAGCAGCAGGCTCTGAGGCAGGTGACCTCTGACCTTGTTGCCGCTGCTTGCTTGGTTGAGAGGAGAGAGGATGCAGGGCGGAGCGAGCGCCGCCGCCACCAAGCCTCGTCTGCTGGAAATCAATCTCTCACACATTCCTCTGATCCGCTCTCACGCCATTGATTTTTCACACACTTGTGGGATAAGTCAGCCAACACACACACACACACACACACACACACACACACACACACACACACACATCTGCCTCGCTCTTTGAAGTGTGTGTGTTGTTTGAAGTGGTTTTCTGGCTTTCCCGTGTCTGACAGTAGTTATCTCCGAGGAAACACTGAATAACGATTCAGTTTTCATGTTGTACCACTAGTTGGCGCTGTTGGTTGTTTTTGTCACGAAACCACACACACACACACACACACTGCCGAGAACAATACACTCTGAACATTAACAACGGAGATTACCCGACACTCACATGGACAGCTGATGAATCGGATGCTGGGATATGAACTGGGAGTCCAGCCACTCTGGAGGACGCCATGTTTGTTATTCATGCGTGAGCAGAAGCGCTATTAACCACTGCGATCAGCATCACGGCGACGTCTTTGCGTGACCCCTCGTAAAGCAGCGCTACGGCGGCACGGGCCGCACCGGGAGCCCTGCAGAGCGTGGGAACGGGCTGCTTTTAATGCAGAACACACACGCAGGGGAGGACTCTGCATACCAGAGGAGAGGGGGGGGGGGGGGGGGGGGGGGGGGGGCGAGGAGAAGCTGCAGGTTCACACAGCGTCTCGTCACACGTCCACGTCGGGGGTTCTGTGGAAGTGTTTCCTGTCTCTTTAAGATGCTGCAGGACTCCTTGTTCCTGCTGTTGATGCAGAAAAAAAAAATCCGTGAAGGTGTTACAGAAGAAAAACCTCCAGCTGCACGTTTCAGGAATACTGAAAGGCAGAAACAAACATTTTACCGTCTCATTTCTTATGACTTCATCTGCTCAAAGTTCAGCTTCACGCATTCAAAATGAATCAAGTCCAAAAAAAAAGAGTCTGGAAGCAGACGGAGGAAGATGTTGAACCTGGATTCATGGCGGCGTGGAAACAGAGAGGCGAGCACGAGGAGGAAGTGAACTCGACCTCGTTTCCATGGCAACGCTCCAACCAGAAACGCATCGTTTTCGCATTTTTGTTTGAAAGAAGTTTCACGTTTATATGGCAACGTTGTAAGATCGATGCCAAAAATGCTTCTGTGTTTGTGATCAGGTTTGTGCGATGCAAGCGAACGCATCGCGAGGACAGCCGAGACAGATGTTTGTGTCCGGGCTGAGGCCGGAGGCGTGACCCTTCCTCCTCCTCCTCCTCCTCCTCCTCCTCCTGCAGGACGTCCAGCCTGCTGACCTCTCGGGTCAGTCAGCTGTGAGAACGGTGTGACCCGCGCTGAACCCCCGCCGGGCGGCTGTCTTCCGCCGCTACCTGTGGTCTGTCTGGCCTTTCTTCTTTCAGGGATGGTAAAGTCGTTGACTCGCTCGCTTCGCCTTCACTCTTCTTCCGCAAACTTTATGGCCAAAAGAGCCATTTTAGTGGCTTACTGTCAAGTCAAGCTGTTCTGGAGCCATAAAGAACATGTAACCATTAACATGAGGCGAATGCAGCTCATGGTTTTAATGCACAAACAAAAACTATATCTTAAGATGCCTTTATGATGTATTAACTACCGTTTAGAATAGACCCTTTTATCAAATTTAACCTATTTTTGTACCTGATTTTAACCATTTTTGAGCTTTTTTGTTGAGTTTTGAAATTTTAGCCATTTTATCTGTTTTTAACCAATTTTTTATGCTTTTTTTCCTACCATAATTAATTTACTTGTTAGAAATTGGAGACATTTCAGACTTTTAAGCTATTCTATCTTTTTTTTTTTTTTTTTTTTTTGCCATTTCTTGTGGTTTTAGCTATTTTTCCCAATTTTATTGCACCTTTTTGAACCGAAAGCCACGAATCATATAATAATTTCAAAATAAGTTAAATGTTTATTCACGTATCATGTTGTTTAGGCTTCATGGAGCCGCTACAGAGGGACTGAAGAGCCACTGGAGAGGACGCCTTGGAGACGGAGCCTTTCCAAATAGTTACATATCCCCGTTTACACTGGGACACACTCGTTGTGTTTTCATAAAGTTGTGTTTTCAGTGACTCCATACATCACTGATATGTGTAAACAAACCGTCAGAAACCTGCAAACCCCAAAACAGAAAGACCAGATCCGGAATCGAACCCACGCCCCGTTCCGCTGCGAGGCGAGCAAACCACTGCACCATCATGCCACAGCTGTCACTGTCCTCCAGGTGATAGGCATAGAGCGCTACACCCCTGGAGAGAGAGAGAGAGAGAGAGGGGGAGGGAGACACACACACTGTACACACACACACACACAGAGGGAGGGGGAGAGAGGCAGGCAGTCCTCCACGGAGGCTCGTGAAGCAGCAGCAGCAGCAGCAGCAGCAGCACGAGCTCCTCTCCGCACTGAAGCCCGGACAGACCGACCGGCCGGATGGAACTCTGACGTCACGCGCTCTGATCGTCCGGATTCCTTCTTATTTCTCGTCTCTGATTTTCAAACCGCGACATTTTCTGTGGATTAGTCGGTGAATTCGGGACGTGCTTTTCCGTGTCGCTGTCCGGGAGGCTGCCGGAGCAGAGGAGGAGGACACCATGGGTTTCTACGGCACCTTGAAGCTCATCTTCTATAAAGTGAGTAAAAAAAAAAAATTTAATTAATTAAAAAAAAATTGGGGCTGGGTTTCCCGCAGAAACCCGCTCGGGCTCGTGCACCGCCGGGATGACGAGGCGTTTCTCTGCGTGCGCGCGTGGACCACTGCGGAACCGGCAGGAAGACGGACGCAACTCATTCAATGCGTTTTTTTTTTCCCCCTCGCCCTGTCGTCCGTCCACCCAGCGCACGAGCGACTGTCATCATCCTGCAGCCATGAAGGGAAACCTGCAGCAGACCATGGCTCCACATGATGTTCAATAAAACAACATCCAGGGTGTGAAAGTCGTTTTAATGCAGCCAGATTCATGGATGAGCCAGAGGCCAGAGTAACCTTTGAAACATGACTGCTGCATGGGTGCATTATGACAGTGTCAACATTAAAATCAACCATTTGTCTGAAAACCTTGAAAAAGTTGATATTTTTAAACAAGATTCGGGCCCCATTGAAACGTCTGAAAATACATTGTGTTTTTTGTTTCAGATGTTTTGCATTTATTCATTTTGAAAATGATATCCACAGAAATTGCTGCAGTTCTGAAATTAATACAAATTACATGTCGTCCACTCGTTGGCGCTGTTGGTTGTTTTTGTAATAAAACACACACATGCTGCAGAGAACAGCACACCATAAACTAATGATGAGAGAATGCAGACATTCTTATGGACAGAACACCAAGTTGGATTGTTATTATGTTGACTGTCCACACTAAAACTACCAAGTCCAGGAAAATATGAACTGGGACCAATACCAGGAGAACCTGGACTGAGACCAGGACCAGGACAATATGGACTGGGAGTCATGACTCTCTGGAGGAAAACATGGTTCTTATTGTCCATCTACTGAGCTTGTACAGAAGAAACTGAGTCAAGACCAAGACCACAACATCTTTAGACCATGGCAAGACCAAGACTTTGCATGACCGAGAATGAGTCTAGACCAAGACCAGAGTATCCCAAATCAAGACCAAGACTTTGTAGAACCTAGACCAACTCAAGACCAAGACCACAACATCCTAAGACCATGGCAAGACCAAGAGTTTGCGGGGCCCAAACAGAGTCTAGACTAAGACCAGAGCTTCCTAAGACAAGAGCAAGACTTTGCAGCACCTAGAGAAGAGTATCCCAAGACGGTAAAGTCCTTGAAAATGAGCGGTTAAGATTATTCTCAAGTACATCAACACAACTTGTTTGTGTTTACAGGTCTGAGCTGCAGCATTAAAGCTTAAGAAATGATCATTATTAGCGTCCACACATCTATTAAGTACGAATTAAAGCAGTAAATCAGTAAATCCGGCTAAAACGGCATCGAGTTCGGTGTGAGAAGCTAGCTTTGAATCTAACCTGCAGATGTGAACCCAGATGTTCTGTCTCCTACAGTAAACACATTCTGCTGCTTTTCAACCCCTCAAAGTGAAGTTTGTCCTTTCTGGCTTAATCAGATCCACACAGACGCCACATGTGGCACTCGAGGCCGTCGGCTCCGTCAGAAAATAGGAAGCAGATTATCACGGTTTTGTTGCGGCTGTGTGTTCTGAATGAAATCGGCTCGGAGATGCACAAGTATGTTCTTGGGTTATAATTGGAGGAACGCACTCACACACACATGCTGCCTCCTCCTTACTATGTGTGTGTGTGTGTGTGTGTGTGTGTGTGTGGCAGCCGGTTAGCAACGCGTGCTGCTCTATTTTGGACCAGCGCTGCACCAGCGACATTCCTCTGATTTTCTGCATTCCTGCATCCATTCACCACGAGACGACACAGACACCCGGCGGAGGGGCTGCAGGCTGACTCAGGCCTCGGAGTCCAGGCCTTTCTGTTACTCAGCAGCCGCGCTCTGCGGTTCAGGCTCACCGGTGGCGCACCGCGCCCCAGAAATCCACAGATTCCTCTCGGACAGCTTGTCTTGATTCCTCCGTCACACAGACTGTCCAGCATGGGTGATGACACTGTCACCTTCAGAGCTCCTGACTTGTGGTAATTTCAACTTTCACAATCAGGACGGACATTTTCTGGAACCTCTGTTACCTGGAAAGCCTTGATTTTAAATGTTTCCGTGAACTCCAGAGTAAACCCTTTCAGTTTGACCTCAGTTCTTATCAGATGTAGTTTCTCTTAACTGTCAACTTGTGGGGCTTATTGTGTGGTCTGTGTTGGTTTGAGGTTAATTTGTGACTCTAAATGTGTTTGTGTGTGTGTGGGTGGGAAAGTGTGAAGATCTGTGTTTGTGTTTGTCCTGTGGTGGACTGGTCCATGACCCTCAGTGATCCTCAGCTGGATCAAACTATAGAAGATTAATAGATGATATTTTTATCAAATCTTCACACTCAGACGTGAAGAATCAGATTTGATTCAATGGCAAAGTCATGGTGACTTCATGCTAGTTACTCTGTAAGGAGTATGTCTCAGGGAGTGTCTCTCAAAGGTGACTTCAAGTCTTAACTTAGCAAACATCTTCTAATTTGGTACAAAACAGTCCGCCTTGACAGTCACGGCACCTGGATTTTGATTGGTCAGTGAAGTCAGGACCATAATTTAGTGAGTGTTGTCTCTTTTAACCAGTGTCTTCCCCTCTGTCTCTCTGCACCTCCAGATGAAGAGGAAGTTGGATCATGGTCCAGACGGCCGGCCGTTCCCTTCAGGGAAGAAGCACTGCAAAGGCAACGGATACCTCAGGTAAACACCGACAGTAGCCTCCGTTTTCAGAAGTATTACGGGATATTTTTGTCCAATTAAAATCAATATAGCCTCAGATAATGAAAAGAATCAGTCAAAAACATCAATCTTGATGTTTCCCTGTAAGATTTTTGTTGCGCCGTTGGTAAAACTCACTAAAATCTGCAAATTACCGTTAAATAAGAACCATCACACCGTATAGTACACGGCTTTCACCACCAGATGGTGTACTGAGTATTTTAGAGATGAGGGTAAAATAATGATAAAAAGTACTAATATTCGTTAACGTCTGAACTGCTGATGCTAAAGTGGCTCAACATGCCCACCTAGTGTAGCGCACAGGGACTTAAAGAACATTATTAGACGTGTGTCTACCTGGAAGTGAACATCAGTGATGGTGGTAAACTAAGCCAACGGTTTGATTCCGTTTGGTGTGCGTACGTCACTGCTGCTGCTTCAAAGGCTTCACCTTCTGTTTCTCCGCAGTCCGTCCAGCCTGGTTCAGGCCACGCCCACCACGTTCGGCGACCTGCGGCTAGCCAATGGGCATTCGGCTCAGCGGCGGCGCGTCACCTCCGGCCCGCCTCCGTCCGGCCTGCAGGACTGGCTCCACACCTTCCAGGTCGGCTCATTCACACTCATTCAACCTCACGTTTGTGGTAAAGTTTCACTGAAAACCTTCAGAGAATTATCCAGAAAAAGAAAAAACACCAAGTTTTCACTGATCCCGATGCTCCGTTTACACATCATTTCTTCCCTGCAAAATAAACAGATTCTCCACCAGTATCGGTGTGTTTCTAGTCAGGAAGCTTTGATGAAGCCAACAGGTTGTTGACTTTCAGAGCGGTGTTCATTCATGTGTTCAGAGACGCAGCAGGCTGTCCTGCAGTGCTTTTCTGCGTTTTGGTAAAAGTGCGCTGGTTTCTTCCGCTCGCTGCACACAAACAGAGTCGCGGATCGAGAGATGCCTCCGAGCGGCTCTTATGTAACTGAAGGGGGGGAAAAATAAAAACACACAGACAACGTACAAGTACAAACACACACAAATATGGCTTTCTGCTTCAAGCTATGAAGTGCATACGATGTCAGGGAAACAAAGCACGCGATTCGAATTGGACTGAACCAAAGGGAAAGAAATCACAGTGATGAAGAAGAACACAGGAACAAAGATCCAAAGTTTTTTCCTCATCATATAAACGGGGCTTCAGCGTGATTCGTGTTTGATTAGCAGGGTTTTACCTTTTAGATTTGCCTCATTCTTTGCGTTATTTTCAAAGTGTGGTGCAGTGCAGGTGAAACGTGTTGGGTCGTGTCGGATCAGGTGTGTGAAAGAGTGTGTGTCTTCCCCCCCCTCAGGCGTGGAGCGGCCCCGAACGCCTCCTGGCTCTGGACGAGCTGATCGACAGGTGTGAGACCAGCCAGGTGAAGCATGTGATGCAGGTGATCGAACCGCAGTTCCAGAGAGACTTCATATCCCTGCTGCCCAAAGAGGTACCAACCACATCCCACACCGCAGGGTTCACAGCTGCTCGAGAGATACCGAGAGCAGAAAACTGCTGAGAGGGAAGAGAATATCAAGGGGCCGCAGTCTTATTTCAGCTGGATTCAGTCAGTTTAAACAAAGCTGCACGCTCTAAGTGTTCACAGCTTTTCTAGAGATATGAAGAGGCTCCTGTGCCTGGCTAACACATGCTAGCACAGATTTGTACCATTTAGGCTACTGCTGTTCTTCCGTTTGTCTTCCTAAGCTAGGAGGGGTTAGCCCTGGAGCTATCACCGAAGCTTATATAGGTCAGATGTTTCAGGAGTGTACAGAGAACCTGTTTGTCCTCATCAGCTTTTACAATTTCCTGCCGAGAGACCATGTAGCCTTTGGAGCTAACGTCATTTAGCTAACTCACAGGTTTCTACTCCAGCTTAATCTTTGCAGTTTTGTAATTTCTTTGCGTGCTTTCCATAGGTAATGGAGGCAATGAAATAAAACACTATCTAGCACTGCTCTTTACCTTTTTGTCGCAGTGTTAGAGAAATACAGAAATACATGGGAATAGGAAAAATGCATGTAATTAGGAAATATTTTAAGATTTTTTTTGGAATGGTTTTTCGAAGTAATTAAACATGGTTACATATATATATATATATATATATATATATATATATATATATATATATATATATATATATATGGGCAAAACAAACCTAAATATAGCTGTTGGGTTGTTTGGAAACAGATTATATAACTTCCACTAATTTCATATTCTAGTTAAATATAATGTTAAAGAGAAAAAAACCTAATGATTTGCGTTGAGACTTGTTCATTTTCATAATGCTAGCAAACAGTGAAAATCCGGCTGGATTTAGCTGTATGTTCAGTATGATCACTTCCCTGATAACAGACTGCAAGGATACCATTGCTACTTGATGCTAAATATTAGCAGTGACGCTAACCAAAGCTCAACAGAAGATCTCCGACGGTTGGAGCGAAGGGAGCGGTGGTGTAAAGGTTGGTGTTGTGCTGCTGTTGGCAGCTGGCCCTGTACGTGCTGACCTTCCTGGCGCCCAGAGACCTGCTGCAGGCCGCCCAGACCTGCCGCTACTGGAGGATCCTGGCCGAGGACAACCTGCTGTGGAGGGAGAAGTGCCGAGAGGAAGGTACGAGCCCAACACTCACTGAAGCAAAGACCCCGACAACTCAACCATGTGCCAAAAGAATAGTTCTACTGGCTCTGAGTGGCCGTTCTGTTGTTGTCCTGTCCTTCATGTCTCTGCTACATGATGAGATCTTCAGTTTATAGTAGAGTTTTGAGCGTCTGTTTACACAACAACGGAGTCGCTGAAAACACAGCTGAGAACACTTTTCGAACACACCTCCCAAAGCACAACTTATTTATTTCCCCATTTCCAGGGAAACAGACATCATTTTTAAAATGTTAGTGCCAGTGTTTCCACTTGAAACTGTCATGTAAACGAGGCCCAGTGACACCTGAAATGGCGCAGTGTTCACGCCTTTATTTTGAAAGAATGGAGGAACATGCAAACACAGCTAAACACACACACACACACACACACACACACACACACACACACACACACACACACCGACAGCCCTTCTTCAGTCAGCGCAATGCAGTGGCTCTAAGTGTGTGTGCGTGTGCGTGTGTGTGTGTGTGTGTGTGTGTGTATGTGTGTCTGGGCATGCTGCCAGTCAGTGGAGACACGCTGCCAGCACTCAGCAGTCATACCAATGAGGCGGCCTAGCATCGCGCCGCGGTCGTGCTAATGACGCTAGCGCTAACTGGCTCAGCTCATCACCCCCATAATCAGGGCTAATTATCACCAGCACCATTAGCATCCCGACGGTTTCAGTTTAACACGCTGTTCTTCTAGAATGGTTTCAAGAACACGTCTCTCCTCATGGAACGCCGGTCTTCTATCGCCATGGCAACCACAGCATCCAGAATCATCGCTGGACATTTCTATTAATTTCACATGTTGAATGTCAGTCTTGTCTCATCCCTCGTCCTCTCCTCTCAGGCGTGTCCGAGTGTGCGTCGTCTGCTCGCACTAAGTGTGCGCTCAGCCCGTGGAAGTCGGTGTACATCCGACAGCACCGCATCGAGACCAACTGGAGGAAGGGCGACGCCCGGGAGCCCATGGTACTCTCTCTCTCTCTCTCTCTCTCTCTCTTGGCCGGAACCCGACCCAAGCAGGCGCACGTTCCACACGTGAACACGTCTGACCGCCCGCCGCGCTCTGCCCGCAGGTCCTGAAGGGCCACGACGACCACGTCATCACCTGCCTGCAGTTCAGCGGCGACCTGATCGTTAGCGGCTCCGACGACAACACGCTCAAGGTCTGGTCCGCCATCACCGGCAAGGTAACCGTGACGATCTCCCCGGCTGGAGGTCGACCCGCCTGATCTGGTGTTTGTGTGTCAACACAGCGCAGACGGCTTTCTGTAGAACCGCACACAACACTGACTCTCGGACACATTTCAGTCTTTTCTTGAACAAGTGAGCTTCATTCAAAACTCTGAACTGAATGAGGCAGTGAATCACTCTTTCTGTCTTACACACACACACACACACACACACACACACACACACACACACACACACACACACACACACACACACACACACACACACAGGATCTGGTTGGTATGTCAGTCCAGTTTCGGTGGAACATTCCTGAATCAGACACACCTGCTGGATTGTGTGTCTAAACCTGCTTGTGTGTGTGTGTGTGTGTGGGTGTGTGTGGTTGAGCACGTGTACAAAGCGTGCATGTGTTTCTTGTAACACTCTCCGCAAGGATTGAAACATGCGTTTTGTTAGCAGGGAGCATCCTGGAGTATATATACACACACACACACACGCACACACACACACACACACACACACACACACACACACACACACGTCGTCCGCGGCGACGGCGGCCAGGCGTGCGCTTCCCGTCGTCTCCTTGAGACGCCGCAGGCAGCCGCATTTAAATGAACTTTATTAGCGGTGGGCGGAACGCGGCGTCTTCCAGCAACCGTCGCCACGGCGAAGTTCCCCCCTGTTACCATGGCAACAAACACCTTCAAGGTGAACCTGCTGTCATGTCAGTGTGTGTGTGTAGATAGTACTTTTACACACAAATCCATTTCGGCTTTCCTTTTTCTTTCGTCTCAACTTTCACTCAGAAACACGACAAAAAATTAAAAATCTGTTGCTCAGCAGCGCGAGGCGGACAGTCTGACGACGGAATCTTTGCGTTTGTCACAGTGTCTGCGCACGCTGAACGGCCACACCGGCGGCGTGTGGTGCAGTCAGATGACGGTCGCCACGGTGATCAGCGGCTCCACCGACAGGACGCTGCGAGTGTGGGACGCCGAGAGCGGCGAGTGCGTGCACACGCTGTACGGACACACGTCCACCGTGCGCTGCATGCATCTCCACGGCAACCGGTAAAAAACACTCACACACACACACACACTTTAATACTCAACATGTAGCGGTCTCTATGGCAACCAGCACACCGTTGATTCATTAAATCCAGACACACACACAGGATGAGGCAGAGTTGACCAATCAGGTGAGAGAGTGAGGCAGTGCTGTGGCGTCCCGTCCTCAGGGTGGTGTCGGGGTCCCGGGACACCACGCTGCGGGTGTGGGACGTGTCGACGGGCCGCTGCGAGCACGTGCTGACGGGCCACGTGGCGGCGGTGCGCTGCGTCCAGTTCGACGGGCGCCGCGTGGTGTCGGGCGGGTACGACTACATGGTGAAGGTGTGGGACCCCGAGACGGAGGTGTGTCTGCACACGCTGCAGGGACACACCAACAGAGTGTACTCGCTGCAGGTGAACACACACACACACACACACACACACATACACACACACACCTTGTTTTGGTTGTAGTATCTCATCATTTCCTCGTCTCTTTGCAGTTTGACGGCGTGTTTGTGGTCAGCGGCTCGTTGGACACTTCCATCAGAGTCTGGGACGCTGAGACAGGTAGAGACAACAGACTTCCAGAAGGTTAACACTTGCAGATACTAAAATGAAGACCAGGTCCAAACAGGTCCAGAAGTAGTCCTAAGACCAGGTACAAGCCTTTCAGGGAATAGTCCAAAGACCAGGTACAAACCAATCCTGAAGTACTTCAAAGATCATGTCTAATGGGGTCTGAAATCCGTCTGTAGGCCATGTCCAAATGGGTCCAGAAATAGTCCAAAGATCAGGTACAAACTTTTCTGGAAGTAGGCCAAGACTAGGTCCAAATGACTTGAGAAGTTTTCCAAAGAACAGTTCTAAATGGGTCCAGAAGTTGTCCAAATACCAGGCACAGACTGGTCTGGAAGTAGTCTTCAACCAGGTCAAAGAACAAAGTAGAAAACGATGAGGAAACCATCTAAACCCGGGTTAAAGAATGATTTCGAGACCAGCATAAACCCGGGTTAAAGAACTAGTCTAACGCCAGGTCCAAAGCAAATTACAAACTCAACAGCAAATCTCAACCCAGCCAAAAATGTAAATCTGTTAGATCAGAGTCGAAAAACAAACTGAATATTTTAAACTTCGGAACCTGTTGGTGCGCTGCTTTTATATTTATGCTGGACTGATTCGGGACCGGAAGAGGAACTGCGGACTGGTTTCGGGCTAGTTCTGAACATAGTGCAGCGTGACGGTGCTGATCTGACGCCTCCGGCCGTGTCCTGTCCCAGGTGGCTGCATCCACACGCTGACGGGCCACCAGTCGCTGACCAGCGGCATGGAGCTGCGCGACAACGTCCTGGTGTCCGGGAACGCCGACTCCACGGTCCGGGTGTGGGACGTCCGGACGGGACAGTGTCTGCACACGCTGCAAGGTGAGTCCCTGGCGTGGGACGGCGAGCACGGCCGGCCCGGCGCCAGGCGTTTCGAGGACCCTGACCACGTGTCCGCCTCCCGCAGGGCCCAACAAGCACCAGTCGGCCGTGACCTGCCTGCAGTTCTGCCGCGGCCTGGTTCTGTCCAGCTCGGACGACGGGACGGTCAAACTGTGGGACCTGCGGACCGGAGCCTGGCTGCGGGACGTGGTGGCGCTGCAGAGCCGGGGATCAGGTCAGGAGGGAGGGGGAGGGGCTTAGCTCAGGCCACTGAGGCGCTTTGTAAATCTTATTTACATGACTGGTGTTAGACTATATTGAGAATAGAGTCACAGCATGAGTAACCATTAGGCTAGTTCTACCTAGTTAGCTCCTGGACTGGTTTCAGATGAGTTAAGGACAAACTGACTTCAATTCAGACAGATTTTAGCTGATTGGAGACTAATTGGTAATAAACCCTTAATTTTAGAAAAGTGCCAGACGACTTTATGGGTTGATTATCCGTAGTTTTTTTTCTCCCTGGTTCTATATTGTACTTGTTTAAAACTTGCTCATTCAGACATGGATTCATTGGGGTTTACACTAGTTTAATCTGGTTTTAGCGGTTTTATCTTCTTTTAGGGCAGTTCTATCTGTATTCCTAGTTCTTTCTACGTTTTAGGTTTTAGATAGTTTTTCTAATGTTTTCAGACTGGTTTCATGTGGTTTTGTTTGACTTTACTCTGTTATTGCACCACTTCTATCTTCTTTTAGGAAAGATTTATCTGGTTTAGACCAGTTTTACCTTTTTTTTAGACCAGTTGAATCTGGTTTTAGATCATTTTTATTTGGTTACAGATGATTTTTAGATTCTTTCAGACCCGTTTTGTTCTGGTTTTACTTTTTCTTCGACTGATTTTAAATTTTCCGAGACTAAGTTTGAAAGTCTTATGTTTAAACTGATTAAATGTCAGATTTGGTTAAATTCAAGTTCAAAATCAGTTTTACTTTAAAATACATGAAGGAATGTTTGATCAGACCCGTCAGAAGATGGTATCTGGGTCCCTTTGAAGCAGTTTCAGTTTAGATTGTAGTGAATTTAGACCAGCTTTAAAGACATTTTGGTGAAAATGTTTCTAAATTCGATTGGTGGAAGTCTTTCATTCAACCTGATGTGTCGGTGAGTTTAACATTAGACGCAAGTAGCAATGTCTGTGGACTTATCCCGAGCACTACCTAGCGTCTAGCTACCAAGAGATTCCCTCAGTTCTGTGTTTTTCGCCTGATGTGAACGGAGCCAGACGTTGCTTTTGGTTTGTGAACAGGCGGCGTGGTGTGGAGAATCCGAGCGTCCGACACCCGGCTGGTGTGCGCCGCTGGCAGCCGGAACGGGACCGAGGAGACCAAACTGCTCGTGCTGGACTTCGACCTCGAGGACAAGAAGAAGGAGACCGAGTGAGGAGGAGGAGGAGGAGGAGGAGGAGGAAGGACGAGGACTGACGCCATTGCACCCAGACGAAGGACGCCGATATCGGACTGTCTGGTTTATTTATTTTTTACAACAAAGCTTTTGGAAAGTGACTTTTTTTTGGGACCAAAGTCAAGACTGGATCATTTCCGTTTTTCCTTCGCTGTCAGGTGTGAATGTTACGCTGCGTCCTGATTGGTCCTCAGTGACCAAACAGGAAGTGAAATATCCGGTTCAGACGGTGACGACAGATGAATGTTTCATGCTTTAATGGACACCAAAAACAAAAAAAGATAGTTGTAAACGGTTACTATGACAACGTGTGAATGTAAACAAGGGCATTCACTCCTACTGCTGCTGAACTAACGAGTCAAACCAACCAATCAGAATCTACCAAATCTCCCCGGCCGGAGCCACATGAGCGGCGACACATACGCAAATGCGTGACGCCTCTTTTTTTTTCCCACTCTCGTCTCTCTGAGGTCGTGGCGTTCTGTAGCCGATTGAAACACGGGAGCGGGGAATGTTCTGGTTTCATCCCGCGAGGAAGCAAAGCCTCACATCAGCAGCTTCACCAAAAACAAACGTTTAAAGCTGCAGTTTAGTTCAAGATGACGATTTCTCCCACCTCCAACCAAGAAGATACGTTTCTTTAATCTGTCTGATGACTTGTTGAAAAAAACTACTTAAAATTTTGTTTTCTTATAAAGTAACATCTAAAAAAAACCCAATTTTGTTTTTAAGGGAATGTTACAAAATGTTCTAATCAGCAAGTATTTTATTTTTTACAAATGAAAATTTTAAATTTTCTTCTAATTTTTAATTAAAAAAAAAAGTTTCACCCCAAAAAATATAAAAATCTGTCAATTTGGAAGAAAAAGACAAATTTTTGTGACCTCATCATTGCAATGACATCACAGTTGTGACATCAGTGCCATGGTGACATCATTACCTTGTGACATCATTATCATGGTGACACCAACTTCAGCTTCAAAGAGCCCCCTTCTTTTAAAATTCAATCATGAGAAACTCAATTTTCATTTGCGAGAATTAAATAATGTTTCTTCTTACTCGACTCTAAAACTTCCTCAACGCTGCTTTTAAAATTGCACTAAACTGCAGCATTAAAACTTTTATTTTTTGGTTTGAAATCTGTTTTTTGGCCTTTCTTTGATCTTGAATTCCTTCCGGTTTTTCTATTTTATTTTTTTTTTGCTATCAAATCGCCCCACATGAAAAATGTTTCAAGAACGAACACGATGATGATGTAAAGAGCTGCGGTTGCCAGGCAACACCTCCAGCATATAAGCGAGAGTCCCGCGCAACGTTTCCACGGCAACAAGTGGTATTTTCCAGGCGGGAATGTGGATCTTGTTGCAGCTGTGGGGCTCCAAAACATGTAATCATGTAAAAAAAAATGTGGAGAAGCAGATTGTAAATACGAAGAGGATGTAAATATTCAGCTTTTTATAAGAAGAAAACAGAGGAAATATGGTCGGGAGGGGGCGGAGGGAGGACTCTATCAACCAATAAAGAGGATTTTGTAATAAATTCTTGTCTGATGTCTAATTTGTTTGATTCATGACTTTCTTTTAAGGAAACGCCGTTCATACCTGTAAAAGCTTCTGACACGACCTGATGAGTTCTACGTCCAGTCATCCATCAGCAGCGCCACCTGCAGGTATGTTGAGAGCGCCATCGGTGCCCACGTTGTCAATGAGCAAGACTACTGCAAGACCGACCGTGAATTATATTCTGCTGAAAGATCAAGAGGAGCAGAAAGAAACGTTTTCTTTGGTTGGGCCTGATTGGCCCCTCTTGAGGGCCAGTTGTGGAATACAGGCCTCATGTTTGACACCCCTGCTTTAATAGTAAAGGTTATTGTGGCACTGTTTTACCAGTCCGGTCCACTCCAGATGACATCGGGCTGAATGTGGCCCCTCCACTGAAATGTGTTTGACTCTGTTGACCTAGAGAAGCCAGCAGGAAGCGTGTGGTCCAGGTTCCAGCTTTTAGAGAGATGAAGCCCTTCAGACGGCGTCCGCTGGCCGGCAATTACATTAAAAGCCTCCACACACACACACACACACACACACACACTGGTGCTGGCATTGATTTAATGGATTTCTTTCTAAATTAGATCTGAACTCTGAGACCTCAAACGGTATTTTTTTTAGCTCCATCAAGACAGTTTTCTTATTACTTTACTTAAAAAAAACCCTTCATGTAGATTTTTCTGAGATGTAGAAATCAGTTACGAAGCAGATACATAAATACACTAAATGCAGTTTTTATGCTCTATCTAGTTATTTTGAGATGTTAAAGGATCACCTGTCAGGGATTATTACAGTCTGAATAAAAGTTCAATTTACAAGTTATGTTTTAAAAATCTACATTCTCCTTCCTCTTCCAGACAGGTGAAGCATTCCAGTTCATCTCTGCCTGCCGTACCTTCAATATCGAGGCTGCCTCAGACACTTTGTTCACGATTAAAGCTAGGGTCGACGATCTTGGAAAACTAGCATGTAGCACGAATGTAACATCTCCCCGAGGCTCAGCCCAGCTCCCACCCCATTGGAGGAGCTCCCGTTGGGAGCGAACGCACTGGACGCGGTAGTGCAGCGCGCGCGGAAGCGCCACGCGCAGGGAGTTTGTGATCGCCTCCAATGTTATTAACCATTCTGAGTGCCCGCACACAACGCGCATAGGAGCGCTGCGCGCCCGCTCCGCTTCCTTCTATTTTTCATGCGAGCCGCGAGTGCCAAGAGCGCCTTGGCAACGCGTGCGCGCACTGAACCAGGGCCAGTGCACGCCATTGAAATGTACGCGCAGGGGGCTGGTAGAACGGCGAAGGGATTTGATTGGTTCCTGAAGAGCGGTCCGCGCCTTACGATTGGTCGGAGTTTTTACTGTCCTTTGGCCGCTACAGTGGTCAGATTTTTTCCGCACCTTTTTCCGTCCACATAATGTATTGACTTCTCCCAGGGGGCAAGGAGTATTTCACTCAGTATGACAAAAAGTGCTTTTGGACAACATCGTCTACCCTAGCTTTAAGCTATCCATCCATCCATTTTCTACCGCTTATCCGGGGCCGGGTGGTGGGGGCAGCAGTCTCAGCAGGGATGCCCAAACTTCCCTGTCCCCAGACACTTCCTCCAGCTCCTCTGGGAGGATCCCAAGGCGTTCCCAGGCCAGCCGAGAGACATGGTCTCTCCAGTGTGTCCTAGGTCTTCCCTGGGCTCTCCTCCCGGTGGGACATGCCCAGAACACCTCCCCAGGGAGGCGTCCAGGAGGCATCCTAACTAGATGCCCGAGCCACCTCAGCTGGCCCCTCTCGATGTGGAGGAGCAGTGGCTCCTCCCTGATGACTGAGCTCCTCACCCTATCTCTAAGGGAGCGCCCAGCTACCCTACGGAGGAAGCTCATTTCGGCCGCTTGTATCTGGGATCTTGTCCTTTCAGTCATGACCCAAAGCTCAGGGCCATAGGTGAGGGTGGGAACGTAGATTGACCCGTAAATCGAGAGCTTCGCCTTTCGGCTCAGCTCCCTCTTCACCACAATGGACCGATACAACGACTGCATCACTGGAGCTGCTGCACCGATCCGCCTGTCAATCTCACGCTCCATCCGTCCCCCACTCATGAACAAGACCCCAAGATACTTAAACTCCTCCTCTTGGGCCAGAGTCTTTCCTCCGACCTGGAGGGGGCAGGCCACCTTCTTCCGGTCAAGGACCATGGCCTCGGATTGAAGGTGCTGATCCTCATCCCTGTTGCTTCACACTCGGCTGCGAACCGCCCCGGTGCATGCTGCAGGTCCGGGTTCGATGAAGCCAACAGGACAACATCATCTGCAAAAAGCAGAGATGAAATCCTGTGGTTCCCGAACCTGACGCCCTCTGGCCCCTGGCTGCAACTAGAAATTCTGTCCATGAAGATTATAAACAGAACCAGTGACAAAGGACAGCCCTGCCAGAGTCCAACATGCACCGAGAACAGGTCCGACTTACTGCCGGCAATGTGGACCAGACTCCTACTCCGGTCATACAGAGACCGGACGGCCCTTAACAAGGGGCCCCGGACTCCGTATTCCCAGAGCACCCCCCACAAGACACCACGAGGGATGCGGTCGAATGCCTTCTCCAAGTCCACAAAACACATGTGGACTGGTTGGACAAACTCCCACGAGCCCTCGAGCACCCTATGGAGAGTCTAGAGCTGGTCCACTGTTCCACGACTAGGACGAAAACTGCATTGTTCCTCCTGAATCCGAGGTTCGACTATCGGTCGAATCCTCCTCTCCAGTACCCTGGAATAGACTTTCCCAGGGAGGCTGAGGTGTGTGATCCCTCTATAGTTGGAGCACACCCTCCGGTCCCCCTTTTTAAACAGGGGGACCACCACCCCAGTCTGCCAATCCAGAGGCACCGTCCCCGACCGCCACGCGATGTTGCAGAGTGTCAACCTTGACAGTCCCTGCACATCCAGAGACTTAAGGTACTCAGGGCGAATCTCGTCCACCCCCGGTGCCTTGCCACCGAGGAGCTTACCGACCACCTCGGTGACTTCAATCTGACGATTAAGTTAAATTCAGAATAATCATTTTCATTCAGAATGAGATGTTTACTAGAGGATTTAATTTTTATCCTGAATTAAAACTCAAGATATGTATCCAGTGTTTCCAGAATGTTGCCATGTAAATACATAAAATGTTCAGTTTTGTTCGGATTCTAGATCATTTCTCTTCTATTGCTCATCCAGATTAGAACCTTGAGGTTTCTTTTTTAAATTAACTTTTCAGAAACCTGAATCTTAAACTGAGGATTCATTTAACTCCTTTTACTTTGGAAGTGATCAGTACCTGCTCAACTCGGCTTCCTCTGGCTCCCTCCAGTGGTCGAAACTCTGAACTGCACTAATTTATCACCAGAGATGAAAGAAAATCAGACATCAGCAGTCACACTGTGGTCTCAAAACATTTAATTCAACATCATTTAACAAAACCACAGTGAGAAGAAAATCAGAGCAGAAACTTTGATTTCCCCCAGTCTTTGAGGAAACATGTTGCTAAGACTTTATTTATTCTTCTTTAAACATAAAAAACCTGCCAGGAGTGAATGTCCCGTTAAAACTGATCCTCCTCCTCGTCCCGATCACCTGATGGTGCGGTACATCATGAAGTCCACGGTGGTGCAGCGCGGGAACTTCCCGATGGAGCTCTCCTCCACCGGCGTGTAGACCTTGATCTGCCGCATGTGCGTGTCCCTGCCGTTCTGGTGGTTGGCCAGAACCGCGATCTGGATCATGAAGGTGCTGATGGGCTCGTTCGTCCGCTGGAAAGCAAAAAGAGGATTTGAAAAAAACATTAACGGACAGATTGAATCGTGATGTTCTGGATCTGGACGGGACGGTTCCGGGGATTCCCTGACCTGGTTCATGAGTGAGATGTGGATCCATCCGCTGGGCTCCACCATCTCCAGCTGCTGCAGAGACCCAGACCAAAGAGACGAGGAGTGTCAGCGCAGACGCAGAAACTCTGACCTTCCCGGGTCGCGGAGGACTTACCCGGACCTCCTGAAGATTGTGGAAGTTGTTTCCGACCCGGACCGAGATCTTACTGGGCGTGTAGCTCTCATCTGACTTGTAATCAGCGTAGATGCAGAGCATCTTCACCGTCGTCCTCCTCCTGCAACACAAGTTGAAGAAAGACTCTCTCCCAGGTCTGTTTGAGGGTGCTGGCATGTTCTGGATGTTTTGTTCCCAGATTCTGAAGGTTTTACCGGACGTGGATCAGAGAGCGTTTCTTACCTGAACTGGATGTTGACCAGGTGAGGCTGAGACCCGTCGGACTGCCAGTACGTCTCCAGGTTGTCGTCTCTCAGCTGGTCCACTCCGAACCCTGAACACAAAGCAGGCAAGATGCTCAGGATCAAACATACAGGGGAAAACGCTTCAGTTGATCAGAGGGATGGGTCTGAAGTGTACCAGGTTTACAGGAGGACAGGGACCACACCGCCTGGGACCCGATCTCTCGCACCGTCCCGGTCCGCTCCAGCTGCTTGGGGTCAGCGCCCGGTGGGGTCTTGCTCGGCGTGGCCATCCTGAAACCAAAGAGATTTTAAAGGAAGAGGCCTCAGATCGATGGAAGTCACTGAGTTCCTGACTGGAATGGGGATTTCAGATTTCTGGATCTGTCACTGACATTCACAGCTCTCAACCAAACTCCATTGTAAATGACAGTCTACATATTAATCAATAACAAATCGATTATAATGAGTGGGGCAGATTATTTAAAAACTATCAACATGGTTGCGTCTTCAGGGAAAATTCGGCAAATATTTGACACAATTATAACTTTTTATTGCGGATAAACATGCGTCAAATGTAGAAATGTGTGGTTGATGTCGCAGTGCCAATAAAAGAGAAACTGGGGAAACGACACACATCACCATTCATATATTAAATCGATGTGGTGTTCAGACAATAAATATGTTTAAGTGACACGTCGTTAAGTTTGTTTTTCAGCGTTTTAAACTCATGCTAAGGATGCTAAGAATTCGGCTAAAATTGCACGGAGTCTGGATGAGCGGCGCGGCTAAAGCTGCTAGCATTCGCCATTCTGGATAAAAGCTAAACTTTCCTGCAGGAACGAGAACTTAAAACTCACGTTAAGCATCAGCAGGAGCCTCCGGTGTGCTGTTCCGGTGCATCAGAGGGCAGCCGCTGGGTTAAATAAAGTTACAAACGGGTTTTCTTCAGGAGACAGCAGCGACGCTTCAAATTGACTGGTGCGTGACGTCATGACGCCGCAGGTCGCACGCCGGTGACGTCAGCTCCCGCCATCTTTCCAGCCGGCTTCCAGGAGAAGAACACGTTGCTTGGAAAAAAAGAAGTTTCGCCGAGTTTTCGCCCCCCAGACGACCTTCCTCGCGTCTCTTCTGGCAGCCGCGCTCCGGGAGCAGAGGAGAGGTGAGCTTTCCCGGGCCTCGTCGCTTTCGCGCCGCCGGCGTTGGCTCGGAAACAGACGCCGTTGGCGCAGCTGTCAAAGTGTGGGGCCTGCGATGCTATCGCGGAGCTAGCCGTTAGCGTCAGTCATACCTAAACTCAGGCACACATTAAAGAGACACATCCAGGCTTCCTGTTCAGCTCTAAACGCGTCAGATTAACCCATCCGGCCTCGGTAGCGGCGCTACGTTACTGTCTCGTTGATAAACTTTCCCACGGCTCCTGTCTCCCCTCCAGGAAAATACTGCGTCTTCATTTTTTCACCATATTTCACAACCCAAACTCCATTCGATAAACGTCGAAATTAATGTTTTTTAGATTATTTTCACGCTAAATCCCACGTATACCGCACGGTCTGCGGCGGTTCGTGGATGTGGAGACCCGCGGCTGAATTCGGCTGCTGAATCAGTCCCAGATCAGCAGGTCATCTGAGGACAAACCCGAGTTTGATGCTCGTCGCCACCGCCCGTCACGTTGCGGCTGAGCGAGAAAAATCCCACTAACCAGCAGTGACCATGTGACCTGTGTGTGCTCTGCTAATGCCGATTTAACCGACAGCAGTAGCGTGGTCACTTAAAAAGGTTAAAGTCACGCCGTGTGGGATATTTATGAACAGAGGTGAGGGGGGACCATAATGCCCACTTTTTAAATGGAGTCTGGCTGGCTGCGTTGAAAGACTCCTGAGGCCTCAGCATGGAAAAATACAGCAGTCTGAGGCGAAGTGAGGCTGGGAAGCTTTTCAGAGGCTGGTGTGACCCTTTGTTGAAGATATCCCGCCTCGTGTGACTCATCAGAAACAACACCGTCCATCATCTTGTCTCTAACCCTGTCCGGTTATTTGTCCCTCAGCTCCACAGGCGCTCCACGTCCATCACTCCCGCCCGGCGCCATGGCGGACAAAAACACCCGTATCGCCATCGTCAACCACGACAAATGCAAACCGAAGAAATGTCGCCAGGAGTGCAAGAAGAGCTGCCCGGTGGTTCGAATGGGTGAGCGGCGGCGGCGGCCGGGTGAATCTGTGGGAAGCTTTTCCACCTCAGGAGGGTTAATGTGTGTGATTGTGTGTGTGTGCAGGTAAGCTGTGTATTGAAGTGACTCCACAGAGTAAGATCGCCTGGATCTCGGAGTCTCTGTGTATAGGCTGTGGAATCTGCATCAAGGTGAGCTGAGCGCGTCGCAGACGAGCCCGAGCTTCTCCACGTTGTTCGCATGACGCCGACGCCGGTGTTCTTTTTTTCTCCTCTCCCTGCAGAAATGTCCGTTTGGAGCGTTGTCCATCGTCAACCTGCCCAGCAACCTGGAGAAGGAAACCACACACAGATACTGCGCCAACTCGTTCAAATTGCACCGGTATGACCAACCGCGTGGCCGTTTCCGCTCTCGACAGAGTTCTCACTCATTCTTCTTTACTTTAGCACTTCAGCTGATAAGCAGAGTTGCTCAGTTGTGTAACTGCTCCAATGCCAACTGCTACATGCTAAAGAGCTTCGTATGTGTGTGTGTGGCAGGCTGCCCATTCCCAGGCCCGGCGAGGTTCTCGGGCTGGTGGGGACCAACGGTATCGGCAAGTCCACGGCTCTGAAGATCCTGGCCGGGAAACAGAAACCCAACCTGGGAAAATACGACGTGAGTGTTCAGCCACCAGGACCCCCTCTGGATGAAATGCTCCTGACCCCGATCGCTGTGTTTGATTTTCCCAGAATCCTCCAGACTGGCAGGAGATCCTGACCTACTTCAGAGGCTCCGAGCTGCAGAACTACTTCACTAAAATCCTGGAGGACGACCTGCGGGCCATCGTCAAGCCTCAGTACGTGGACCAGATCCCCAAGACGGTCAAGGTGAGGCGGCGCAGGGTGGCGGGGTGAAGCGGAGGTCTGGTCGGTCGGGGCGTCGGGTCTGAGCGGCGTGTTGCTGTGACTCTGTCCGCAGGGCTCGGTCGGCGCCATCCTGAGCAGGAAAGACGACACGGAAACACAAGACATCGTGTGCGAGCAGCTCGGTGAGGACCGAGGAGTTGAACCGCCGCCGCGCTCGTCCCCGTCCCCGGCCTTCACGTCTTCCTTCTCTTCCAGATCTGAGTCACCTGCGCGAGCGCAACGTGGAGAACCTGTCCGGAGGCGAGCTGCAGCGGTTCGCCTGCGCCGTGGTCTGCATCCAGCGGGCCGACATGTGAGGACACGCCCCCCCCCCTGCCCCGCCCCGCCCCGCCGCCGGGCGCTCGCCGCTCTGACTCTCCTCTCTCCTGCCCGCAGCTTCATGTTCGACGAGCCGTCCAGCTACCTGGACGTCAAACAGAGGCTGAAGGCCGCCATCACCATCCGCTCGCTCATCACTCCGGACAGGTAGGGGTGGCGGCGGGCGCACGGCAGTGACTAAGATCCAAACCAGGGATGCATGAAATATTGCTGTTGATATTGATCGTTTTTTAGCCTATCAGTATCAATTTTGGTAATTTTTTTAACATATCAGCCGATATCTGTCACTTTCCAACGTATCGGCGTTGGCCGGTCGTTTCTCAAAAGGTTTTATTGGTCCAGTAAGTAAAACTGCTCCTACATGAACATGTCACGTTTGGGTCAGAGTTGGGTTTTTTTTTTTGTTTTTTTGTTTTTTTTTCCATGGTTGCTTCCTCGAACCAGTTTTTCAGTGTTTGGACATTTAGCTTAAAGGTGGAATACAACATTTTCTCGAAAAGACGAAGCCCCACGTCTGTTACTCACTTTTTGAACAACGCGCATGCGCCAGACCATCCGCCCGGCTCTCCTGCTTCTCCCAGAAAACGCGGAAGTGTACGAGCGCGATCTCCTCTTCTCCGGCGTGCACGGCTCTGTACAGTTTCTGCGATCCGCCTCGCTCATAAATAAAGCTTTTTTTTCCCGAAACAGTTACAGTTTCATTATGTCAGACTCGCCATCGGTAAGTACGAGCTCAGAAGCTCACCGGCTACATAAACACTCTGAATGCGCAAAAGGGAGAAGCTGATTGGGCGCAAGCACGGAGAACCGCCTTACGAAAGCAGCTCGTCAGAGTGATTGACAAACAGACCCACCAATTATTTAGGTGATCCACCCGGAAATCAAAATGTTGTATTACACCTTTAACATTAGAATTTAATGTGGAGAATTGACCCGGACTGCAGTGTGTGTTATCAATAGGGATGTAAATATGGATTTTTTTTTTTTTTTTGGACCGATGCCAATTTTTTTCCCCATCACCCCGGGTCGTTGGCCGATTTTGGAGTGCAGATTGTCTTGAGCCGATGCTGCTTTTGCTCCCTCAATTTACATCAGAAAACGACGCAGTGATGACAAATATTACAGATCTCAAGCTTAAAATAAGAAGATTTATTGAACAGTAAAATATTATAGCAGCTTTGTTCAACTTTACTTTCAAATGAACTAAAAGTGTTTGGCGCTTTTAACCCTGCAGGTGCGCTGCAGAGTCTTCTGGCAACAAAGGGCTGCCCGTGTATGCCTGTCTGTAAATCATGCCAGGGAAAAATAAATGCGCGAATCCACCTGTGTATCGTAAAAAACTCAAATATTGGCAGATATGTCGGTCTATCCTTGGTTATAAATAGAATGTGTGTATCGGAGAGGTCCTCACGACGTGCGACATGATACTGAGCATAAAGCGTAAAGCTGAACCTGTCAGTTTGATATTAGACGGATCTTTATCTGCTTTCAACAATTAGCATAAATTGCCGCTGCTGTTTGTTTTCTAGTTTAATGCTTCCTTCATTAATGAGTCTGATAGAGTTTCACATACAGCGATAACATCAAGACCTTTAATTTCTGAAAGTCAGATTTTACTTTCAGCGACTCGGAGCGTCGCCGTGGTGTAAACGCAGACCCAGACCTCGACCCCGCCCCTGCTCACCGTCTCCGCTGTGCTGCTTTCAGGTACATCATCGTGGTGGAGCACGACCTGAGCGTGCTGGACTACCTGTCCGACTTCATCTGCTGCCTGTACGGCGTCCCCAGCGCCTACGGGGTCGTCACCATGCCCTTCAGCGTCCGGGAGGGTGAGACGCGCTCGACATGGGGTCACGGGGTCACCGGGTCAAAATTAGATCCTCTAAAACCAAACACTTCAGAGACCTCAATCCAAACGTGAGGCATTCAGGGACTGTCTGTAAAGTATATTATCTCCTGATGAAAGTAGGATGTTCAGGGACCATCGGAAAGCACATTATCTCCTGATGTATATGAGGCGTTCAGGGACTTTCTGTAAAGTGTTAGTATCCAGCCGTTAGAGGAGAAAAGCTGCGGTGAGGCGTTCAGGGAAGATCTGCTCCTTGCTGCGCGTTCAGAGGCGTGACGCTCCGCCCCGGCTCCCCAGGGATCAACATCTTCCTGGACGGATACGTTCCCACGGAGAACCTGCGGTTCCGAGAGGCCTCGCTGGTCTTCAAGGTGGCCGAGACGGCCAACGAGGAGGAGGTGAAGAGGCTCCGGCACTACCAGGTCAGCTCAGCGCCGTGGAGTCGCTCAGACCGACGGCGCTCGGTTCTCGGTTCCCTCGCCGCGCCGTTTTAGTTTCTGATCTCTGAAATGTGGCCTCCGCCTCTCCTCAGTATCCAGACATGGGCAAGACCATGGGCGAGTTCACGCTGGACATCAAGGGAGGAGAGTTCACCGACTCCGAGATCATGGTGATGCTGGGAGAGAACGGTGAGCACACACACACACGCACACACACACACAAACACATCCAAGTTTCATCCAGAGATTTGATAAATTGACGTTTTGGCTCTTTTTAAATAGTTGTACATGTTTTTAATCATTATTCATTTAGGAACTGGAGTCATTTCAGGGTTGGTTTGTTCAAAACGGGGCCTGAGTGTGTGTGTGTGTGTGTGTGTGTGTTTTGTGTTCAGGCACGGGGAAGACGACCTTCATCCGGATGCTGGCTGGAGGCCTGAAACCCGACGGAGGAGGAGACATTCCCATCCTGAACGTCAGCTACAAGCCTCAGACCATCAGCCCCAAGTTCAAGGTTCAGCCTCAGACAGGAGAGCGCCAGTCCCCCAGCTGGACGGAAACACACACACTCACCTGTCTTTATGTGTGTGCAGGGCAGCGTCAGAGCTCTGCTGCACGAGAAGATCCGAGACGCTTACACACACCCGCAGTTCATCACCGACGTCATGAAGCCGCTGCAGATCGAGAGCATCATCGATCAGGACGTAAGAATCGCCGCGTCCTCCCAGAGCGGTCAGCTCGGTGGACAGTCCCTGAGCTCGTCCAGCCTGGACCGAACGGGAACTTGTTCCTTTTATTTAGTTCTGAAAGTCATCAGGATCAGGAGCATTCGACTCGTTATGCCTGAGTGTAAATTAGTAGTGTGTAACAGAATTGTTTCAGCTCTCTGGAGGAGCCGCCCGTGTTCTGACTCTTTAATCTTGACGTTCGGACCTTTAGAGCAGGTTTAGAATGCTGGTCAGAGCTCCATTCAGCCTGGAGAGCCGAAATTTCCTGGAGGTTGAAAAACGACCTCGCCGAGGTCGCCGGGGTCACCTGACGCTGCAGGACGTCAGGTGACCCCGGCGAGGTTGAAACCAGGTCGTGAAACGGTGAAACTCCTCCTTTAGGAGCGATTTGAGGCTGACTGGACTCTGGAGGGACGGACCGGTTCAGGCCCGGTTTCCATGGCAACATTTCAAATAGAGACATTTTTTTTTATTATTCCAGCGTTTCCGTGGAAACAGCGCGTCGCAGAAGTTCCATGTACATGGCGACTGAAGTCATAGTTTCCAGAAGACTAGTTTTCCTCCGTTTCCATGGAGACGGAACGTTTCCAGGAATCTCCACCCTGTGTTGCGTTTTCACCTCGTCGTCGCCGTTTGAGTTTCCGTTTCCCGTCAGCGGACTGACCCCGCCCCCTCCGCCCCCCCCCCCAGGTGCAGAACCTGTCCGGAGGCGAGCTGCAGAGGGTGGCCCTCACGCTGTGTCTGGGCAAGCCGGCCGACGTCTACCTGATCGACGAGCCGTCCGCCTACCTGGACTCGGAGCAGAGGCTGATGGCCGCCCGGGTCATCAAGAGGTACGGCGCTCCCGCCTCACGTCCGCACAGCGTGGCGCTCACCGCCCCAAAACCAACAAACACAAGGAAACAATAAACAAACAAATTCAAAAAAAAGAAAAAAAAGTTAGACTTCTACATATCAGGGAGGGATGGAAGTTTTCACAGCTCTTCTAGAGGTATGAAGAGGAAAGGCTGACGGCAGGGAGCTAGCGCCGTTAGCCCGGCGTAGCAGTGACGCCATGTGGCCCCCGCAGGTACATCCTCCACGCCAAGAAGACGGCGTTCGTGGTGGAGCACGACTTCATCATGGCCACCTACCTGGCCGACAGGGTCATCGTGTTCGACGGGATTCCCTCCAAGAAGACGGCGGCGAACACGTGAGCGCCGGCCGACCCGCTGCTTCACCGAGCGTTTTAGAGTGGGGTTAACGTGTGTGTGTGTGTGTGTGTGTGTGTGTGTGCCAGGCCTCAGAGTCTGCTCGCCGGCATGAACCGCTTCCTGTCGCTGCTGGAGATCACCTTCAGGAGAGACCCCAACAACTTCCGGCCGCGCATCAACAAGCTCAACTCCATCAAGGTGAGCGGGAAAAACCGGCTCCCTCGCCGCCACCCCCGACCCCAGCGGTCTGACCTTTGACCTCTGCCTCCCCCCCCCCCCTCCGCAGGACACAGAACAGAAGAAGAGCGGGAACTACTTCTTCCTGGACGACTGAGGCGGGAGGCGGAGTCATCAGAGAACCGCCGAGAAGGAGGAGCGTCGCTTCATCATGACTCAGCAAGTTTTAACTCGAGCAGAATAAAGCTGAAGCTTGAACCCAGCAAGGCCCCGGCTCTGTCATTACACACACACACACACACACACACACACACACACACGCTTCAGGTGAAAATGAAGCGTTTGTTGGTGGTTTTTACACATTGTAAAAATGTTTAATTTTAGTTATGCAGATAAAGAAAACTCACCCAGTTGAACATGAACACAGCAGCAGCGTTTCCCACCAAACAGCCCGGTATGATTTATGACGGCTGTGACTCCCAGGAGACGACGCTTTTCAAAATAAATCTCAAGTTCTATTGAGTCTGTGAAATAATTTAAAATTCTTCGTATCTTCACAATATGTCAAATATTAGTTCAAAATGCGGGAAAAAAAAATGTGGGTAAAAAAAAAAAAAAGTTGATACAGTCTGAATAAATTATGTAAAAAATGTCCTCATTAAAGTAGACCAGCAGGATATTTAAAGTTGTGCTTTGATCTGTGTTTTCAGACTCACACCAGGGTTTTATTGTGTTACTTCTGCTAGCTTGCTCCAACAGCAGTAAGCATAAAACAGAGAGGAGGTTAAGAAATATAAATATGCACCAAAAACATTTCCAACTTACGCTTCAAGATAAACCCGAGCAGCCTTTCCTGGAGTGAAGGAACGAAAACGGCCGAATCTCCAGACGCTGCTGTGGAGCTGAAGAC
Source organism: Salarias fasciatus (assembly GCF_902148845.1). Lineage (NCBI taxonomy): Eukaryota > Metazoa > Chordata > Actinopteri > Blenniiformes > Blenniidae > Salarias > Salarias fasciatus. Next base: position 25,814,541 of record NC_043747.1, read on the forward strand.
GTGAGGCGAGACGACGTGACGGGGAAGTGGTCACTGCAAAAATAACACATCGAAAGGTCGTGGAGGAATCCAGGAGGAAGACCAGCTCGCACATGAAGGGAGAGTGAAGGTCTACACGAGTGATGGCGAGATGAAGCTTCATGAACCACTGTCTTAATTTTCTGAAGCCACTAGATGGTGCTATCCGTTCAAGAAATGTTTGAAAGCACACTTCATTGCCAGTACTTCAGCCTCAATCTTTCAACCAAGAGTGCCATCTCGAGGCTTCAGAAAACAAAAACAGTGGTTCATGAGGCTTCATCTTGCCATCACTAGTCTACACTCATGATCAGTGGAAAAATCATACTTTGCATTTCCGCTGTTTTCTGAGAGAGAAAGTCAAGAAGTAAAGTATGAAAGTAAAGGACAGAAAACAGAAGGAAAGACATTTTTTCTCTACATCCATTTTCTGTTGTTTAGGTTGATATTTCTGTTCGTAGTTTCACATTTCTGTCCTTTTCTTTCATTTTTCTTTTCTGTAATTCTGAAGGAAACTCAGTGAAATACGACAGGAACAGACAAATATTTGAACAAAAAGGGCCGAAATAGGATAGAATCGTACAAAAATATGAAAGTAAAGGACAGAAATAACATAATGGACAAAAAGTATTTTGAAAATAGGCATATGTCTTCTTTTTTCTTCTGTGCTTGACTTTAATATTTCTGTCCTTTACTTTCATGTTTCTGTTCTTTACACTGCGTTTCTGCTGTTTTCTGAGAAAGTAAAGGACAGAAAAAAGTAAAAGACTGAAAAAAGTCAAGTCAAAATAAAGTGAAAGAAATCTTTTTTTTTTCAATTTTCACACATCGATGGCCTTACCTCCAAGATAAAATGAAATCAATCAAAAAAAATTCCATTTTCACTCATCGATGGTTTTTATATAGCCTTACCTCCAAAATAAAGTGAAAAAAATTCAATTTTTTTTTTTTCAATTTTCACTCATCTTACAATAGCCTTTCCTCTGAAACAAAATGATTTTTTTTTTCCAATTTTCACTAATGGATGGTCTTATTATATAAAGTGAAAAAAATATATATTTTTTTATTTTCATTCATCGATGGTCCTTACCTCTGAAATAAAATGAAAAAAATTATCAAAATTTTCCTTTTTTAATTTTCACTCACCGGTGGTCCAAAATAAAGTGAAAAAGTTCCATTTTCTTTTCAACTTTCACTCATCGATGGCCTTACTGTAGCCTGTCACGCTGATAATAATGAAGTGCTTCGAGAGAATTGTCCTCCTGCACATAAAGGACCATCTCCCTCCAGACTTCGACCCCGACCAGTTTGCGTATCGGGCCGATAGTCCTGAGGACGCCATCGCTGTAGCCCTCCACACTGCTGAGTCACCTGGAGCAGGGCGGAGCCACGCCAGGCTGCTTTTTGTGGATTACAGCTCAGCTATAATACCATCATTCCTGATATCCACATCACCAAACTAGCCAGCCTCATCATCCCTCCTCTCACAGGTGCATGGATAAAGGACTTCCTCACCAACCAACCTCAGTCCGTGAGACTTGGCCCCCACCTCTCTCTCTCACTCATACGCTGAGTACTGGCTCACTGCAGGGGTGTGTGTTGAGCCCCCTCCTGTACTGCCTGTGCACACACCACTGCACTCCGGCTCATAACGGCAACTTAATCGTGAAGTTTGCTGACGATACCACCGTTTTCGCTCTCGTTTCTCAAGGAGATGAAGCAGCCTGTAGAGATGAAGTGCCGAAGTTAACAGCCTGGTGTTCAGATAACAACTTAGCCCTAAATACCAGGAAAACCAAGGAAGTCATTGTTGACTTCAGAAGACACAGATCTGACTTACAACCTCTGTACATCAACGGTGAATGCGTAGAAAGAGTCCAGACGTTCAGGTTCCTCGGCGCGCTCGTCTCTGCGGACCTGCCATGGTCTGAGAACATCACCGCCGTCATCAAAAAAGCTCAACGGCGGCTGCACTTTCTGCGGGTCCTCAGGAAACACAACCTGGACTCCAGCCTGCTTATGACCTTCTGCCGTTCGTCAGTGGAGAGCCTGCCAACACCCTGCATGACAGCCTGGTACGGCAACTGTACTGCAGCAGACAGGGCGAGGCTTCAGCGGATCGTCGAAGCCTCACAGAGGATCATCGGCTGCCCTCTTCCCACCCTCACAGACATCTACACTGCTTGACCTGGGCTAAAAGCATCATGAAGGACAACTCCCATCCTGCATCTCACCTGGTCGGGCTCTCTCCTTCAGAACGACACTAAAGGTGCATGAAGGCACGAACAGACAGACTCAAGAACAGCTTCTTCCTTCGTGCCATTACCTTATTGAACTTGAACTGACATGTTTCTATGCGGGCGACGTGCTTTGATTTTGTATTTTAAAGTATTTATTATTATTTTGTCTTTTTACTAAGCGCTACTTATGTACTGCTGGAGATGCTTGCAATCTCATCGTACTTGAATAATGACAAATAAAGCCATTCATTCATTCATAGCCTTACCTTCAAAATGAAGTGAAAAAAGTTTTTTTTTTTGTTTCAATTTCACTCACCAATGGTCTTACTATTGCCTTGCTTCCAAAATAAAGTGAAAATAATTTGAATTTTTTTTTCAATTTTCACTCATCGATGGTCTTACTATATAGCCTTACCTCCAAAATAAAGTGAAAGACATAAAAAAATTCTAGTTTTCACATATCGATGGTCTTCCTATAGCCTAACCTCCAAAACGAAGTCAAAATTATCAAAAACCTAAAAAAAATTCAATTTTAGCCTTACCTCCACAATAACGTGAAAGAAATAAAAAATATTTTTCTATTTTCACTCACTAATGGTCTTACTATACAGCCTTACCTGCAAAATAATGTGAAAATAATAAGACTTTTTTTTTTTCAATTTTCACTCATCGATGGTCTTACTACAGCCTTACCTCCGAACACAAAGTGAAAAAATATTACTTTATACTCATCGATGGTCTTACCTCCAAAATAAAGTGAAAATCATCAACAAATCTAAAATTTTCTTTTTAATTTTCACTCAGCAAAATTTTTTTTTTCAATTTTCACTCAGCAACTGTAGCCTTACCTCTAAAATAAAGTGAAAGACATAAAAAAAGGTTCAATTTTCACTCTCCGATGGTCTTACCCCCGAAATAACGTGAACATTTTTTTAATTTTTCCCCCTTGATTTTCACTAACCAATGGTCTTACTACAGCCCTACCTCCATAATAAAGTGAAACTTATCAACAAATCAATTTTTTTTTTCCAATTTTCACTCACCAATGGTCTTACTATAGCATTTCCTCCAAAGTAAAGTGAAAGACATAATTTTTTTTCCAATTTTCACTTCCTGAGTGTCTTACTAGCCTGACGTATAAAACAAAGTGAAAAAAATAAACAATTTTTTTTCAATTTTCACTCATCGATGGTCTTACTATAGCCTTACGTCCAAAATAAAGTGAAAGACATCAAAAAAAAATTCTTTTTCAATTTTCACTCTCCAAATAGCCTTGCCATAGCCTTACGTAAAAAGCCTTACGAAAAAAAGAAACTCTTTTTTTTTTTTTCAATTTTCATTCACCGATGGTCTTACTATATAGCCTTACATCCAAAATAACCTAAAAGACATCAAACTTTTTTGGGGGGAAATTTTCGCTCATCGATAGCCTTACATATAAAATAAAGTGAAAAATTATAAAAAAAAAAAATAAATAAAAAAATAAAATTCTCACTACTGATGGTCTTACTCTAATGTCCACTTTCTGGTCTTGTTATTCAGTTTTCTGTCCTTTACTTTCATGATTCTGTTTGTTACACTGCATTTCTGCTGTTCTCTGAGAAAATGAAGGACAGAAAAAAATAAAGTACCGAAAAAAGTAAAGGACAGAAAAATGTAAATAACAGAAATATAAAAGTAAAGGACAGAAATCAGAAGGAAAGTAAGTGAAATACGACAGGAACAGACAGATATTGGAACACAAAGGACAGAAATATGACAGAAACGAACACGAATTGGAACGTAATGGACAGAAATGTGTGGTCTTTTTTCTTCTGTGATTGATTTTCATATTTCTGTTCTTTATTTTCATTCATTCATTCATTCGTGTTAAGATTCTGTCCGTTAATTTCACACTTCTTTATTGTCCACTTTCTGGTCTTGTTATTCATTTGTCTGTCCTTTGCTTTTTTCTGTTCTTTAAATTCATGTTTCTATTCTTTACACTGCATTCCTGCTTTTTTGGAGGAAGTAAAGGAACAAAAAACCTAAAGGACAGAAAAAAGTAAAGAAAAGAAATATGAAAGCAGAGGACAGAAATCAGAAGGAAAGTAAGTGAAATATGACCGGAACCGACAGATTATTTTTACATAATGGACAGAAATGTGACAGAATCGTACAGAAATATGAAAGTAGAGGAGGGAAATATGAACGTAATGGACAAAATATTTTGAAAATTGGAGAAATATGTCTTTTTTTTTTCTTCTGTGCTTTACGTTCAGGGCTGCATGGTGGTACAGTGGTTAGCGCTCTTGCCATCACCTGGGTTCGAGCATTGGCCGAGTCTCAGGGCCTTTCTTTGTGGAGTTTGCATGTTCTCCCCGTGTGTGCGTGGGTTCCCTCTGGGTACTCCGGCTTCCTCTCACAGACCAAAAACATGCATGTCAGGTTAATTAGTCACCCTGAATTGGCCTCAGGTAAAGGACAGAAATTAAGAATAAAGAAATTGAAATATGAAACAGAGTTTTGAACATCAGGGACAGAAATTTGACAGAATTATGTTGTATATTGTATTCATTTGTCTTCTGTGCTTTACTTTCACATTTCTGTTCTTTATTTTTACTCATTCAATGATTCTGTCCCTTAATTTCACACTCCTTCAATGTTCACTTTCTGGTCTTTTCGTTCAATTTTCTCTCCTTTACTGCCTTTTTCTGTTCTTCACCTTCATATTTTTATACTTTGATTTCATATTTCTGTCCCTTACATTCATTTATGTTACTGTCATAATTCTTGTTACGACCACGGCTCTTAAAGGAGGAAGGAAGTAACATAAAACCCAGATGTTGAAGGTAAACAGAGGTGTTTAATAAATAAAAAGGGTTACAGAAACTAAGGGACACCAAAAGCCGAACTCAACAAGATGAGGGGAAACAAAACTACTACAAAAGGTGATCCCTACTGACAAACAAAGCAAACGCTAACTAAACGGCCACACAACTGCACAGGCAGTTCAACAAAACTCAAGGCCGAACACAGAGATCAGTTTTCTACTACAGAGCCAGACGAGCAAGGAGAGACAGGTCACTGATCAGACACGGCCTCTCACAGACTGATCCTCCCGCCAGGCTTTTGAAGAGCAGGCTCCTCCCATGGCCACTCGTGATTGGAGGCCACTGCATCCTCTCCGATGGTCTGGTGCCTCAGCCAATAATCCAATTACCCAATCCTGGAGAGCCTGAAGGTGAAGCAGAGGGAGAGAAACAGCCACACCTGCACGTACACACACACGCACACAACACAAGCCACAAACAATTCTATACTTTGTTCTTTACACTGCATTTCTGCTCTTTATTAAGAAATAAAGTAAAGAACTGCAATCAAAGCAAAAGACAGAAGCATGAAAGTGAAGGACAGAAATCAGGACAGGAAATGAAACACGATTTTCAGTACTTCACATCCATTTTTCTGTCATTTACTTTGATATTTCTGCTCTTAGTTTCACATTTCTGGGCTTTTCTTTCATTTCCTGTTCTTTCCTTTCATGTTTCTATCCTTTACATTGCATTTCTGCTCTTTTCTGAGAAAGAAAGTAAAGACCTGAAATCAAAGTAAACGATACAAATTTGAATGAAAGTAACAGAAATATGACAGGAAAGGACAATTTTCAAAATGAAAGTGCAAACTGAGGGAAATTGAACACACACTTCTGGGGGACTCCTGCTGTATTTCATCATGTGCCTTTTTTTTCTTTTTAAATCAATTATTTTTATTTTCCATGGACAATAAAACCAATTCCATATTGGTGATGGACGAGCTGAGCTCAAAACATTTCCAGTTTCTTCTGTTCAAGTAGTGAGGCTGATGAGTTTGTCAATGTTCACCGTCTGTGGTCTGCCGTCAAACTACCCTGCAAAACGCTGTACTCCTTCAAACACGGTAAGCGAATTTATCTCAAATCAAGTGAGATGAGACATTTTGATGAAGTCTAGAAATAAAGAATTTCGAGTTCTGTTTCGCTTAATGTATTTCTATTTTGAAAATCGTGACAGACCGAAATCAAAGGAAGGTTACAACTTCCAAATTCTGACTGAGAGAAGGAGAGTCCGTAAACAGCAAAGACGTAAACTAGAAAACTGGATTCTTTAGTATGAATGTAGAAAAAATACAGAAGAACCATGAAGATCCGAGAACCGATAAGAAAAAAAAAACAACAAGAAAACGCCAGACGCTTTCCAAAAAGAACTTTTATTACTCCAAACACATACAAACTGTACGATAAAAGGAAGGCACTGGATCTGTGCGTGCTGCATTCAGGCGGCGCAAAAAAAAAACCAAACAAACAAAATAAAATCAAAGGAAAACCACCGACAGCGTGGCGGGGAAGCTAGCAAGAGTCAGCGTTTCGCAACAGGCGCCAACCGCTAAATTCATGCATCAAAACAAACAAACAAACAAACAAAAAAAAAACCTCCCACAGAAGCCGAACATGAGAAGACCTGGAAGTGAACAGCAGCAGGATGGAACTGTCGCACATAGAGTCAAGACCGACGTCGTCAACTGATTGTCCAATGGAATCTCAGGAGGAACAGCTAGTATGCTCTGTCATGGCCACGCCCCCTGTGGGAGGGGGTGAACTGGGTGTAGGTAAGCCCCGCCCCCAATTCCCCTGGATATCTCCTGCCCCGGGGCCGCCTGCTCCCTCTGTAGCCCCGCCCCCTGCCCCCTCCTCTGTGGCTGTGGGCCGCCTCCTCCCAGCTGTCGTCCGTGGGGTGCGGCGGCGGCGGCGGCGCCCCCTGGGGGATGTATAGGGGCATCCCGAGGCCGCGGAACGGCGAGGAGGAGCCCGGGCTGCTCCGGCCCACCGACACCGCCACGTCTTTCCGGTCGGCGTCGGACACCAGCGTCACCTGGAGGGAAACGGAGGAACCTTCACTTCCTGTTCTGCAGCCTTTGGAACGTTCAGCGGCTCTTCTGGGTTCGAACCAGCTGTTGGGCGACTAACGACCTGTTACCATGACAACGCCCTCCAGTCAAACCCTCCAGAGCATCATGGGAGTACTTTAAGCCACTGAAAATGCAACTTGTTCAGGGTTTCCCTCAGGAAAAAATTCAAGCGTAGCGGCCATCTGGTCGCCGCCGCCCGACGGGTGTCAAAACACACAAACGACGACGATACACGACCAATCCGCGCCTCGCACACTGAGGCGGGGCTTCCCCGGTAGTTAGCGGATAACACTTGCTAGCGTAGCGACATTTGTTTAAATTTTTTAAACGTAGCGGGCAAAAATTCAAGCGTAGCGGGGCTGCTACGCTATAATGCTTTAGGGGAAACGCTGTTGTTGAAAACATGCACTCTATGGAAACATTGTTTTTTTCTTTGTTTTTTTTAAAGTTCTGATTCTAGAAAATGAAACTTTTCAAAAAGGCTACAACCTCGCAAATTCTGTGGAAAAACAACTTTTTGAAAACCCTTCGACTCTGTGAAAATAGGAGAAAATAACTATTTGAAAATGCCTCGACTCGTCTTTAAAAACACTCCAACTCTGTGGAAAACGCAACTTCTCGAAAATGTTCTGATTCTGTGTGGAACAACTTTGAAAATGCTCAGAATCGATGGAGAACAACATCTTGAAATCATTCTGATGATGTGGAAAACGCAACTTTTCAAAAATGCTCCGAGTCCGAAAAGCATAACTTTCTGAAAACACCCCGACCTTATGGAAAGCACAACTTCTTGAAAACACTCCAAATGGAAAAAACAAAAAAAAAAACTACTTTTTGAAACTCCAGCTCCTACACTGCCCTGCCTGGACGGTTTGAGTCGACGCGGTGGAGCAGTGTTGCTCCTGGTGCGGTCCGACCTGGACCGTAAGCGTGCGTCTTACCAGCGATCTGTTGCTGAGCGGCGGGTCCATGAGCATCATGGGTCGGGTCACGCCGTCTCCCGGCTCCCTGCCACCTGCAGGAGGAAACAGGACTCAGCTGTCTGTGCGGACGGCGGCTGCCGTGAAGACGCCGCGTGGACGGAGCGCACGTACCGAACCCGGGCGCCACCATCACCGCTCTGTCGCTGTTGGCGTTAGCCATGGTCGCGGCAGGGGGAGGGACCCCCAGCAGACTGGGGCCCGGAACGGGGCCCAGGCCGGGCATGGGGTTCCCGTTGGGGGGCAGGCGGGGCTCCATCGCCCCCTGCCGGCCCTGGAGGTCTTCGGGGACGTGCTGGGGCGGGTAGCCCAGAGAGGGAGGGGGGTACTGGGGCATCACCGGGGGGTACACCGGATGCCCAGGAAACTGCCCCTGGTGGTAGCCCTGAGAGGAGGGCGGGATGGGGTACACCGGGGGCGGGGGCGGGAACCTGCTGGGGTAGGGGGGGTTTCTGGGCGGGGGGAGCTGTTGCCACGGCATCTGCTGGGGCGGCGGGGGAGGGGGCGGGGCGACCGGCGCCCCGTACCCGGGCTGACTGTACTGCTGAGGCGGGGGAGGGGGGGGCTCCGGGTGCCGGGTGGGGGGGTTCACCGGGGAGGGGGAGCGAGGGGGGGAGGGGGGCTGCAGGAAGTGGGTCTGCATCAGAGGGAGGATGTACATGTAGGGGAAGCACATGGGCATGGAGTAGGCCTGCAAACAAGACGGGACACTTCCTGTTAGAACGGCTTCCCGACAGCGAGGACCGACACCACGACTCACTCCGGCTGCGCGAGCCGACGGTACGCGAAGGGTTATCGAGGACCGTCAAACACAGTAAGGAGCTCGGCTCCGCCCACACCGTGGTTCCTGTTCCGGCTGCTCACCTTCACTCCCAGGTTGAAGAAGAACCTCAGGACGTTCATGTCTGCAGGACCAAACAGAAACAGGTTGGCTTTGTCACCGGCTTCTTTCGCTTTGGCGGTTCTCGGCTGTGGGGAGCGGCTCACCTCGGGGGAGGTCGTCTCCGGACTTGTTGGTGGAGTAGGGCAGAGTCGGGGCCACGTCGTCTTTGTCTCCTTGGGGCAACCTGTTGTACAGGAGGTCCTGGTAGACCTGGGGCAGCTGCAGCAAGGGGGCGGGGCCTGGAGGGGGCGGGGCCTCTCCCTGCATCATGTCCTGGACCTGTGGGGCCAGACCTGGACCCTGGCTCTGGATGTGGGGTCTGGGAGGAATCGTGTCCTGGTCTTGGAGTGCAGAACTCTGGGTCTGGATCTCAGCTGGGGGGGTTCTGGTCTCCGGATTTTGTAATCCTGCACTTTGGAAATGAATCGGAGCTACAGGGAACATCTTGTCCGGGTACTGCAGAGGAGCCTCTGGATTCAGAGTCTGGATCTGGGATCCTGAAGGCATCAGGTTGGGGTCTTGCATTGCTGAACTTTGGATCTGGGATCTGGAGGGGATGGCTTCCTGGTTTTGCAGGTTCTGGATCTGGGGCCTGGAGGGCACGATCTCTGGGTTCTGGATATGGGATCTGGAGGGGACGGTTTCCTGGTTTGGCATGTTCTGGATCTGGGGTCTGGGGGGCATGGTTTCCTGGCTTTGCATGTTCTGGGGTCTGGGGGGCATTATCTCTGGGTTCTGGATCTGGGGCTTGGAGGGGATGCTCCTGTGGTTTTGCATGCTCTGGTTTTGGATCTGGGGCTTGGAAGGCATGGTCTCCTGGTTCTGGACTTGTAGTGCAGGACTCTGGGAAATGACGTCTTGGTGCTTTGGAGCAGGAGCAGGACTCTGACTCTGGATCTGGGCTCCAGAGACCTGGGTTTGTGTCTCAGCCGGCGGGGCCGAGTTCTGGATTTGGTTCTGGAGCAGAGCGGATCCGGCTTTTGGCATCGACTCTGAAAACAGAAAGAGGAGTTCTGTTACGACTCTGCTGGAGTTGTTCCGATTCCGATACCAGTATCGGAAATTGCGCCGATACTGCTGAAAATGCTGGCATCAGTATCGGGGAGTCCTGGAGTCCAGGCACCAATGCGATACCACGTCATTAATTCAATTAGTAATCTATGTACTGGTCAGCTCTGTTAGCTCCGTTAGCGCTGACACTTCTTCTTCTGTAATGTTTTACGGCAGCCTGCATCCCGTTGGTTGCACTACCGCCATCTGCTGGTCGTTAGCTCTGACACACTTCTTTGCCGCGCCGCTGTGCTGCAACTTGCTGTTTTTGGCCGACGAGGAAGAATGGATCACGTGACAGACGTACAGCGCCTTTAAAGAAGTCTATTGTTTTGTTTAGAGTGCAGCTTCTGCTCTTTGGATTTTTATTTTTTTTTTTAATGTAACTTCACAGGTTGGTTTTGGACTGTAACATTTAGGAAAGTAATCTTTTAAGTTGCTGTTGAACTATTTTTTTTACTATTCTATTTAAATTCCGTGTTCATTTTACTATGTTATGTTTGCACCTTAAAGGATTAGTGCGGTTTATAAATTTTTCACGTTGTTTATAGAATGAAGAAAAACAATACGGTGTGTAGCCTCAGGTTGCCGTGGAAACAATGAGCCGTACCGCGCATGCGCATGGCAGCCATAAACGAAGCTTTCAGTAGATTCGTTTAAGTTACTGTTGCACTACTGTTATTTATATATACTGTTGAAGGGATACTTCAACATTTTGGCGTAGTGAATGTGCGGATTATAACGTGTCCACCAAAGTGTTTTGGGGTTGTTGGATTGAGTATTTGATGAGTTTGATGAGGGGGAACAAAAATACCATCCATTGTGTTCGTCCCGAAAACCTTCCTCGACTCACCTCTGATAAAACAACAGCTCGCCCTCACAAAAAAGTATGCTGTTCGAAATGACTAAGGAATTGCACTAAATGGGCCAATTTGCCAAAATGTTGAAGTATCCCTTTAAAACTACTGTTCTATCTAAATGCCTTAATTTTACAATACTGTGTCTGGAAATTAAAAATGCAACAACATATATTCCGAGATTTGTCGTTGCACTATTGTTTCATATTGTTCTATTTAAATTCCCTTTTAATTTAAAAATATTGAGGCTGCACTTTAAGTTATTGAAACGAATTATCCCTAGATTTATTCAGTTCAGTTGCATTTGCACGACTGTTTTTTAAACTGTTCTATTTAAAAATAAACGGCTTGAATTTGCTGCATTGATTCATGTTTTACAAAGAGTTTATCAGCCAGGCCTCACCACAGTGATAATAATGTGACAGTCATGCAGGTGTGGCATGGTGTTATTTTACAACATACTGGTATCGGATCGGTACTCGGTATCGGCCGATACCCACAGTAAAAGTATCGGAATCGGAAGGCAAAAAATTGTATCAGAACATCTCTAGACTCCGCCTCCGTTCTGAACCGTAACGGTTAGCGATTAGCGGTTAGCTTTAGCGGGGTCTTACTCAGAGTCGCTGCCGTCGGATCCTGGAACAGCCCGACCGGACGGGCGAGGGGGGGCGAGGGGGCGGTGGGGGGGCTGGCGGAGGGCCGGGGGAAGCCCGTGGGCGAGGGCGCGATGGGGGCGATGAAGGTGGGGGGGGAGGCGGGCGGGGGCGTGCAGGCGGGGGGCAGGACAGGGGTGAGGAAGGAGAACATGGAGGGAGGGGCCGCGGGAGGGAGGGGGGCGAAAGGGGGCGGGGTGGCGGGGGCAACGGCCGAAGAGTACGACTGCGCGCCTGCTTTCGGGGCGCGGGCGGACGCCGTTGCCGTGGTTACGTCCAGCATGGAATCCCCAAGGAAAGTCAGCTCAGCAGCCGGGGGCTTGGAGCGGGTGGGGGCAACTGGAGCGGGGGCGACTGGGGCGGGGGCGACTGGGGCGGGGGCGACTGGGGCGGGGGCGACTGTGGCGGGGGCGACTGTGGCGGGGGCGACTGTGGCGGGGGCGACTGTGGCGGGGGCGACTGGGGCGGGGGCGACTGGGGCGGGGGCAGTTCGTGCAGGGTTGGAGGCCTTTGCAGCAGGTGCGTTCGCCCCCGGGGCGGGCGGGGTGGAGGATCGGGGTCGCTCTCTGCTGGACGGAGACGGCGGCCGGACGTCTTCAACTGGACTTTTCTGGAAATGACAGACGGAGAGAAAGAAAGACAGTCAATAAAAACCCGGCGCAAAGTTTCATCCATTCCATCGTTTCATCCATCACTGAAAAGTCGGGGGGGGGGTTACTTATTGCACTTTTAAAATAAAGGAATGTTTTAATCGACAGAAATGAAGGAAACTTGTTGGATGTTTCATCTCACCGTCTTGTTTCTCTGAGGCTGGTTTCTTCTCTCGCCTGATTTTTTCTTCCCGCCTTCAGTCGACGCCGAATTCTGTTTCTGGCAGACGAAACAAAACAAAACTTTAGAGACAGACGTGGACTAACGCTTCATCAATCTTCCAAGATATGTTTCAGAGCATCGTCCTCCCACTGACTGAGCTTTCAGGTTTAAAATCTTCTCATTTGGCTAAGGACTAAAGGAAGCTGTGGGGACCAGAGAGGCGAGACGTCCTTCGTCTCACCCCCAGGGCTGGAAAGCTGAGCTCGTCCCGGAGCTGGATCTCCACCAGCGCCACGTTCAGCTCCTCCTCCTCCCGGGCCTTCAGCAGCTCCTCCGTCAGGCCGAACGCCTCCTCCACCAAGCTGAGGGACTTCCTGTCAACCCCAAACGTGCAAACGCATCAGGACAGCGCCCTGTCGTGGCTTCCAGCTGCGTCGTCGTGGAAACGGACGTCCCAAACGCTACTGGAGGTGGTGTTCTGACGTAGAGGGACGAGCGGCGGGACGGGTCACCGACCTGCCGCTCTTCCCGTGCTCGTCCACGGAGGACTGGGCGTGCCAGGAGTGCTGCTTCTGGACGCGCCCGCCGGATCCCTGCGTGCCGGACGAGGACGCCGGCGTGCTCCTCCCCCGTCCTCTGCCCCTCCCCTTCTCCTCCCAATCTGAGAAAAGAAAAAAAATCCAGGTTAGGACGAGGAACGGCGGCCCGGCGACGAGCGGCGAGCGCGAGCTCCACCTCCGTTGTTGAGCTTCCTGTCTCGGCTGACCACGGTGCTCCAGCCGCCGTCCTCGCGCGCCGGCTGGATGGACCACAGAGGAACATGTCTGCACAGAAACAGGCCGGATGAGACTCTCCTCATCCTCCCTCATCATGCAGCACCGCATCAGAGTCCAACTTGAAACGTGACGGCAGAACGAAGAGCTCACTTCATGCCCAGCTCCTCGATATAGACCGACATCAGGCCGTTCTTCGGAGGAACCTCCTTCACCGTGGCGCTGTAGCTCCGCCCGTTCGACTCCAGGCGAACCTGAAGGCAGCACACCGACGTGGTTAACGGAACAGAGGAACCTGAAGGCCGGGCGATTCGCTCGGCACACACCTGGCAGCGGTCGCCCACGGAGAAGTGCATCCCGGCGGCGATGCAGTAGTCCATCTTCTGCTGAGCTGAAGGGAAACGGTTCAACTGAAATTAACTTCCAGCGTTCCTCACCTTCCTTCTTAATCATTTAAAACCACTTCAGCCTTCTAAGAAACAAACATCCTCTGGGTTTATGTTCCAGAAGACGAGTGGTGCCGCCGCCCCACGGCACTGAAAAGCCCCGTTGACCTGTGCCTTCTGAAACCTATCATCTACGGACACTTTGAGACTCCAGAAAAGCGCAGTCTGGAGGCTCCCGCCCTCACCTCTCTTGCTCTTCTGCCAGACGTCATACTCGACGTTCCGGAGCAGCGTCGGGTTCAGAGACCGCCGCACTCTCTCAGGCAGGTGCCGACCACGCCCACGACCCTGCTCGACAAAGACAACAAAAACAACATGATTCGGATTCGGTATTCTCCAGGCGAGCAGGTGTGTGGAGCTGAGGAGGCGTCCGAGCGTTACCCTGTAGCTGTTTGGTTTTGGTGGCATGGAGCTTGTTCCGTTCTCCACCCTGCAGCACAGAAATGTAGGATTTTAACTCAAGAGCTTTCACAAAATTACGGTTCAGACCACGGCTCAAACAACAGGATAAGGATGACTGTGGTCGTCGAAACAGAATTCTTTAGAAGCCGTTGCCAATGAGCCACCGGACTCGGTCCTCTCACCCCGGCGGCTCGTCGACGTCCCCGTCGGAGTCGTCGCTGCTGCGGCAGGCGGCCAGGCCGTCGTCGATCAGCACGCCGGTCGGGCGGCCCGGCCGCTGGCACGCCGCCAGGAGGTTCCGGTCCACCTTGAACACGCCTTCGTACAGCAGCTCGTAGAGGATGGCTGCGTCAGACCAGCAAAAACAGGAAACGACGTCACAAAGACGCGCTTCGATCAGATGAATCGGCTCGTCACAGCACGACCAGAAAACATGGCGGCCACCAGAGGCTACGGCTCGGGGTTGACCCTGAGCTGACTTAGGAATTTAAAAAAAAAGAAAAAAAAAAGTTTTAAAATCCTAAGAGCTAAAAACAAATTAATTCATGGTAATAAAAAAAAAACTAAAGTTTAATAAAATGAGTCAAAACATCATAAAAAAGTGAAATGTTGAGTGAAAAAAAGTCATTTCTGGTATTACAAATTAAAAATGTGGAGTTATTTATAATTTCCTTAGGAGGACTTTAAAAAAATCTTGAGGCAAACATTGTAAGATTTTACATTTTGAGTAAAAATAATACGGGTTAAAAAAGTTTGTATTATCAAGTTAGAAAAGTTAGAGAAACTGCTAAAAAGCCTACATTTCCAAGTAAAATGTTGAAATATTGGAAAAAAGTCAGAAAAATGAGTAAGCAGATGTTGACTGTTGAAATAAAAGACTGAAAGGTTTGAATATTGAGGACCACAGTGAGATTCTAGGGCAAAAAATAAAGTTTACATTTAGAAAGGCTTTAAATGAGTTTGAATATTGATACAAAAAACTATGAAAGTTTAGAAAATTCAGTTACATTTAAATAATTTCAAGAAAATTTAAATCTTGAAATGAACTGCTCAGTTGAAAAAAAAGAATGATATGGATAAGACTTTTAAATATAATCGGAACTACAAAGTTAAAATGAGGCTAAATGTTTAAATGGCGCCGCGAACGGCCGAATTGGTGTCACTGCATCAAATTCCTTGTAAGGGCAACTGCACTTGTCCAATAAAAACGATTGTGAAACGTTTCCTCTGAGCTGAATGGTCTCGGTCTGGACTGACGGTTGAGATGCTAACAGGGAGACTCACACTGGCACAGAGCGGCGTTCTTGATGTGGCTTTCCGGATAAACGCTGTCGTAGTGATTCCCGTTCAGGAAGCACAGCTGGACCTGAAGAAGCACATTCAGTGAGAAGAGAAGGCGAGCAGGAAACACGCGCTTCACAACCATTAGCCCTGCAGTTAGCACTGATTAGCTCGATAAAGCTAGCTCGCGTCGCCTGACCGCAGCATTGAGGTCTGAAGTCGTTCCACCTCCGAGCTAACAGGAGAGAAACTGTACAAGTGTTCGCAGCTTTTCGCAAGATGTGAAGAGGAGAACAAACCGAGATGTTTGGTTCTCCAGAAGGGAGGCTTTGGCTGCATCTATTAAAGTGATCAGAGCCGATCAGGTCAACGGATATTAGAACCACTTTCACAAGAGTCTGGTACTTTGATTACAGAGACAGATTCTCCGGACTGACTCCAGGGCGGGGGATGGAGGGTTTCCAACACATTGCTCTGGAAACAGGAGCTGGACGGCGGTATCGGAGCCAAACCTTGTCCTTGAAGTTGTTGTCGGTGATGGAGACGGCGGGTTTGCCGGGTTCCTGGAAGATCAGGAAATCCCTCCTGGAGGAAGAACACGAAGATTCCCATTTACCAACTCATTTAGAATTCGATTCTGATTAAGAAACGTGAGACAGAAGTATCCGTCTCCGGACATATTCATCAATAAAGAAGTGTGTGTGTGTGTGTGTGTGTGTGTGTGTGTGTGTGTGTGTGTCTGTTTTAAATCGGGAAATGGTTAGGATGCACTGCTCAGACATTTGCAAATTATTATTATTTTAAGTCAACCTAAAAAATAATTAAGATTTTATTATGAAAAAAGAGGTATATTTTTATCATCTCATCCACCTCCATCATGGTGCTTAAAAAAAAAAAAAAAAGAAAAAATACATAAATGAAAACTTCAGCTGTGAATTTTTATTATGAAATGCGTCATTTCCTCAGTCAGTCAGTTAATTCCGTTGAAGCTGAGCAGTTAGTTCTGAATCTATGCTGATTGAGACAATATGAATCTGTGAAATCAGTCACTGAAAAGCTTTTCTAAGAATCCGGATATCTGATAATAACTGCTGCGTCATCATTGCTTCTTAGAAACAACAAAAATGTCGGGATGCATCGATACTGGGGGTGTGACGAGATCTCGCAAGATTAAATCATGACGAGATTTTTCGTCTAAATGAAAAGCTGTATCTCGGGCCCAGACTGTCAAGACTATAAACACACAGCTAACAGAGAGGACCAGACAGGAAAACAGCCAAAATGCGGTCAAAATACAGTTTTTAAGTCCGTCTTCCAGCGTCCTGCAGAAGCTACTGATGTTTTGTGGATTAATAAAGCTTCATCTTCTTGTCTTGTCTTCTTCTGTGTTTTTTTGTGGCTACAGCATTGGAGCGCCACCTAAAGACCTGGACTATGAACTATCTGGTTTTAAGTCATTCTCATGATGTCCTGTGGATCCAGACACACTTAACCCCGAAATTATTCCTATTCCAGGCAAATTTAAGCTCAAAGTTACTTTTATTCAACCAAAAAGTTTTTTTTTTTTTTTTTAATTTACCATACACAATACAGGCAAATTGCAAAAGTTAATAAGATGATGTACAGGAAGCATTATTGTGGGGAAAAAAATACTCCTCAGCTTTTATTCACATATGAATAAAAAGTAAAGTGTCATGTCCACAATTATTCACACCCTTCTCAATATTAAAAGTCTTCATTAGCTGTTACAGCAATTAATCTCTTCCTAGAATTACTGAGCAGTTTTTTTTTTTCATGTCTCCTTTGGGATTTTTGACCATTCAATTTCAGCAATGAGCCCAACTCTTGTTTTCAACATGTCCTCCATTTAGTCCTCCTAACATGTCCCTCTAAAGACACACCTGTCTCCATGGGACACTACCGCTTTGATTTTAGGGTGTCTCCTCATCAGACCTGTGCACAAAATGCACCTGTATTGTTTTATGACTGTCAAATAAAAGATCTGTTTTCCAATCATGTATTTTGTCATTTTAGCTTTCTTAAAAGCAAACTGGACATCTTGTCTCATCTCATGATCGTGACCCCAATATCGTGTCTCGTCTCGTGAGCTGAGTGTCTCGTCACACCCCGGTACCAACATCCGGTCCGGTACTCAAGAGGAGGTGAAAACTAGCTGGTACAACACCAGAAACCTGATTACAAGTGACAACTGGACCAGCTACGCTGCAGGCTAAAGAGTGTCAGGGATCACACACCAGTGATGCTACATACTAAACATGATGAAGGTCAGACTGATTCACACATCTTATGAAGTCTGCATTTGGCTTCAAGTCATTTAATAAGTACTTCTACTAGTACTTGGTATCAGAAAGTATCTAGAGGTTTGTCCTGTTACTCTTTCAATTAAAAAATAATGCTGTATTCAGAGAGAACAAGCGGGACGATGCTTTACTCACTTGTACATGATGGACAGAGCGTGGATCTCCACTTCTCCCACCCATTGCTGCCAAACACAGAACGCTCGTTACTTCATCAAACATTTAGAGGACCGAGTGAATGAGTGTGAGCTGTTTACCTGCGGGTCCCGGAGCTTGAAGAGGTAATCCCCAAAGTCTCCTTCAATAAACTGCAACACAACAGACACAAAGCCTGGATTGACATCGACGCCGCTCACGTTTTACATTCATTATCGATTCGGATAGCTAAAAAATATTTTGAATCATGCACGACCATCTTTGTTCTCTGGATCACGAAAATAGATCAAAAGAACACACTGATAAAAACATAACCTTGTGGAGTTACAAAAGCTTCGTACCGCCTCGTAGTCGCTCCGGTTCTGCTTCAGGAAGTCCACACATTTGGCTCGGATTTCCGTATGGAGGTTCTGACAGTGCAGCACCTGGATGAGGACACGATCAAGGAATCAAGTTCATTGTTTTGACAACAAATCAACTATTTCTGAAAACACAAATCAACTATTTCTGAAAACAAACTCCAAAGAGGAAACATTAAAAACAAGAGACACAGACATCAGAAGAAATTACATTCATAAACAGTTTCTCTCTCACACACACACACGCCTGTTTTACAACATCCCAGTCCAATCTAAACACACCCAGTTACATTTTAAGCAGTTTAAAGTCCATTAAAAATAGCTTGATTCTCATTTAAAGAATCCAGATGTGTTTTCAAGTGTCTTCCTCTGGATTTAAGCATCCAGATCTTATTGAAATAGTTTTGAAAAAACGCTTGCTCTCTGAACCGGAAGTCAATGGAGTAAAACAGATACTTTAAAGAGTTTCACGTTCTAAAGTTGAGAAACGTCCTCTAAACACTTTGAAATCATTATGGATGCATTTTTAAGCATTCTTTCTTGAATTCGGCTAACTTTAATACAAACTCGCAACTAATAAATCGGCCTCTAAACCAAGCTAGCAGTGACTAATAAACTTCGCCTGGGCTCCGTCCTCCACTTTTACCTGCTCCGCGACGGCCCGGAACAGACACGATCCGTCTTTGGCGACCTTCTTCCGAACCAGGCCGATGGACTTGAGGTATTCGTCCATGAGCTTCTCGGCTCCCCGCTCGTCGCCGCTCCGCACGCCGCCCTCCATGCTAGCCGTGGCGGGGGAGCTAGCCGCTGGAAGCTCGCTGTCGCCGGGTCAAAACTTCCGCCTCTGGCGTGCCGGGAGTTGTGCAAAACGCCTTCCGAGGAGGGCTAAAGTGGCGGCGGCCAAAAGCGAGCCTCGGAGGGGGGGACGGCGGCCGCGGCTGGTTTCGTTTCCCGGGAAGCTGCGCCGAACCCGCGGTGCGCCGCGCGGCGGTTCGTCCCGTAGAAAGTGAAAGTTGTTCAACCCGAGCTCAGCGGTTAGCTTCAGGCTAACAGCTAGCGACGCGCCCCCTTCGGCCGTGACGTCATGACGTCAAGACGTACGCAACGTGCTGGCACGAGACCATGCGGGGAAAAAAATAAATAATTTACATTTTATTCAGTTCTTTATTGATTTTTGATTAACACATTAGAATATTATAAACATTACATCAAAAAGTATATAAAAAAAACTATTCCAAAAGCAGAATGTCACCCTCTGCTCCCCCTGTCCACTTCATGTTTATGTTTAGGATAAAAGTCGACAGCACATCTTTTGTTTGAGTTTCATTTTTGTAAAGCCATTTGATTTTTATTCATTACTGTGAAAACTTGTCTGTCACATGTGTTTATTGTCACTGTTGATTGAGCTTTTTTTTCTTCTTTGTTCAAAAAAAGCTTTAAAAAACATCGTTTTCATTATTTTCATTATGATTATGTATTTTTTTTGTCCTTTGAAAGAGTGCTATCAATACATCCCTGCCTCATATTAAAAGATCTCCAGACCGTGGACATTACTCTGCTGACGCTGACGGATGGCTTCACTTAATTCTGTCCAGGTGGTCTTTTTACAAGTACAGGTACAGGTACAGGTACAGGTATTGGTCCGATACCTGATACTGTCATTGTGGCATCTCGCATACAGGCTTTCACAAAATAGGTTTGAAAAATTAGTTCTTTTTTATTATTATAGAGATGATGAGTCCTGTTTCCTGTTCCTCAGATCTCAGTGACCTTTGTGTTCCCTCTTTTGAGCCTCGTCCTGAGCGAGCACGCAGACCTACAACATGCCAGGTAACCATGGCAACCCGCGAGGAGGAGGCGGATGGGGTTCCTGACACTTCTCCTCCTCCTCTGTGGTGAGTGTGACCTTCATCCTTCGTCTTCATCCTCCACCCCAGCTGTTGGCGAGGAGACGCCAGCCACGGTCTGATTTCAGTCTGAGAGCTCGGCGAGCGCCGCTTCACGTGCACGGTGACCCCACATTCACGTGCACGCCCACAGAGGAGGCGTCGGTCTGATGGGATCAAACTTTATTGACGGTTCACGGTGCGTTTGGAGGATGAACACAAATAGAAGCACACAGAAACGCTCAGATGATGAATTATTGGGTTCGAAACGACATCCGTGATTTTATTTTGGTAAGAAATAAAAGTTTGTTTATGATAAACAAACAAATATGCCAATAAAATAAATAAATAAATAAATAGATAGACAAAAAAAAATGAAGGAATGAATGGAAAAATAGTGGAGGCCGCAAAAAAATTAAAGAGTAGAAACTGGATTTTTTTTTTTTCATTGTTTCAAATGAAAGTGTTTTGGGGTGAATCTGCTGTGTGTGTGTGTGTGTGTGTGTGTGTGTGTGTGTGTGTGTGTGTGTGTGTGTGTGTGTGTGAGTGAGTGAGAGAGAGAGTTTCAGCATTACAGGGTGAATCACATCAACAGGAAACATTCATAAGAGTGAAGTCAACAACAACACAGCAGAATCCCTGAGAGAGAAACAACACGAGCAAAACAGACGGATGTGAAAGGACAAGAAAAGAGAGAAGAGGGGACGAAGAGATCAAGAATGAGGCAGGAAACCATCACCCCCACCAACTGATGACACAAAAACTTCACAAAGATGTGTCACTGAACAACCATCAACGGGTGCAAAACGGCGCAAAACGACCTTGATGAGATAAGAATGGGCTGCGGAATCACTGACCGGTAACACAAAATGAACCAGAACGACCAAACAGTGACGCACAAATGACAAAAGGAGACAAACAGGACACAAAATCATCGCAGTGATATACAAAATGTCAGGAAAATTACAGAAAACGACCTCAAAGTGATGTAAAACAAGCAAAAAGTGGCATGAAAAGACCAAAATGTGACAAAAATATGGAAGAACAAAACTGTCATAATTTAAACACTAAAATCTAAAAATGGACTCAATAAACAAATGTGTTTGTAAATAAATTATACAAAATAAATATACTATATTTTCTTCATTAAAAACTCATAAAATGTAACCAAAAACGTATTTACTTTGTGTTTTTCAACAGTTTTAATGTAAATGTGGATTTAATACTTCCATTTATTTGCTTTTCCATGTCAGTTCAATTTGTTTATTTATTTGGTGTTTCTTAAATTTCTGTCTTCGCTCATTTTCATGACTGAATTTATTTCAGAATTTTTTTTTCAAATTTTCTTTCCTCCAAATGATATTTCTCTATTTTATTTTCGTCTGCCCTACAGTGTCTTTTATGTTAACGCTAATTAGCCAATAGACGAGGGGCTGACCCCAAGACACGCCTTGAAACCCCGCCCCCTTATTTACATAACGAGGCATAAATACAGAAATGTAAAAAGAAGACACAAGATTAGAAATAAGAAACACATAAATGTGACCGTGAATAAAAAAGGTGTCAATAGATAAAGAAATAAAATGTCAGATTAAAAATGAGACAATTAATATACATTTTTAGTCAAATTTCATGTATCATATATTGGCGTATAATTTTGTTTATTGAGCCCATTTATATATTTCTGCATTGATTTTCAATTATGTCAGTTTCTGTCCTCCGAGGGTCCAAAATGGCAGCGAAGTGGCAAAGTTAGATTTAGCGCGTTCAGCCTGTCGGAGCGCAGGATGGAGGGCAGCAGGACAGAAAGGAGAAGGCGTCACTCAGGCTTCAAAGTTTAATAAATATTACTTGTCAAAATCCTTTTTGGAAACTTTATTGAACGCTTGACGCTGCTCGTGGCTCGCTGATGGTGCTGGACGAAATGAGGCGACCTTTGACCTCTGCGTCGGTCGTCAAGTTTCTGCCTCATCCGCCAGTCGCTTAACAAAATAAATCAACAGTTGTGGTTTCGTGAAGCATTTAAAAAAGATTTCATGACTCTTTTTGTTTTGTTTTTTTTCCCTCTTCTTGTCTAATTAAAACTACATATAGTGCAACTTTAAATTAAGACATTTGGGACTCCTCGGAGCCGCGTGTCGTCATGTAAACACAAATACGTCATCGATATACAACACAAGTATCAGAAATAGTACCACGGTCCCCCAGAAACCGACCGCTGCTCAAAAAAAAATCCTCCAAGTCAAACAATGTTTTTAAGCAACGCTGCCGATATGGGACGTTTCTCAAACCAGACAAGCGACCTGAGGACGTTACATTCATGGCTTTCTCAAGTCTGAAACACCGAATACCAGAAGTTACACACCGCTAAAAATGGAAACATTCTCATTAGCCTCAGCGGCGTCATAAAAACTCCAGTGGACGAGCGCTAGCATTGTAGCAACACTCTCAGTCGTCATGGCTGCATTCAAAGTTCAGCGCTAATAAGTTATTATTTCCAAACTTGCATTTCCCGTCGTCTCGTCTTAAGTGCTAATTAGAATATTTAACAGTTATTTTACATACATTGTCGCAACATTCCCTTTAGCTAGAGCTGATGCTAATTCGCAGACATTAGCATACAAACACATTAATGTGTCACTTTAAAAAAAAAAAAATCCTTGTTCTGAACATAAATCAGCGTATTTTGGAGTTAATGCAATTAGCCATGTCGGCATACCAACAAATTCATTCCCCATTTAAACAACAGTGTTTTCTTTGACATGTTCTATAATCTTCAGGATGTTTCTGATGAAGACGTTCTGGAAAACCGACACAAGCCATAGCTATAAAGACCTAATTACCAAAAGAGAAGAAAGCAAAATACTTCATTCAGACTGAAGGTCATGATCAATGTAAAGACGGGGTCACAATTTCAATTAAGCGTCAAATGCTTGATGTTTGGAGCAAGCTAGCAAATGTCACATGCTAACATGCCGAAAACTCTTGACACTGTTGTGGAAACGGGGCTAGAAATTGTCGGTGTTAATATAGAAACACACAAAACTGACATTACCGTCAGATACACTCAGCTTTTTTTCTGCTTTTAAGCAACTGCTAGCATGCTTAAATGCTAAACCGCCCATTTTCGCTTTGACATACCGATGGTTAGTTAGCAAATCAGCATGCTAACCGAGTAATGACATTCTCAGTAGCGCCACTGTTATGTTTTCTGCTAAAAGGTAAATACAAGCATGCTAACGTGCTAAGCTAGGTTACTGAAAATGGATGACATACGGTGAATGACGAATGGTGCTAGTGCTGGCATTGTTAGCATTTTAGCATTGCACATGTAAAAAAAAGGGAAAGTGAGCTGCTGGTGGAGACAAGACGGTTATATTTTGGTTGGGAGGATTTTTCTGTGGAGGGTTTCTGGAGGACGCGAGCGACGGGCAGTAAATATGTCACAGGGTTAAATAACCACGAGCTGGGTGGATAACATGACGGCTGAAAGCAGGCAGCAAAACATCGACGAGGAAGAGGAGGAGGGAGAGGGGGGAAGGAGGAGGGAGAGGAAAACTAGATTAATAAAGAATCTTCAGATTGAAGTAACTCAAGGAGCGGTTGGTTTGTAACGAGGAGGAGATGGAAGGAGCTGGAGCTGTGAGAGGAGGCGGTGCTGGGGGAGGAGGAAGAGGAGGAAAAGATTCATAAAGAAGTCTTGAGACCGAGGTAACCCAGGAAGGAGTGTTTGGCTGGAAAAGAGGAGGTGCAGGAGGAGGAGGAGGAGGAGGAGGAGGAGGAGGAGGGGGAGCAGCGTGGTTTCAGGGACAGGAGCGTGGTGATGGGCAGGAGCGGCGATAACTCCCTCCATCCGGGGAGCGAGGGGTGAGGCGGAGGCTTGGAGGAGGCGCAGGGCGGCGTGTGCAGCCGCTGCACGTGTTTGTTCAAGCGCTGACTGTCTCCGTGCACGTAGGAGCGGTGCGTGTGCACGTGCTGCCCGGCGGCGGCGGCAGCGGCGCCGATGGCGGCGCCGTGCTTGACCTTGCGGTGCAGCCGCAGGCTGTCCCTGCGCTTGGCGCTGTACGGGCAGAGGTCGCAGGTGAAGGGCCGCTCGCCCGTGTGCACGCGCACGTGCTCCACCAGCTTGTTGGCGGTGCGCGTCAGGTGACCGCAGCGGTCGCAGCGGTACTGGTTGCCCTGGCGATGGCCCTGGAAGTGAACCAGCAGCTCCTGTTGCCCTGGAAACGACCTCTGGCAGATGCGGCAGCGATGCTCGGAGGTGCTCTTCTCGGGTTGGGTTGCCACGGCAACTGCCAGCGTGCAGCCAGAGGCTGCGGCGGCGGCTGCGGGACGGGCGCCGGGGCAGCTGGGATTGAAACAGACGACCACACAGACATCCTTTAGTGAGCTGGACATCGTCCAGGTGGAGCGAACGCCAGCAGCCGCCCGGTCTCGGCCCACCTCGTCTCTCTGCTGTCGCCCTGAAGGTGCGTCTCCACGTGAGCCCTCATCTCCGCCTCCTGATTGGTGGAGAGCTCACAGGTGCAGCAGTGCAGGGAGAAGGAGCCGTGCTCCCACGGGCGGTGCTCCGTCATGTGACTCTGGAAGAGGGCGTGGCCTTCGGTCTCAAAGCCGCAGACGTGACACCTGCAGGGGGTCGGGAACCGTCAGCTGCTCAGCAACACACCCAGCATCAAAATCCACAAGTGAACTGGACTGAAACCGGTCCAAACATTCTCTGAGCTGGTCCTTAACACAGAGCTGGTGCAAACTGGTCTAAACAAGACTTAAACTTGTCCTGAACGTAACCTAAACTAGACCAAAGCTAGACTAAATCTGGTCTAAACTAGTCTGAAACAGACACAGATATCTGACTCTAGTCCTAAGTCAGTTTTATACCAGTAAACTAGTTTGAAACTGGCACAAAATGTCCAAACTAACCTAAATTAGTCCTAAAACTTTCTTAAACAGACCTGAACAGGATGAAACCGGCAGAAGATGTCTCAAACCAATCTAAACCAGTCCTAAGTAGTCCTAAAACTGGCATGAAATAATCTGAAACCACCATAAGATGTCTAGAACTCATCTATATTAGTCCTAAAACTGTTGTTAACTAGTTTAAACCAGCATAAGATGTCTCAAATGTGTCTAAAATACTTCTAAAACTGTCTTAAACTGGCCTAAACTAGTCTAAAAACAGCATGAACTGTCGAAAACTATCCTAAGTAAACCAATCTGAAATGTGCATATGATGTCTGAAACTAGTCTGAAACAGATTTGAAACTGTGTCAAAACTGCCCTAAACTCGTCTGAAACCAAAATAAGATGAATACAACTAGCCCTAAACCAGTCTTAAACTTTTAAATTTGAATTGATAGGTCTATAACTAGTAGTCGTAAACCTGGTCTAAACATATATAAGCTAGTCCTACTACTTCAGAAAAGGCCGGAGCAAGTCTTAGCTTGTATAAACTAGTTGAAACTGTCATAAGACGTCTAAAATTAGTCTAAACTAGTCTAAACGACAAGAAGACAATCAGCCCAAACCTCGTCTGACCATGATGTCCTTGGCTACTCTGACTGCTCCATAACTGGTCGAGGACTCGGACAGTTTAGATAGGTCTAAGCTAGACTAAACTAGAAAAAACTAGTACTTACATGACTTAAACTAGGCTGATAATTGAATAATCTAGTCTAAAACCAGTCCGAAGCTGGTCTAAGATAAGTCTAAATTATTTAACATGGGTCTAAACTCGTCTGGAGCTTGCTTCTTTACAGGTCTTAAACTAATGAAATTCAGTCTAGAAGCGTTAACTCCAGTTGCCATGGCGTCAGTCTGGAGCGAGGTGATTGGCCGATGAGCCCCTGGAGGCGTGGTTACCTGAAGAAGAAGGCGGAGCCAGCCGAGCTCTGATCCCTGCTCGGAGGTTCTGAAAGAAAAGGTGAAGAACAGGATGAGAAACAGAGAAACGGGAAATGTAAACGAATGAAGATGAACGGTTACCGTGTGGAGGATCCGGGGAGGGGCGGGGCTGGTTCACCTTCATCACCGGACTACATCAACACAAACACAGCTGTGAGGACGGGCCGACACGCCACCATGAGCGACAGGAAGCGAGACGTACCTGCTTCTGGTGGGCGGAGTCATCCTCTCCTGCTGCTGGCCGCTGGATTTACCCGCTCGCTCTGCAAACGACCAGACCGAGAGAAACCTGTTTGATCGTTGTGACTCCTCCCATCAATGTTAACTAACTAACTAACCTACGGAACCGATAACTAAACTTATTGCACTTTGTCTGTCACATTTTTGGCCACATTACGCTCCAACCTTGGCCGCTCTTGCTCACCTGAGAGCTGGTGCAGCAGCGTGGACGCCAGGTTCACCGACATGTCCTGCCACAGCACGGCCCGGAGGCACTGGTCCTCCATCTTGGCTCCAAAGAAAAGCTGCTGCTCCTCCATCTTGGGCCCGGACACCAGCAGGTTCTCCACCCTGGCCCCGGACAGAAGCCCGTCCTCCATCTTGGCTCTGGAGAAAGGTCGTTCTGCGATGGCCGTATTGAAGAAGAGCTGCTCCTCCACTTTGACTCCGGAGACACCGCCGTCTTCCATTTTCACCCCAAACTGACACCTGCTAGCGTCGCTGTCGCTGCCGGCCGCTAGCGAACTCGCCTCCTCTATTTTCAGTCCCGGGAGCCGCTGGTCCGCCATCTTGGCCCCAGGATGCAGCTGCTCGGCCATCTTGGCCCCGCGGTGACCCCGGTCTTCCTCTGTCTGAACTGGGAAGACATTCAGGGTGGGCGGGGTCACCTTCTCTGCGGTTGGTCGGTTCTGGACCATGGCGTCCACCTCCATCGGCTCCTCTTCCTCTTTCAGTCTCACCACCAGGCCGCTCTCCTCCTGCCGCTCTGTGATTGGTGGGAAATATACCACATGGTGTGTTCACTTCCTGTTACAAATCAGAGTTCTTGCAGAGCCAAACAGATTCACCGAAGATTGAAAAGGTTAAACCATAGTTGAGAATTTTAGAGTTTGAGCTCAATTGTTTGACTTTTATTTCAAATGCTTTTTTTTTTTTCAAATTGTTCAATTTTCTTAACTAAATTGATGATACTTTATTATTCTCCTTGGGGAAATTCCTTTTTCCGCATTTAGTTGATATTACAGTATGAATTGTTCACAACCTGTGAGTCACGTTGCTCACCGATGACTAACGAGTCATCACGTCCATTAACTCCTTCACTGAGTCATTCATGCTACAGCTGACCAGCTGCAAAGACGAAAACAGACATCTGGTGTCGGGTCACTGGATGAGTCAGTCAGTCAGCCGTTAGCTTAGTTACCGGCGCTAATGAGCTGCTGGCTTAACCACCGGCATCAGCCAGCTGTTAGCTTAGCCTCAAGCTTCAGCTAACTGTTATCTCAGCCACCGGCATCAACCGCTACCTTAGCCACCGGCGTCAGTCAGCTGTTAGCTTAAACACTGATGTCAGCCAGCTGTTAGCTTAGCCTCCAGTGATTAGTGAGGGAGGAAGTACTGAAGCTCAGTACTACTTAAGGAAAAGTACAGAAAACCAGCAAACCAGCAGTCAAAGTAGAAATTTTAACAGTCCTACTTAAAGGTGCATTAAGGAGTTTTACAACCTTAAAAATACTTATTTTCCACCATAAATATGTTACACATTTTTAATGATGTGTACAATGTGCCCTGACATATTCATTACAAGTACCTCTAACAGCGCTAAACTGTCACTTGAAAGTCACAGTGCCGGTCCGGCTCCAGCATTTTTTTGGGGAGAATTTGAAAGGAATGACATAATGCGCGCTCCGGCTGGTTAGGTTTCGTTTTGTCCGCCATTACTCCGCCAGATGCTTAGTGAGCAACAACTGAGCAGGATCTTCCAGAAAGTAAGAACAGACTGGCTTCGAGCACTGCCACAGCTCCACACAGACTCCACCAGGGAAAAGAAACTTAAATCTTACTTGAGCGCTACTAAACGAGCGAGGAAGGAGCTCCCCTCTTCCGTGCACGCGAGCCAAAGGGACGAGTTTTTCACTAAGCTGCATTACGCCCAAGGCCTGCAGGGGGCGCTGTTTCGCATAAAACGTGCAAACTCTTTCATGCACCTTTCAGAAAAGTAACAAAGTACTGACGTTTAAATGTACTTAATTATTAAAAAACTCACAGGGTGGGGTGTTTCTTAATGTTTCAAATAAAAAAAACACAGTATGGGGGTGTGTTACCCTGTTACGCAACATATAATCTGCAGAGCTTTAAATCACAATTCTGAATTCAGAGGTTCTGTGGAAATGAACATTGTTTTGTAATCGTGAAACTTTTCCGAATTGGAAACATTAAAACGATGTTTTAACGTGAATCGTAGCCGTGGAGAAAAGCACCTGCTAGCTTCCGGAGCAGGTCGGACGCCAGCGTGTCGGTGGCGGCGGCGTTCCCGTCGGGCGTGTGCGTGAGGCAGGGCGGCTCGGGGCTGGCCCCGGGGCCGTCCGGGGAGAGGGCGGGGCCCGGCTCGTCCTGATTCCCCGCCTCCTCCCGGCTCCCAGGATGCATCTGGGCCTTCTGCGTGGCCTCTGAGGAGAAGGAAGAGCGGCTGAATTAGTGGAGTCTGATTCCACTTCGCTGTAATCAGATTACTGCAGAGCGGACGGCGGCCAATCATGGACGCCAGGAGACGTGAAGCGTCCAACAGATCTTCCTCAGATCAGATGTTTATTTATTCGTCATGAGGAAAGTGGAACAACATGAATCACTTTAAAAGATTCTGATTCAGGAAACTGGACAGAAACCGTGTGTGAGTGTGAGTGTGTGTGTGTGTGTGTGTGTGTGTGTGTGTGTGTGTGTGTGTGTGTGTGTGTGTGTGAGGGGGGCACCTGACAGCCTGATGAGCAGGTCAGACGCCATCTTTGCGCTGACGTCGGGGCTGAACAGAGAGGTGGCTGCTGGGAAGGGACTCGAACCTGCAGCCCGCGCGTCGGGCGAGCGCTCGCCGTCGGAGTGTGTTCGTGTGGCTGCATCAGGCGCAGGCTGCAACACACTCGACCCACGCTTCATTTTCCCGTGACAGAGAGAGTGTGTGAGTGTGTGTGAGAAGAGAGGGAGTCAAAACTCAGAGGAGAGGAGGGCAGGAGAGAGAGAGGAGGAAGAGGAGGAGGAGGAGGAGGAAGGCAGAGTCACTAAAATAAGATCAACATATGGAAGAGAGGACAACATGGTGGAGAGGAAGAGGAAGAACGGAAGAGAGGAAGAGGGGGAAGCGAGCGAGGATTTGCTCTTCAGACCGAGCTGTTGCTGCTCTCATTGACCTGAAAGAGAGCGAGGAGGAGGAGGAGGAAGAGGAGGAGGGGAGACAGGGAGGATGAAGGGCGAGAGAGGACACAGAGGAAGAGGAGGAGGAAGAAGAGGAGGAGAAAAGGAGTGTGAACAAAGTGAATCTGTGAATGAATAAATTATTGAACGAGCCGATAATAAGGGGATAAATCATCGCCGGTATCGCCATGGTAACGGGCCCTGCTGTGCCGTCTCCTGCCCTGACCTCCGCCGCCAAACAATCGCACATCACCATCGATTATTATCGGCCGCGAGCGTGTCCTCCTGCTGCCCCCTGCTGGCCGTCCCACTGCCCCCTCCTGCCCCCCGCTGGCCGGCCTGATCACTGCGCGCACAGCGGTACGCAAAATATTGACAAATAAATAGACAAATAAATAAATTAACATGACATAACAAAGCACAATGAACAAAGGGATAAATCAATGAATTAATCAAATTTGTTCAAAGAAACATAAATAAATAAAATGTGAATCAATAATCAAGTGAAATAAAGTTAAATCCCCGCAAATATTTTGGAAATTAAATTAAGCAGCGAAGATGAATGGAAATAGCCCGGACACACCAAATAAATAAATAAATGAATAAACATGAAATTGCAAAGAAGCAACAAAGACGCATCTGATAGGTGAGGAAATAAAGAAACCTGTGAAATTACAAAAAAGAAATAGCCTCATGTAAGTAAATAAATAAGAAATAAATAAAGAAATATTTGGAGAAAAAACAGAGGACAAACCATTTTTGATGGATCCAAAATAATTCGGAATTCATTTGCAATAAATTCACTTTGATAGCATTACATTTTTCGAGTTGAGACAAAGCATCCTACTATTGTGTTAATAATAAAATAATATTAAAATAAATACATTTACTAGTGAAAAGGTCTGGCCTTGTCGGTACTAGTTTGGAAACCTAAATGCATAAATTAAAGATGATAGGTCTTGGACAATGTCTCATCAAAATGAACACAACAAAATGTAATAAAATAAACTAAATGAAACTAAATTTAGCTTCAGGAGTACTGCCCTGGTTTGGATTATTGGGCGTCCACCTGAATTTAATTAAATTATGAACCCAAATATATTTTAATCTTTTTAATATTAACCATGCAACAATAACTTGAAATAAAATGTGAGAATAATTTAAATGATTAAATGATTTTAAATGAATGTAGGAAACTAGAGGTAAAATAAATAAATAAATGAACAGTGTGAAATGATGGGTCCATCGCTCGACCCTCACCACCTCCTCCGCCTCCGCGCGGTCTGCCGCGCCGCGCCGCGCCGCGTCCCGCCGCCGCAGCGGAGCGGCAGGACGCGGCGCGGCGCGGCGCGGCAGACCGCGCGGTTCCCCCCGCGGCGCCGCTCCCGGACCCCCTCCCTCCGGTACCCCGGTGTCAGAACCCCGGGGGCCCGCGGCCAGCGGCTCACCTCTCCCTCCAACTGCAACATGGCTGAACGGCACTCCGGCTCCGCAACACCCCGAGTCACAAAGTCCTCCCCCGGAGCGGGACGCCGCGCCGCGCCGCTCCGCTCCGCTTCCCGCCGCCGAGCCGCGCCGCGCCGCGCCGCTCGCGCTATCTGCCCGCTTTATTCCTCCGCCGCCGCCGCTTCTCTCGCCGGTACCGGGAACAAGGGCAGGTGTCAAGAGCTCGAGCGTCCGTCCCCCCACCTCCTCCTCCTCCTCCTCCCCTCTCCTCCTCCTCCTCCTCCTCCCTCCTGCAACATGGCTGAACGGTAACCCGACCTCACAGGACCTCAGAAGTCATCTTCACGGGTCAGCTCGCGTCGACAACCCGCCTCCGTTAAC
Organism: Salarias fasciatus; assembly: GCF_902148845.1. NCBI lineage: Eukaryota > Metazoa > Chordata > Actinopteri > Blenniiformes > Blenniidae > Salarias > Salarias fasciatus. The sequence goes on from NC_043747.1 coordinate 25,845,715, forward strand.
CCGCTCCCGGGACGAGCCGCAGACACTTACCGGTACCCAGGGTGCAGGTGGCGGCGGAGCCGGCGGAGGTGGTGGAGCCGGCGGAGCCGGCGGAGGTGGTGGAGCCGCAGTCCGGGGCAAAACCTATATATAGACTATAGATCTGCTCCATGTTCAGTTTCCATCTGCTCCTGTCACATCTCTCCTCCTCCTCCTCCTCCTCCTCCTCTGGAAGCAGGAGCCGCGGAGCAGCGGGAGGTGATCCGTCTCCTTCCCCGAGCCAGAGGATGACGGGTCGGTCACCGAGCAGGGCAGAGGGAGGTTTCCGCCTCCTCTTTCTCTCCGTGTGAGAAAAGGAGGAGGGAGGAGGGAGGGTGGAGGTGCAGAGTGTACTTCTACTGCAAATAATACTCCAGTCCGGGAGGAGAACCGGCTCCCCGCTGCAGTCTGACTGAGACCGCCACATAAGACATGTCAGAGAAATGTAAATCCTGGAGAACGTTCCCTCAGCCTGACCTGGTTCTTCTAGAGTCCAGATAAAACCGGACCAGAACTCTTTAGAGCAGACCGGGATTCTGCAGAGTCGACTTTTCACCCTTTGAACTCATCCTGGAAGTAGTTTCTTTAAAATGCAGCCAGAAATCAAACTGACTGGACCCAGACGCTTGAGACAAGAAATTTCACTGACTCGTCCTACAAAAAGCAGACTTTAAACTTAATCTAGAGTCCTGGGACTCCAGCTGGACCCTTTAGGCCAAACCAAGACTCTTCAGAAACCAGACCAGGACTCTCTACAGATCTGATCAGGACTCTTTCGAGACCTCTCAGACATGACTGTTTAGAAACCTAACCAGGACTCTTTAGAGACTTGACCGGGACTCTTTGGACTAGACGTAGACCCTTTAAAACAGACCAGAACAGACAGAACTAACCTAGACCATTTAAAAATGAGTAGGACTTTTTAGACCTGACCAGGAATCTGTAGACCTGACCAGGACTCTTCAGAGACCTGAGCAGGACTCTCAGACCAGGTCTTTACGGAAACCTGACCAGGTATCTTTAGAAACTTTACTGGGTCTCTCCAGACCTGACCAGGACTCAAAGCACGGCAGTTTACAAGCTTGACCAGGACTCATCAGGAACCTGATCAGGACCAAAAGACAGACCAGGACTCATTAGAAACCAGACCAGGATTTCTTATAGACCTGACCAGGACTCTCAGACCCGGACTCCTCAGACACCTGACCAAGACTCCTGAGAAACGTAGCGAGGACTCTTCAGAAATCTAATAAAGGACTCCTTCAAGACTTGACCAAGACTCTTTAGAAACCTTACCGGGACTCTCTAGACTTAAACAGGACACTTTAGAAACCCAACCAGGGTACTTTAGAAACCTGACCAAGACTCTCAGACCAGGACTTTTCAGAGACCTGATCAGTACCTTTAAAATAGACCAGGATTCCCTAGAAATCTGGCCAGGAGTCTTGAGAGACCAAACCAGGACTCCTTAGAGACTTGACCAAGACTCGTTAGACCTGACCAGGTACTGGTTCTTGAGAAAAGACCAAGGTCTTTCTTCACAGAGTCATCAAGTCACAATAGAAACAACATTTTTTAAATTCCCCAAAAACCAATAAAATACTCCAAAACAAGTCAACATCACAGTACATTATGGAATAAATGTAAATAATAATAATCTGCATAATTAATGTGTTTTTCTTGCAGGTTTTTATCCTTAAAGGAGGATCAGAGCACTCCACTGGTGACTGTAATGAAGGTGAAGTCATGTGTACAGACAACAAAGAGCAGGGAATCAGACCGGGGTCCCAGCTGTGACCCGGAGATCCTGGAGGAGGGCGGTCACAGCTGGGAGACATCCTGCTGTACAGAACACCACCGCCAGAGAGGAGGGGTTCGAACATGAGACCCAGAGGAGGGGTTTGAACATGAGATCCCGAGAAGGGGTTCGAATGTGGGACCCCAAGGAGGGGTTCAAATTGAGAGAACCCGAGGAGGGGCTCCGACATGAGACTCTGAGGAGGGGTTCAAACAGAGAACCCGAGGATGGGTTTGAACATAAGACCTCGATGAGGGGTTCGAATGTGAGACCCGGGTTTGAACATCAGACCTTGAAGAGGGGTTCGAACATGAGACCCTGAGGCGGGACTCAAACATCACCTGCAGATGGCACCATCACACTACACATCTGGATACTCGAAGAACTAATTTTCAGATGCGAGGAATGAAACTCAATAGCTCATTCAAAAGTAACTGTAATTAATCAAGTAGTCCTAGCCAGTAACCAGGTCACTCCACTGCCCCAACATTTAACAGAGGAACTGTCATAAAGTACCAATGCTCAGTAGGCGGGAGCGTCACCGGAGCTTCATGGTTAAAATGGTTCCAGTGGAAGACGACCCCTCACCGTCACTGAGGATCTCTTACAGCAGGTCTACATGCTGTGGATCTACGTTCCTCCCTCCTCCCTGCAGATCCTGGACCCCCACCCGCCCCCGCCCCCGCCCCCGCCCCCTCCGAACCCCCCAGTAACTGAGCTCTGTCTGCAGACCGAAGCAGCAGCAGCAGAGTCCCTGAAGGTGAGATCCCGTTTTTATTATTCTGAATGCGTGAAACTTTGTGTCCAGCTTCATGACGGCCACTCCGGCTGATAATACTCACAATTATTTTAGTTCGTATTAGTTGATCTGTTGTCATTTAATGACACACGCCTAGAATTTCTGATTCATTTAGATTTATTTTTTTCTCAGACTGAAGAGAAAATGCATTGTTTCTGAATATATTAAGCTTTATTAGTCCCAAATGACAGCTCTAGTGTTGCATCCACATGGCAACATTCTGAAAATGATGTGCTGCAGCCGGAGTGTTTTGAGAGGCTCTGAGCAGCGCTGTCATGTAAACTCAGCAAATCTTTAGCATTTCCTCTAACAAAACCTTGCAAACAGGGCCAGAGCTGTTTTACGCGTTTTGATTCATGTAGTTTGTTATTTTTAGTATTTCTTCTCCTTTTTGTAATTTCTGTGATTTTCTGATTCATTTTCAAATTTCTGCTACTAATTTAGTAGTTGCTACTTGTTCATCTGTATTTTCTTGTTGTTGTTTTACCTAAAGTCAATGCTATTTTTGCTGATCTCGGTATTTCTTGTAACTTCTTTATTTTTTTTGTTACTTTGTTTCACTGTTCAGGTATTTTATTTCAAATGTACAGATACGTCTGAAAATGTGGCTCCTTTTCGTTGTTATTGTCATTTTTTATATTGTTACCTTGACAGTTTGTCATTATCATTTTAGGTTTTTTTAAACTCTTGTTGCTGGTATTTTGACTGTTTTTCATCGTTTCTCTTGTTATTTTGATGGGTTTTCATTCTTCTTCTTCTTTTGTTTAAAATTCCTTTCATTGCTGTTCCTGTTGTTTTGACTCTTTTATGTTAATTTTTTTCAAATTTGTCACTTCAGTGAATATTTTCTCATTAATATTTAAAGAATTTTATAACCTTTTTAAGTTATTTTTTATTGCTCCCTCTTTTTTGCCTGAAACATAAACATGTTTGTGTGTTTACAGATGGTCTTTCTCCTCCACTGGTTTTATGTGGGCGTGGCCTTGTTGTCACTGGCCCCGCCCCCCACTGCATCCTTCTCTCGTGGCGCTAGCCCCGCCTCCTGCCGGGGGATGACCCCGAACCACATCCGAGCCCACCCACAGGACTCGAGGCAGGGCTACGTCACCGTGCACACGTCCGCCTCCTCCTACCTCCCCGGACAGCTAGTGACAGGTACTAGTTAACCAGTTAACTAGTGAGCTCACTGGTTAGCTCACTTGGCAGACGACTACGCTTTATTATGTAACCCTATCAAATATCAGAGATATTTATTTTACAAAATTATTTTCACATAAAGTGATACCAACGCCACACAACTCATCAACGGCCATACTTACATAATTAAAAAAAAAAAAATTGAATTAATTCTTCTGAAATAATTTGGAAATAAAGTTTTCTTTTCTTTCTCAATTAACTTTGATGCTACAGCTTTAAAAAGGTCCACATCTTCAAGCTTCTGTCATCCACTCTTTTCATGATTTTCATTTCTCCTATTAAAGCTAGGGTCGGCGATCTTGGAAAACTAGCATGTAGCACGAATGTAGCATCTCCCCAAGGCTCCGCCCAGCTCCCACCCCATTGGAGGAGCTCCCGTTGGGAGCGAACGCGCTGGACGCAGAAGCGCCACGCGCACGGAGTTTGTGATCGCCTCCAATGTTATGAACCTTTCTGACTGCCCGCACACAACGCGCATAGGAGCGCTGTGCGCACGCTCTGCTTCGTTCTATGTTTCACGCGAGCTGCGAGCGCCTTGGCAACGCCCGCGCACTGAACCAGGGCCAGTGCACGCCATGGAAATGTACGCACAGGGGGCTGGGAGAATGGCGAAGGGATTTGATTGGTTTCTTAAGAGCGGTCCGCGCCTTATGATTGGTCGGAGTTTTTACTGTCCTTTGGCCGCTACAGTTGTCAGATTTTTTCCGCACCTTTTTCCGTCCACATAATGCATTGACTTCTCCCAGGGGGCAAGGAGCATTTCAGTCAGTATGACAAAAAGTGCTTTTGGACAACATCGTCTACCCTAGCTTTAAATAAATCACCTCAGTTTGAGTCCAACGCTTGCTTTGGGCGGCCATCTTGGAATGTGTGCGTCATGGTGACAGGAGAGAACGGGCAAGACGAATGGAATTAATTTAAAGCTTAATACATTCATACATGAATGAAGAACTATTAAATCTGACTATAAAATCATTAAAACAAACTCTCCAGTTCACAATTAAGTTCAATTTAGGATAAAAACCACCTTTGTAATAAATTCAGTTCTAAGCTATTTCCAGTGTGAGGCTGCCAAAGCTAGCTAGCTCGTTAGCAGTCATGCATGTAAATTTTGGCTTTTATGCAGTAAAATGAATATCTCAATTAAAGTCTTTAAGTTTACTATAGAGTTTACTAGTTATTTCTTCAGAAGTACTCATGCTGCCAACTAGTTGAAGTAAAGAAAAAGATGTTGCCTGTGTGCTCAGTGACCGTCCGAAGCTCTCGGGACTTCATGGGCTTCCTGCTCCAGGCTCGCAGTGTGGGCGCCGTCGGCCTCGGGGTCGGTGCTGGGAATGGGTCTCTGGGAGGGGACCCGGTTCTTCTGGGGGGCAGCTGGGCTCTCACGCCCCCTGGAGCTCACACCCTGCACTGCCTCTCGGAGGACGACACGGTCACACACTCCGACAAACAGCTGAAGAGAAACCTGTCGTTTGTGTGGAGAGCTCCCGACACGCCGATTGGAGACGTACGATTCTAGTAAGTCAGTAGACTTTGGATCAGGACAAGGTTTTGGCATCCGGTCGACCGCCCAGCATCTAAACTTGTGTCGTCTGTGCTTCAGCATTACCGTGGTGCAGTCCTACTTTGTGTATTGGGCGGGTATCAAATCTGCAGTGTTGCATGATGGGAGTGTGATGAAGAAAGCAAAGGCAACCTTCACCATCCCAGGTAGGGGAAAGAAAAAAAAAAGTAGCTGGGATTTAATGATGCATTGAAAAATCAATGCAAAGATGTGACAAGTTTAATAAAGCATTGAAATTAGCCTTTAATGATTGAAGAGATTTTCTTAATTGTTTTACATATTTTAAAATTGAGTTAAAGGTGCTGTAGGCAGGATTCCGCATCTCCGCCATCTTGCTTAGGGTTACCTAAGCAAGATGGCGATTTGACCCATCTAAGATGGCCATTGGAAATCAAGCACAGCCAATCCTGTCCTGTTTTCTCTGACATCACGCCCTTATACAAGTTAAGCCCCTCCCACAAGAACGTGCGACGAACGCGCCTCGACCAATCACGGTTAGAGCCTCAGGGGCTCTTCTGATTGGTCAAAGATACCTGGAGCTGTCGAGATTCCTTTTCAGCTCAGAACAGAGACAGATGGAAACGCTGCGCCCTCGCGGTAGTGCAATTATGCTGCACTCCTAAAGGATTATCAAGGGATACTCTAACATTTAATCCAAAGAAAATACAGAAAAATTAGCACTGACTAGCAAAATCCTGCCTACAGCACCTTTAATTCATTTGATTCTTCACAAAGAAAAATACTGTAAGATTCTTCATTTTTTTAAAATAAATAAAAGTAAATATACCTTACTTCAGGAGTCCATAATGACCATACCGTTTTTAGGATTTCGGTAACACTTTACTTGAAGCACCCAGTATAACACGTTATAAGTACATTTGTAAAGCATTATAATGCCATTATAGCACATGTGGCTATAGCTATAAACACTCATAAATGATCACAATTCCAGGACCTAACCCTAACCCTATGCTGTAGTGGGTTATAAAGCATTGTGATCATTTATGAGTGTTTATAACTACTTATGTGTTGTACCGGGTGCTTCAAGTCAATTTTTATCGGGATTTCCCACCAGATAAATATTTTCTGGAGCAGCAAAATTTAGAAATTCCCTGAAACCAAAAGAAGTCCAAAAAATATCCCTACAAAAACTGAGATTACATTCATCTATTGTATTGTGTATGTCTTTTAGCTTTTGTTGCCATTTTCAGATTTTTTTCCTTTTTTTTCCGAGGGGTTTTCCAATTTTACCCATTTAGAACAAGTTTAGAAATTACAACATTGGCTTCAATAGAAATAATGAAAAGATTTCGGTCACAATTTGTCTGGAATAATTTTTTTTTTTAATTCGTATTGTGAATCAAATCATGAGCTCCATGAATCTTTATATCTTGAATACTCTATGACAATAGACTTTTCTTCCTCTTCTTCTTTAGTACCTCCAGTGTTGCGAGTCCTTCAAGACTCAGATGATGATCAGAAAGAGACAAACACACATTTGACTCAAACATCCCCAATAAGACGAAGCACTCAGCCTCACATCTACACATCCATGAAGAGTCAAACCCCAGTCACTGGTGTGGCTTCAGAGGAGAGAAGCTCTTCATCGATGAAGACCTTCAGAAAGTCAACATCAGGATGGACTGAAGAAACGAGGACTCACCCTCATACCGAAGACCTTCTGAGTTCTCTCCCTGTCATGATATATTTCCCACAAGACACAGAGGTGAATGCTGCCTCTACTCTGTTCCCAAACTCCTCAGTGGCCATCTCCATCAGTACTCCTTCCCCACTCCAAGACAGGAGCCATCCAAACCCCAAGGGTCCAGCACCATTGATCAGCCCTCAAGCATCAGAATTTGAAATCACCACCGTGGGTATGACCGCCATCCGTCGCAGATACCACCAAACACATCAGACAAAAGTGAGTTTCCAGAAGCCAGAAGATCTCATTCAGGAACTAGAAAGTTTGATCAGTCTAACTGAACCCAAAACCAGTCCTCCACAGTTAATCTTCCAGAAGTCAACATCTGAGCCTTCAAAGGTAAAAGTCTCCTCACCAAACCCAATCCTTCCATCCAGAGCTCATACTCTTCATCCGTTTTCCCAATCTGGTACAGCTCCAGAACCTACTGAGGTCAGTCCTCTATCAAATCAGAGCAGAAATCCTTTAACGAGTCCTGCTCAGACCTTCCTCCTCCTCCTCTTCAGCAGCTCTCCTCGACCTCCATCTCTGAACAGTTCTCACCATGTCTCTCCAGACACCAGCACGACTCAACCCGAGGTCAAAGTTACAGTCACTCAACGAGACCAGTTTCAAAGTGAAAAATTACCTGAAACCTCGAGAACCTTCCCTCAGCCGTGGACCAAACCGTTATCTTCAGTAACTCCAGAGGGTGAGGGTGAAGATGACCTGATGCTTCAAACAAGTTCAGAAACTACAAGCGTGGCCGCTGCTTCAAGTTCTTCATCTTCCACTAATGTCGACTCTTCATCCTCCTCCAAATCCACATCTTCTTCTGTGGATCCTACTGTGTCATCCATGGTTTCCCTGCGTCCAACAATCCTGAAACAGTCGTCTTTATCTTCCACAACAAACCAACCCTATACAGCTGCTGCTCTTTTCAAGCTCACCACTCTGTCACTGATTGACGTTCCTGTTCAACAACCTTCTGTCCAGAGCTCTCAGCCATCTTTAGTGTCTACCGTTCAACCTTCTGTCCAGAACTCTCAGCCATCTTCAGCCTCTACCGTTAAACCTTCTGTCCAAAATTCTCAGCCAACTTTAGTCTCTACCGTTCCTGTTTATCAACCTTCTACCCAAAACTCTCAGTCATTTTTAGCCTCTACCATTCCTCCTGTAACCTCATCCAGGTATCCGTCTGGATTGCCTTCACCCATCTCATCGACTTCTTCTGTGTCTCCTTTCACCTACTTTCAGTTGAGCTCAAGTTCAGCTTCTTCTTTGCTTTCTGTCTCGTCTTCCACCTCACCAGTTCCACCTGTGGAAGATCGTCCAGGACCGTCTCCAGCTCCACGTCGCTCTCTGAACACTGCCCTCAAGTCCTCGTTGGTCCCCCTCCCTTCTGAGAAACCCACCGTGAGACAAAGCTTGACAACTCACCACCACGTTTCAACACCTGATTACAATCTGAAGCCGACCACTTCAAGACCAGCAGTACATCTGAACCCCAAACCACATCCAAACCTCAAACTCAATCCGGGCCACGAGGCCAAACCGAACCGTCCAAACAGCAAAACGAAACCTCCCGCTGAGACTCCAGAGAAGGAAGGGAAGTACCCGGAGATCGTTCCTCGACACAGCGACTGGGAGCTGGGCATGCTGCTGGGCTGCTCGGCCGGCCTGGGCATGGCGCTGGTGGTTGCCGTGAGATACGTGTACCGCAAGGCCTGCGGCAAACAGACCCAGGTGACGCTGAACGACCGGGAGCGAGAGTACCCCAGAGGGGATCGGGGTCTGATCCACGTCCAGGAGTGTGGAGATCTGGTCCGAGTCCGAAAGTTCCGCGAGAACAGCTTCGTGCTTCTGGCAGAGTACGACATCCTCGCTACGCCCACAGACTGAAACAGAAGCCGCGACACCAACGACCACTGTGAGGAACTGGTGAGACGAAAATACACCAAAACTGAACATGAAGTGTGAATGTAGATAGATACGTTTTTGGTTTTTACATTTTTAGCTTTTGTGGCCATTTCTAGAGACTGTTCTTCTTGATTCCGCGAACCTTCTTTATTTCAGTATTTATAGTTGTCGAGCAGATCATAATGGTGATAATGACTTGGGCAATTTTAGAAATACAAGCATTTTATGTCTTAATTTTTTCTTGGTTTCCCCCCCCCTTTCCTTTCTCCCATTTTTCCTTTTTTTAATTGTAATTTTTTTTATCCTTTTCTGTTATAATTTTACCCTTTTTCTTCTTTTCCTGAAAAAAAAAGCTAGATGAGAAATTTAAATATTTTCAGTTTCACAACCCCCCCCCCTTTTTAAAGCTTTTTTTTTTCCCTCTATTTTGTCAATTCAGATGATTTTGGCCTTCAGATTTAGACTTTCATTATGAAAAATCAGTGTGAAATTCAAATAAAAACATTAATTCAACAGTTTTATTCTAATTTAATTTTCTTTTTTAATCCATTAAAAAAGAGTGGCTCTTCGTATTTTTCTATTTAGTTTCAATAAGTTTACACAAAAACAACACAGACTGTGATGAGTTCTATTGTTAAACTATACTGCTATGTTATACTGTAGATCTACTTCTCTGCTTTGTTCAAAACAAACATGGCTAAATTCAAACCGCCATTTTCATAAAAAAAAATGTTACTAAAGAGTCAACTCGATGTGCCACACTTCATTTCTGGGCCGGCGTGTGAGGATGTTTTACAGACTGTGCAGTGCTACTATTGTGCTACTGAAGACTGAAACTACATTTAGGCCTTGTTTACGCCACAACATTTCAGGTGAAAACGCATCACTTTGGTGTTTTCATTTCAAAAAAGTTTCATGATTCCATGTCAGAAAGTGTCATTTTCGCCTGTTGATACACCAACAGAAACAAAAATTTCCACCATGGGAGTCACTTCCAAAAAGTAGCATTTCCTCTCCTTTCTATGGAGACGGCATTGGAGCATTTACAAAAGTTGTGTTTTACCCCATTTCCATGGGGACGGAGTGAATGTGTTTTCAGAATCTGTTTTCCATGTCCCTGGAGATGGGACATTTCCAAAAAGTTGTCTGTTTCCACAGAAAAAGGAGTATTTCCAAAAAGTTGCGTTTTCCCTGTTTCCATGGGGACGGAGTCAAATCATTTTCTTTTTCCACAGAGAAGGAGATTACACGAAAAGTTGCGTTTTACCCTCTTCCCACAGAGATGGGATGTTTCCAAAAGGTCGTGCTATGGGTGACAGTCATGTAAACAAACCCTCAGCACGCAAAAGTTTGGACTTCTCAACTGAACTCATAAATGTGCATGTAAACTAAAACCATTTAAAAAAAAATCTCTCCATAATCTCCAAATAGTCCAGAACTCTTTCGCCCGCATTGTCTCCAGAACCCCCTCCTTTCCCATTGTCTCCAGAACCCTGCACACTTTCGAAGCCATCCAGCCAGCCAGCCATCCTCTGTCTGTCTGAACCTTTCAGCACAAGGAACTGAGTTTTCCGTGGGTCCACTCTTCATCTCTGGTCCTTACTCCCACCTGACGTCCGTACAGCGACCTTGAGAGTTTTGAAGGGTGCTTTGAAAATGAAATGTATCATTACCATTTAAGTCAGATCCATAATAAAGTGCATACCATTGTGGTATTTCAAGGCCGTTTCAGTTTTAGCTCCACTGTGTGTTTAAATAGTTCTGGAAGGTTTGCTGGCAGGAATTTAACAGCTTCAGTTTGTAACATGAGATTCCAGGAGTTGTGACAGCAGAGCCATCTGACTGGTGAAAATAGAGAGGCATCCCTGTAGTACCAACACTGGCCAAAAGGTGGCAGTGTAGCACAGAAACCAGAGTGTTGCAGGACTGTCATCAAATACCTTTAATTACAGAAGAAGAGTCAGAGACACACACACAAACACACACATTCCTCCAGTCACACTCCAAACAGCAACTCAACTCCTTTAAAACCATAAACCTGTTAGTGTTTTAATTGTTTTCCTGCTAAAATTAATGATTAAAAACAAATAAAACACTCTTTTACACTGCGAGTCCGATGGATTTGCTGCCTAAATACGATTTCTTTTTGACGGTGTGGTTACACATGTTTTATTAAGTGACTCAGATCGGATTTTGTGATAAACATGGCACAAGTTTACTGACTACTTCTGAACCGGATGCTAGCTGCGAAGACAAAAAACACAGCAGATGACCAATGTTTGTGGAGTAGTGAAGAATCTCAGGTAAAGGAGGAGGAAAAGGTCAGAAAGCTTGGAGCATCTCACTCATTTACCTCACTTTCACCATCTATAAGCTCGATGAACACAGATTTTCATGGAGTATTTTTACTCAAAATTTGGCTAATAAACAGCAAAAAATAATTCAGATTAAATCATTATTATAATTAAATAACTATTTTTTTAGGAAATAAATTACAAGTTCTCATTGTATTGAAAAATAAAGTGACTATTTCTAATTGAACGGAATGTGTGAGTATTAGTGATGCACCGATACCGATACCAGTGTCATGGTATCGGGTCCAATACTTCACGGAGTAAAAAGCTTCCCTGTTGGGCCTGACGAGAATCTCGTGGTGTCATCCGTCAGCAGCAGGGAGACGAGTGGTGTCTGGACAATGCAACTCAATTAAATCAGCATGCCAATGCTCGCTATTTAGCTCTAAACTCAAAGCTTATATTTAGGAGAATCATATTGATGAAAACGACAAAAGAAAGACAGACGGTAAACTCTGTGCTAAAACGTCAAGAGGAGAAAGACAGTTGATACAACAGCAGCAACTGAATCAGCAGTTAGCAACGGTGTAGCTCGTTAGCTTAACTGCTCGTAACGTTGAGCCGTGCTAAAGAGCTTCAATGCAGATTCTTCATGTAACATTTTCTCATGGAACTTAAAGCATTCAATAAGTCCTAGGTATCGGGGAGTAGCTAACGGTTAGTATTCGTCCTTTAGGAAAGTGGTATCGGTGCATCGCTAAAATGATGGTTAGTATAAATGAAATCAGATGAAGACAAAATGTTTTCCACCCGTTGGAAAAGTTTTTGTTGGATTTTGTTTCACAGCTCAGGAACAAAGAAAACAAAAATCGAACCCAGTCAGACCTCAAACTCTTTAAAGGAAACAGAACTTTGGTGTCATGGTAACAGAAACACTCAGATATAGAAGAAACAGGATCATCTGCATACAGCTTGATATTGTGACCTGATTGTTAGAATAAACGTAACAACTTTAGCCTTTCCCGTTGGCTTACGAGAGCCTTGACCTCTGGTGATTGTTTGATCGAGAAGTAAACAGAAGGAAGATGATTTGACCTGTGGGTTCGAGTCCCGACCTCACGGCTCGGGTGGGACTTCAGAACGTCTGGAAGAGCCCTTCGCTTTGCTGGATCCCCAAACCCAGCTTCAGTTCAATCTGTAACAAAGCTTCCAGCAGTAACAGCTAGAAGAAAAGAATAAAAAAAAAGAAGCATCGATGGTCCCGGTAACTCCGCCCCTTCAGGCACAGACCCCGCCCCCCTCCTGGTCCATTCAGGTATTCGTAGAAAAATAAAGCTTCTTTTTAAATATAAAACACTATATGATGGAAAACTCTGTAGAAACACGTCGAGGCGAGCGTCCGCCGCGTTGAGGTCTTCGTTGATTGGTTGTAACAAGGCACGTATTGTGGCCACGCCCCCCTCCCCCGCCGTGGTCCTCCTCTGGCTGGTCAAACGGGCTCCAGCGCCGTCAGCTTCACCTCCTGAGACCAGACGGGAAGAAGCAGGGAGAGTCGGGGACGGTTCACACTCCAGAGACGATTCAATCACGCATGCTGCGATCGTTTCGACACAAACCGACTTCAGTAACGAGGACGGTCTGATTCCCACCACCGAGGACGCAACACGAGCAAGGACGGCATTCCACTCCACATTCACGCCAGGGTGGATTTGTAAATTCATCATAATTACAAGATTTGACCCAATTTCATTGAAATGAAGAAAAACAATGAAAGTCTAATTTTTTTTTTCCTTTTTTTCAAACTGATTTATGATATTAAAAGTGTAAATTTTCTCACGTGGCCAGTTAAAAGGAAAAAAATAAACTAAAAACTCAATTAAATAAGGAAAAAAATTAAATTGAATGTTTAATTTTCATCACTTTAATTACAATGTAATCTATTGAAATCAGTAAATCTAAAAGAAAATCCTCATTATAATGAAACAAGCTTGACTAACTTCACATATATATATATTTTTTCATCTATTTCATATATGAAGTTTAGAAGATTCTCCCAGATTTATTAGACTGATTCCTCCTAATTCCAATATTTAAATCAACAAATTAAAAAAAGAAATTAACAAAATTGAAACGAAGAAATTTCTAACATAAAAATAGAAAAAAAAAATCCGTATTTTTTTTTTAATTTAAAAGATTATCCTGTAAGATGTTTCAATAAATTGATTTGGGCAAAAAAAAAAAAAGCCAAATAAAAAACTTGATTTGAGAGAAAATCAACATGAATTAAATGATTATTTTGTGGGAAATAAATTACAAGTTTTCATTATGTTGAAGCGGAGCGACGGGGAGGAGTCGGCCGTTTACTCACTCAGCTGAGGGACTGTTTCTATCTCAACAACAGACTAGACTGAAGGAGAGGACACAAGTCAGGGGGTTAGTGTGTGTGTGTTTCAGCGTGCCCGCATGCGTGCGCGTGTGCGCGCGCACCTTCTGGCGGCTGTTCATCCAGGTCTTGATGGTCGGGACGAGGATGGATCCCAGCAGGATCTGAGCCGGGTGGTAGATGAGCAGAGGGACGGAGATGAGGGAGAGGTGCTGGTAGCCTGCGAACACGATCTTCAGCATGGGGATTCCTGCAACACACACACACACACACACACAAACACACACACTGTGTAAATAGTTTTTCTCCGCATGTTTGAGCTTTCCAAAAAACAAACATCAGTGCCCACTCGTGGTCAAACAAACAAACACGGATCAGGAAGTGAACTCTGATCAGGCGGAATCTTGAAACGTTTCCCGAACCTACCGAGCGTCAGGGACTTGTGGGTGGAGCAGAAGACGATGGCCACGGTGTCGGCGGGGGTGAATCCTGAGCCCGACCTGCAGAGACAGAGTCCTGGTCTGAAGATGAGGATCTAAAACAGGCCTTCCAGTCTGCCGAGGATCGACCGTCAAACTGCCGTCAAACTAAAACTGACTGACGGTTCAGAAACATTCCAGCTTTCTGTCTACTCTTCTTATGGACGGGGTTCACCTTGTTGTTTAACTTCTGCTGCCTACTAAGTTCTTTTGTCTTTGACCTGGTCTACACTGGTGTCTGGATGACCTTTGACCTGGATTTGGTCCGGTTTGACCTGGTGGGTTCTGGTTGGTCTCACCTGGTAGAAAAGGTGAAGGTGAGCAGCATGAAGCTGATCTGGATCGCAAAAACTGCAGAAAACAAGCAGAAAAAGACATATTTTAATTTTACTTCAGCGTTGGTGAAACATCCAGAGAATTTAAGTTTGTTCAACTATAAGCTGTTGGAGTTCAGCCGTGACTGAGTCCTGATTAGGAAAATAATTTCTTCCTTAAACTAAATTCAGTGATGATTCTTTAACTGTGTCAGCTCTGTCCTCCACTGAAAAATACATTTGCGTTCTCATGTTCACTTCCTGGTCTGACTCTGGTTTCTGGATGTTCGGTCTGCTTGTTGTCCTCGTTGTCGTCTGTCTGTGGACTCAGATTACTTAAGTAAGTAAAGGTTATTATTGAAGTGCTTTTCAGAGATAAAATCACAAAGTGCTGCACAAGGTAAAAAAGACAAATATGTTAGACATCATAGATTTTTCTCGTGAGACATTCGGCTAAAAGCAGCAGTTTGTGGTCTGAAGACTGAAGGGTTCTCTGTGAGGAGTCACCGGGGGGGCCTCACCATGCAGCGCTGGGAAAGTCAGAACTAAAATCTTAAAGTCAGTCCGAGACTGAGCAGGAAGCCAGCGAAGCCCGGACAGAACGGGGGTAAGGTGGGATGTTCTGGGTGAACCTGTCAGTCGTCTAGCTGCTGAGTTTTGTACGGTTTGGAGTTCGTGGAGAACAGAAACAAGCAAAACGAGAATTACAATAGACTAAAGCAGGAATGATCAGCTCAAGGTCTGACTTGGACAACATTCTTCTGGTCTGAGAGATATTTCTCAGGTGGCAAAACAGTTCTGAACAAGAGGCAACAAGAAGAGAAGAGGACCTAAAACAGAACCTTGAGCAACCCCATAAGACAGGTTTTACACATCAGACGTCACACTGTTGACCGCCGCATTAAAAGTTCTTCCTTTTATCACATCCGAGGAGAGCCACTGGAGGACAGACCCTGAAAACCCGGTCCCAGATTCCAGCCGACCAGTCAGTGATCTACAGTGTCAAATGCAGAGGTCAAGTCCGGCTAGACCAGGACTGTGTAGCGACCGGAGCCGGCAGAAATAACGTCACTGGAAACTCAAGGGTCCGTTTCAGTGGAGTGAAGTTTTGGAAACTGGTTGATATTTAACATTTAGCTTGTGCTGCTCCTAAACTGAAGTTAGCTGGTTAGCCGCCACTTTGTTTTAATGGACTGGTTTCTCTATGGTTTTGGGCCTGTCTCCTGTCCGTATGTTGGCCCATGTTTGGACTGGTTCTCTGGACTGTTTGGACCTGGGATTAGTCTGGTGTAGATACTTTTGGAATCCTTTTTGGGGAATTATTATTGGATTATTGGGCCTTGTGGGCTGGTTTTCATCCTGGTTTCCGCCTGGTTTTTATGCTGGTTTCGGCTTGATTTTAGTGTCACTTCGGGCCGGTGTTTGGCCTGGATATAGCCTGGTACTAGTCCTATCTCCAGCCGGTTATGGGCTGGTCTAGGTCTGATCGTGGTCTAGTTTCAGGGCTAATTTTAGTCGGGTTCCTGGCTGGTTGTGGTCTAGTTTCTGTCTGGTTCTGGTCTGGTTCCTGGCTGGCTTTGGCCTGGTTTCTTGATATTCTTTACTGTAAAGTCTGAGTGTTTTTAGCCAGTTCTGGGTTCTTCGTTTTCCCTTCAGTAGCAGCAGCCCTGAACGCTGGAGTGATCTGGGCTCGCTGGTTCTACTCACTGATCAGGACCACCAGCAGCAGGCTGGTGGGGTCCAGCTGGATGCTGGGGTTGCTGAAGGTGTCACAGAAGGTGGTGTAGATGATCATGAGCAGGACGGCGCTGCTGACGGTGCCGAACGGAGGCTTTCGCCGGTCCAGGAACTCCCGCAGGAAGCTCCGGCACGCCTGGCCCAGGACCAGCGGGACCACCACCGTCATGAAGAGCTGCGAGAAGATGGAGGAGAAGGGGACGGAGGAGGAGGAGCCGAGCTGCAGAGAGGCGGGCGGAGCCAGAAAAACCGACGTCAGCGAGCAGAAGGTCAATTCAGATTAATGAACGGAAACAAAAACGCCTCTGAAGAAGACATTTTAAACCATCTTCAGTCTGGTTTCTGGATGGGAGGGTGTTCAAACTTACAAACAGGAGCAGCAGTCCTGGAGTCACTATGATCCCCTGCAGGAAGACAAAACACACACACACACACACACACACAAAGAAACACACACACACACACAATTAGAGGTTGGACGCCTCAAAACCTTCAAATGACAAAAAAAAAACTCAAAAAAAATCATCAAGTCTCACCAAGAAGCTTCCAAATGCTGAGTTGAAGATTGCAGCTGCCTACACACACACACACACACACACACACACACACACACATAGATTAGAGGACCGCGGCAGCGCCATGTGTCGCTCTGAGGGTGAAGAAGCAGGAGTTCATTACCTCGTTGCCTCCAACGGCCTTGGTGAGGATCACAGCGGAGGAGACCGGGGGGGGCATGCAGCTCACCGTTTGTAACCTAGGCAACCACGAGACCAGGATGAAGGCTGGCGAGATGAAACCCAACTGACTCACTTCCTGCCTCCTCCATGTGTGAGGAGAGCGAGGTGAGAACGCAGGATCTGATTTCCAAACCCTCGCTGAATACACAGTGACATCGAGACCAACACCGGACCAGAAACAGACCGAACACGGACCAGCGCACGGCGAGCAGATCAACACCAGACTGATCTATCCTCCACGGTGGTGGTCGTACCCTCTGAGCAGCCATTGGTCGATGGCGGTGAACGCCAGCACTCTGAGCAGCAGCCAGACGGCGAGCGGGAAGAAGACGAGCGTGAAGGACTGAACGAACAGGTGGAGGCGGACGTGAAACAGAGCACTGGTCAGCTCCTGAAAACACACACACACACACACTGTGAGGTCTCCCAGCTGCACCTGAACGCGCCGCCACATCACTGCACGCTCCGGTTGAGGGCGTCACCTCGGATTTCAGCGACAGCCCGCTGTTGAAGAAGATGAGGGCGACGGCGACGTACGCCACGGTGACCTCCGGCTTCAACGGGCCTGGGAGAGACAGACCAGGGTGTTACAACGCTGGTTACCATGGTAACCGAGGTGACGGCAGGAACCCTGCTTGAGGTCGTTCCATTCATCGTTCTGGTTCTTCACCACAGTTTCGTAGTATAGGAGTCATTTGCATCTTTTTGTTGTCATTTTGCGTCTCTGGGAGGAAGTTTTACCGGTTCGTGCAGTCATGATGCATTTCAATCTCTGCACCAACACACACACACACTCAAGCAAGCACACAAAGACAGGTGTGTACAGGTATTCTATGCTATTATGTGCACATAACTCATAACTAGATAGACGGGAAAACACACACTTCATGCCTCTTACAGGTTGACACTTTATAACGTTTCCTGTAATTCTGCGTCTCTGAATGTTTTCCCTCTCATATGATACTGTGTCTCTCTGGAAGAGTTTAAAACCCCCCTCCAGCAGTTGTCACACTTTTCGCCCCACCTCTGATCCAACAACCTGCCGGAAAACAAGAGTGAAGTACCAGAATCAGTGAGTAAATATGAGAGCTCTGTGTGTGTGTGTTGACACTTCTGCTGAATGCAACGTGTCATTACTGTGCCAGGTATGGATGGACACACACACACACACACACACACACACACACACACACACACACAAAGGAGCCCCTGTAAGCTGGAGGTATGTACCTCACAGTTTAAAAAAAACGAGACTCCGTTTAAAAAAACGGAAGTTTTGCATTTTTTTGACATTTAGAACTCGACGCGCATCATTATCAGACTAACTGCAGTATAATCCCAATCACCCAGTGTCACTCGTTATTTCGGCACATCTCGTGTCTACAGAAAAACTCCCACGTGAGGAGAAAGTGCCACATTTTGGATCACTTCTCCGTTCATGTTTGTAATGAGACGTGCGAACGACACAGTGGAAGTGCGTGTTAAAGTTGGTGTGTTGTTCGAATTAAAAAGCAGGAAGGAGAAACAGAATGATGCCGATTTATTAAGTGACTTTAGAAGCATTTAAAACAAATGTGACGTTTTAATCTGAGCGATCAGGTGAAGCCAGAAACCCGGTGTGGATGAAAAATGCGTGAAACTGAGCGGAAGTCTGGTCCGGAGCCGTTCGGGTCAGTACGGAGCTCCGAGCCGCTCACCTCCTCTGACTCCGAAGCTGGGCTGCACTTTGGCGGATAGGATGACCAGCACGATGCCGATGATGAACCACTCCTTCCGTATCACCGCCAGGATGCCCATGGCTCAGCCCCCCGGTCCTCCGGGACGCCACCGGGACTCCTGCGGGACTCCACGCCGGCCCCGCTGTCGCAGCAGGCGGACTGAAGTTTTCTCAACTCCGCCGCTTTCCTCCGCGAATATTTCAACTCCTGACAGCAAGGGGGGGGGAAAAAAAAAAAAAAAAAAAAAAAAAACAACACTCACACACAAGCAGAGCAAATCTTCCGGTCACGTGACCCGCTGACGGGCCGTAAACACCGTAAAAAAGACGCAGCAGCAGATTTATGGAAACTACCGTAAAGAACCACGTAGACCAGCGGTGTAAACATAAGGCTCAGACACAAAAAACCGGTCCATGAGAGGTTCAAATGCGGCCCAGGACATGACTAAAATAACGATTACACAATATTACAAAGACACTAGGAATGAGAACGACCTTTACTGAGTACTGACGATAGTACTTAAAAAATACCTTAAACCCTAACCTGGAACATGAATAAAGAATACAAAAAGGAAAGATGTGAACAATATGATGAAAGGAAGACGATTCAGGAGAGACGTGTCAATGTCTGAACTGGATTTATTACAACAGAACAAAGCTAACGAAGGGAGGTTCCGCGAGCACCAGTCAGCCCTCTTCAGCGCCAGAGTCGGGGTCCCGCTCGGCCCCGGCGGCCTCGTACCGCCAGAGTCTCCGTAAGGCCGACGGCGAGGACGACGCCACGTCGGCCATGTATGACTCAAACGAGCTGCGAGCGCGACAGACGCCCACCATCACCTGGCAGAGAGGGAGAGAGAGAACAGAAAGTCTTGGTAACAAGAACGGTAAACGACAACTCCGTTGCCATGGTAACGGGAGAATGCAACTTTTTGAAAAATAAAAAACCTAGTTTTCTCGGTTGCTGAGTGCAGCAGCCTACCTGAGCGTCCTCCAGCAGAGACCGGTTTCCGGCGTCTCTGGCCGCCTGGCAGCTCTGCAGGAAGTAGTCACAGGCCGTCCGACACCGAGCCTGCAGGCGAGAGAGGCGGCCAATCACTGAGAGGCACACATCAGAGTCTGCTGGGGACGAGGACGGAGGACGGAGGGACAGCAGAGACGTGTGGCGAGCTTCACAGCTGGTGAGGTGCTGTGTGTGTGTGTGTGTGCGTGCGTGTGTGTGTTACCCTGCTGTAGTAGTTGTTTCCCAGGTGCATATAGGTCTCAGCCAGTTGCTCCTGCAGTCCGTTGCTCCGGGTGATTTCGACGACTTCCTCCAAGCACTGGACGGCCTCATCATAGCTCCCCTCACTGATGTCAACACACACACACACGCACACACACACACGCAAAGACAAAAATATGAAAACGAACGGTGAGTGTGTGTGTGTATGTGTGTGTATCCACCTCTCCAGGCACTCAGCGGTCGCCATGCAAGCCTCCAGCAGTCCGTCTGTATCTCCCAGAGTTCCACAGATCTGCATGCAGCTGTTGAAGAACTGGACACACACACTCTCATCACCAAGTCTTCCTCTCTCTCTCTCAGGAGACGTGACGGGGTCAGCCCGGAACCTGTCGGGCTGCGTGGTGGTTCCCTGCGCTCTGATTGGTCCGTCCCAGCTGGAGCGCGGCCTCCGCCTCCAGTCTCTTGTCTCCGACTGAAACAGAGATGAAGAAGTGTTTGGATCTTCATCCTCATCGTCACAGAGGATGAAGTGCTGATGTCCACCGACTCTCCATGACGGCGCCGTGCGCCCGCCGGAGCAGCGCCAGGGCGGCGCCGCAGTCCCCGGAGTCCAGCAGGGCGGCGGCCAGCCGGCTGAAGGTCGTCCACGTCACGCGGCGCAGCCGGAGCTGCAGGGGACCACGGTTCGAGTCCAGATAGCTGTCTCCCAGCTGCTGGAGCAACAGCTCCACCTGCTGCCTCGCACGGTGCAGCTCACCTGAGGGAGGAGGGGGAAGAGCGTGTGTGTGACTCCGGTGTGTGTGTGTGTGTGTGTGTGTGTGTGTGTGTGTGTACCTTGCTTCAGGTACTCCTCACTCAGGCTCAGTTTTCTCTCAGCGGAGCTTCTGGAGCCTTCGTCCTGCTCGGCACCGTGGAGGAAGTGAAGTCTGAGCCAGGCGTCCTCTGGAGCCCAGAGGAGGCGAGCCAGGAGCAGACGCTGCTCGCTCGCCCCTGCACGCACACGCGCGCACACACACACACACACACACACACACACACACACACACACACATAGATTAGAGGACCGCGGCAGCGCCATGTGTCGCTCTGAGGGTGAAGAAGCAGGAGTTCATTACCTCGTTGCCTCCAACGGCCTTGGTGAGGATCACAGCGGAGGAGACCGGGGGGGGCATGCAGCTCACCGTTTGTAACCTAGGCAACCACGAGACCAGGATGAAGGCTGGCGAGATGAAACCCAACTGACTCACTTCCTGCCTCCTCCATGTGTGAGGAGAGCGAGGTGAGAACGCAGGATCTGATTTCCAAACCCTCGCTGAATACACAGTGACATCGAGACCAACACCGGACCAGAAACAGACCGAACACGGACCAGCGCACGGCGAGCAGATCAACACCAGACTGATCTATCCTCCACGGTGGTGGTCGTACCCTCTGAGCAGCCATTGGTCGATGGCGGTGAACGCCAGCACTCTGAGCAGCAGCCAGACGGCGAGCGGGAAGAAGACGAGCGTGAAGGACTGAACGAACAGGTGGAGGCGGACGTGAAACAGAGCACTGGTCAGCTCCTGAAAACACACACACACACACACTGTGAGGTCTCCCAGCTGCACCTGAACGCGCCGCCACATCACTGCACGCTCCGGTTGAGGGCGTCACCTCGGATTTCAGCGACAGCCCGCTGTTGAAGAAGATGAGGGCGACGGCGACGTACGCCACGGTGACCTCCGGCTTCAACGGGCCTGGGAGAGACAGACCAGGGTGTTACAACGCTGGTTACCATGGTAACCGAGGTGACGGCAGGAACCCTGCTTGAGGTCGTTCCATTCATCGTTCTGGTTCTTCACCACAGTTTCGTAGTATAGGAGTCATTTGCATCTTTTTGTTGTCATTTTGCGTCTCTGGGAGGAAGTTTTACCGGTTCGTGCAGTCATGATGCATTTCAATCTCTGCACCAACACACACACACTCAAGCAAGCACACAAAGACAGGTGTGTACAGGTATTCTATGCTATTATGTGCACATAACTCATAACTAGATAGACGGGAAAACACACACTTCATGCCTCTTACAGGTTGACACTTTATAACGTTTCCTGTAATTCTGCGTCTCTGAATGTTTTCCCTCTCATATGATACTGTGTCTCTCTGGAAGAGTTTAAAACCCCCCCTCCAGCAGTTGTCACACTTTTCGCCCCACCTCTGATCCAACAACCTGCCGGAAAACAAGAGTGAAGTACCAGAATCAGTGAGTAAATATGAGAGCTCTGTGTGTGTGTGTTGACACTTCTGCTGAATGCAACGTGTCATTACTGTGCCAGGTATGGATGGACACACACACACACACACACACACACACACACACACACACACAAAGGAGCCCCTGTAAGCTGGAGGTATGTACCTCACAGTTTAAAAAAAACGAGACTCCGTTTAAAAAAACGGAAGTTTTGCATTTTTTTGACATTTAGAACTCGACGCGCATCATTATCAGACTAACTGCAGTATAATCCCAATCACCCAGTGTCACTCGTTATTTCGGCACATCTCGTGTCTACAGAAAAACTCCCACGTGAGGAGAAAGTGCCACATTTTGGATCACTTCTCCGTTCATGTTTGTAATGAGACGTGCGAACGACACAGTGGAAGTGCGTGTTAAAGTTGGTGTGTTGTTCGAATTAAAAAGCAGGAAGGAGAAACAGAATGATGCCGATTTATTAAGTGACTTTAGAAGCATTTAAAACAAATGTGACGTTTTAATCTGAGCGATCAGGTGAAGCCAGAAACCCGGTGTGGATGAAAAATGCGTGAAACTGAGCGGAAGTCTGGTCCGGAGCCGTTCGGGTCAGTACGGAGCTCCGAGCCGCTCACCTCCTCTGACTCCGAAGCTGGGCTGCACTTTGGCGGATAGGATGACCAGCACGATGCCGATGATGAACCACTCCTTCCGTATCACCGCCAGGATGCCCATGGCTCAGCCCCCCGGTCCTCCGGGACGCCACCGGGACTCCTGCGGGACTCCACGCCGGCCCCGCTGTCGCAGCAGGCGGACTGAAGTTTTCTCAACTCCGCCGCTTTCCTCCGCGAATATTTCAACTCCTGACAGCAAGGGGGGGGGAAAAAAAAAAAAAAAAAAAAAAAAACAACACTCACACACAAGCAGAGCAAATCTTCCGGTCACGTGACCCGCTGACGGGCCGTAAACACCGTAAAAAAGACGCAGCAGCAGATTTATGGAAACTACCGTAAAGAACCACGTAGACCAGCGGTGTAAACATAAGGCTCAGACACAAAAAACCGGTCCATGAGAGGTTCAAATGCGGCCCAGGACATGACTAAAATAACGATTACACAATATTACAAAGACACTAGGAATGAGAACGACCTTTACTGAGTACTGACGATAGTACTTAAAAAATACCTTAAACCCTAACCTGGAACATGAATAAAGAATACAAAAAGGAAAGATGTGAACAATATGATGAAAGGAAGACGATTCAGGAGAGACGTGTCAATGTCTGAACTGGATTTATTACAACAGAACAAAGCTAACGAAGGGAGGTTCCGCGAGCACCAGTCAGCCCTCTTCAGCGCCAGAGTCGGGGTCCCGCTCGGCCCCGGCGGCCTCGTACCGCCAGAGTCTCCGTAAGGCCGACGGCGAGGACGACGCCACGTCGGCCATGTATGACTCAAACGAGCTGCGAGCGCGACAGACGCCCACCATCACCTGGCAGAGAGGGAGAGAGAGAACAGAAAGTCTTGGTAACAAGAACGGTAAACGACAACTCCGTTGCCATGGTAACGGGAGAATGCAACTTTTTGAAAAATAAAAAACCTAGTTTTCTCGGTTGCTGAGTGCAGCAGCCTACCTGAGCGTCCTCCAGCAGAGACCGGTTTCCGGCGTCTCTGGCCGCCTGGCAGCTCTGCAGGAAGTAGTCACAGGCCGTCCGACACCGAGCCTGCAGGCGAGAGAGGCGGCCAATCACTGAGAGGCACACATCAGAGTCTGCTGGGGACGAGGACGGAGGACGGAGGGACAGCAGAGACGTGTGGCGAGCTTCACAGCTGGTGAGGTGCTGTGTGTGTGTGTGTGTGCGTGCGTGTGTGTGTTACCCTGCTGTAGTAGTTGTTTCCCAGGTGCATATAGGTCTCAGCCAGTTGCTCCTGCAGTCCGTTGCTCCGGGTGATTTCGACGACTTCCTCCAAGCACTGGACGGCCTCATCATAGCTCCCCTCACTGATGTCAACACACACACACACGCACACACACACACGCAAAGACAAAAATATGAAAACGAACGGTGAGTGTGTGTGTGTATGTGTGTGTATCCACCTCTCCAGGCACTCAGCGGTCGCCATGCAAGCCTCCAGCAGTCCGTCTGTATCTCCCAGAGTTCCACAGATCTGCATGCAGCTGTTGAAGAACTGGACACACACACTCTCATCACCAAGTCTTCCTCTCTCTCTCTCAGGAGACGTGACGGGGTCAGCCCGGAACCTGTCGGGCTGCGTGGTGGTTCCCTGCGCTCTGATTGGTCCGTCCCAGCTGGAGCGCGGCCTCCGCCTCCAGTCTCTTGTCTCCGACTGAAACAGAGATGAAGAAGTGTTTGGATCTTCATCCTCATCGTCACAGAGGATGAAGTGCTGATGTCCACCGACTCTCCATGACGGCGCCGTGCGCCCGCCGGAGCAGCGCCAGGGCGGCGCCGCAGTCCCCGGAGTCCAGCAGGGCGGCGGCCAGCCGGCTGAAGGTCGTCCACGTCACGCGGCGCAGCCGGAGCTGCAGGGGACCACGGTTCGAGTCCAGATAGCTGTCTCCCAGCTGCTGGAGCAACAGCTCCACCTGCTGCCTCGCACGGTGCAGCTCACCTGAGGGAGGAGGGGGAAGAGCGTGTGTGTGACTCCGGTGTGTGTGTGTGTGTGTGTGTGTGTGTGTGTGTGTGTACCTTGCTTCAGGTACTCCTCACTCAGGCTCAGTTTTCTCTCAGCGGAGCTTCTGGAGCCTTCGTCCTGCTCGGCACCGTGGAGGAAGTGAAGTCTGAGCCAGGCGTCCTCTGGAGCCCAGAGGAGGCGAGCCAGGAGCAGACGCTGCTCGCTCGCCCCTGCACGCACACGCGCGCACACACACACACACACACACACACACACACACACACACACACACACACACACACACACACACACACACACACACACACACACACACACGGAGTCACATTAAGCTCTCAACGTTCTCAGGAGTCACAGAACATGTCAGTTTGAACCCAGCACCGGTCCGATCTTCCTCCTCAGCCCGGGTCAGGTGGACCCGGTCCTGATCCAGGTGGACCCGGTCCCGGGTCAGGTGGACCCGGTCCTCCTCCTCGGCCCGGGTCAGGTGTTTCCTGATGAGCTGCAGTTTGTCTGCTTGTTCCTCCAGAGGCGTCTGGGAGCAGAGAGCTGACCCGGGTTCTGCTGCTGCTCTCCGGTCCCGATCAGAACGCAGCAGACTGTAGAGCTCCGTGAAGGACCTGACACACACACACACACACACACACACACACACACACACACACACACACACACACACACACACACACACACACACACACAACAGCTGGGCTCACTGCTCAGTGGAAAGGCTCGTCGGTCGCTGGTTCGTGGACAGACCTGTGGTTTCCCTCCTGCAGCATCTCCACACACACCAGCTGTTTGGGACTGCAGGTCAACCTGCCAGAGGGAGAGGAGGAGCCGCGGTCGCCCCGCAGCATCTTCAAAACAGTGTCCAAACGGCAGGAACACTGACAACAAGGGTTTTTTTTTTAAAGAAAAGTTGTGTTTTTCAGTGGCTTTGAGGGCCGTTGTCATGTAAATGTACAACCAAACCACAACCCGAGATTGTGTTTTGTCTTGATACAGTTGCAGTAAACAGCAACCATTAGTCAACTTTAGCTACTAGTCCACAGATCTGCAACTTTCACGACCAGAAGAAATGTGTTTTTGTACTTTTTGAGGCTTTTTCTGGCAATTTTGACTGTTTTTCCTCTAATCTGATGTGTAAATAAAGGGAAAAATACACAGAATTTTCATGTGAACCGATTACGGGAACTTGAACACATCTTGTTGCCGTAAGGAGTCAGCGCGGTTACCATGGAAACCAAACTCACTGTGCGATTTCTCTCCTGGACATGACGGGAGCGGGTTCATCCGACGGGGACCCGACTTGCCGAGATGCCCTGCCCGTCTTCATCCTGTGACCACACACACACACACACACACACACACACACACACACACACACACACACACACACAATTTAAAGAAATGATGTCCAACATGAGGCCTGCGGACCAAAACCAGTCAGCAAGAGGCTCAAATCTGGACAAACCATCAAGCAAATAGAGAACATTTCACATAAAATATACAATCTTTAAAGCAAATTTCTTAAGAGCAGAGATCACAACCCATCAGTGAGATCCGAGCTGAGACGTTACCTTCGAACCCATGTTGTCAGGGGTAATTTGTAAAAATACCCATAATGCAACAGTTTTGGGGGGATATTTCATTATAATTTGCATCATTAAAATTGGTTTCACATTGACATTGTAATCAATTTTTCTGGTAATTATTTGAATTTCTGAAAAAAACATTGACATCTTTTCACTGCAGTCATTGTACGATGTGTTTATACTTCTGCAGTCAGCATATAACTGTATATTTAGTCAACACACTCATATTTATCTATACATGTACATCTGTGTACTTATACTTCTCCAAATAATATGTAAGTCAGTAATTTCTTTGAACTTTTTCTCCATTTGCTCAGTGGCTGTTGTTCCGATTTGGAGTCTCTGGCAGGCCGGTTATGGACCACAGGCCTTATGTTTGGACACACCTGCTTCAAAACACGGATTAGCCATTCATTTCTAGGTTGTGTTTCTTTGGGGAAGTGATTCAGGGTTAAAACTTTATGAGACTCTGTCATAAGCTGAACAGCACCAGTGGGATTGTTTATGCTTTTTTCCTGCTAAACGGTGAGAAAGCCACTCGGCTCTGATTTAACGCCACCAAAGACCGAACATGATTAAAGAATGCACGTTAAAGCTGTGTTTACTAACCTGTGTCTTTCTGGCGACGGTCAAGTTGCTCTAAACGATGAAAAACTTTCGGAGAAATGAGGAAAAAAATAACTTTTTTTCTGGCAGGCGGGACGTACGTTGCGTCGTCACCATGGCAACGCCGTCACCTCAGGCCGCGTTCCACACCGGAGTGGCAGGTTCTGTCCCAGCGGCCTGGTTCCATTCAGAAAGTCAGAAAATGACCCTGGAAATTCAAATAAAGACACGAAATGACTGTATAACCCCCAAGAACAGTGGACAAAAGAAATAAATTACTGAAATAAGAGACGACAAAACAACAACAAAAAGACATAACAGCAAGTAATGCACAAAAAAGAAACACACTCACAACAAAGCCACGTAAAAAGTCCAAAAAGTAATTTTAAAATCTTTAAAAATCCACAAAAGAGCTGCAAAGGCATGAAATAACTAACAATACACTCTCACAACAGAAACATACAAAATACACAAAACAACTAGACAACTGCAAAGATGCAAATAATAATAATATTGAAAAAAAATCACCAAAATGATAGAGACTGACACATGTTCTTCATGAAGGTTTTCTTTGACTTGTAGATGGGATGGAAACTGTGGTTGTGGTAGATGGATGGATGGATGTACCCCATCCCTTCAAAGGCTTTCTAATAAAGCTTCACAGTGGAAATCGGCAGCAGCTGAGGACTTGTTTCCTCCTCGGAGAGGGTCTGAGCTCGTTTCTTCTCTTTCCAATTAGTTTCCAGTGTAATTTGTTCGTGAACGTGGAGGCTTTTGAAGAGCGAAGTGAGAATTAAACCTGGTGGGTTTGACGATGCCTCCACCAGTGGAAACTAATGAAACCAGCGGCTGCTGTTGGTGGTCGACGCGTGTGATCTCTCCAGCGAAGTCAGAAAGTAGAGCAATAAAAGTAATTTGATCAGAGCAATAAATCTGCTTGGTTACACTCCTTATCACGCCTTCTGTTTCAGCTTTCACAAATACAAGACAAAGTCTTTCTGCTGTTTAGGAGGTAATTAGCCTCAAAAAGGACATGAAACACCAGCAGAGCTTTCAAACACAAAACACAGTGAAAAACATGAGTGACAGAGTGAAATACATGTATGAAAGGATGAAATACATTTGTGACAGAGTGAAATCTGTGATATCCGTGCATGGTTGAAGTCACGTAGGGCCCAGGGCCTTTGTCCGTTCATCTCTGTAACAAATAAACACACACGCACGCACGAACACACACACGTACACACACACACACATGCGCGGTGATAAAGATAACAGGCACTTCTCGTCACTGCTCAGGCTGAACTGAGCCCCAGAAAACACCTCAGGGTTCCAGACAGTTACATCAGCTGTTCATGAAAAAGACCTACTTCCTGTTCACTCGACAACATTTCAAACCAAAACTGATTTTCAGAATCTTGTTGTGAAAACACCAAAGCGATGTGTTTTGACTTGACTCGCTGAAGCACGTGGCTTTACAGAGTTTGTCTTGGGCTTCCTTTGGATCAACAGCTGTTTCCTGCTGCCGGAGCTCCAGATGTTTGCTGGTAAACCGGCTCTTTGTTGAAAACCGTAAACTCTGTCTGGAGTCTGGCATCACGCCGCAGTCACTCCGTTTACAGCCCGGCACCAGAAAACCAACCGGCTCCCGGAGTCCGTAAAAGTTCAGAGTGAGTCTCGACTCGGCCGTGTTTATGAGATGTTCCACTGTAGCTGAGGGGGGCCATGGGGGTGGAGGGTGGAGGGGTGGGGGGGTGTTGAGTGGCAGAAACCATTCCCAGCTATCTGACGGAGTCACGGAGGGAGGAGGCAGGGAGTAAAACTCTGCTCCATCAGTCAGACTCCAGCAGAGAGAGGAGCGGAGAGCGCACGTCCTCTCTGGCTGGAGCCGAACCCGAACCCTCCCCAGGAATCTGAGACACCACAGAAGAAGAACCAGACAGGTGAGAGGAGGACAGACCTCCAGCTGCTACTGCTACTCTGAGAGATCTAGGCAGGAACTCAAATTCTATGACTGAGAGGAGGGGAATATGAATAACTGTATCATCGCTGTACGACTGTATATTTATGTGTGTGTTTTGGATGCACTGTGTGAAAGAATGTGGATGAGAGATGAATATAAAATTACATTGCAAAAAAATAAAAATAATTGCCACTTTCAACATATTTTATACAGTGGAAAATATAAACATGAAATTTTATATTTGGGAATGTATTGCCTAATGTATTGCATGATGTTTTCAGTTAAAATGAAATCAATTTTTGTTTGTAAAGGTGTTTCAAAAAAATGGATAATTATCTAATTTGATTATTGAATATAGGAAAAGTGGTACGGTTTAATAACCTGGACTTCATTCTATCATTTTCAGGCATGTTGAATTAGATGTGATGAGTATAGGTTTGTGTACACCTGGATACAGATTATTTTGTGTAAATGTATTTTCATAAAATATATAATAGTTTTTATAGAGTACTTACAATAGGTTTCAAATATGTGTATGTACATACAGATGTACGTATTTACTCTGTATACACATGTGACTTACATATGTGTAAATAGGTGAATATATGCAGATAAATTCAAATTCTGATGACATTTTTCCTCTTCTTTAGGAAATATCTATACTTTGAATATATCTGAATTTGATAACTGAGTAAGTAAGTAAGTAAGTAAGTAAGTAAGCTTTATTTGTATAGCACTTTTCCCAGACCAGGGTCACAAAGTGCTTCACATAAAAATAATCTGTACAAAATAGAAAATACAAAATACAATCACTAAAATAACAAATATGCAAGATAAAACAGTACCATGCAGGCCAGATAACAAATAGATATACAAGATAAAAAACAGTACCATACAGGCTAAAAGGCTTGTTCAAAGAAAAAGGTCTTTAGCTGCTTTTTAAAAGAATCAACATTGTCCAGAGACCTGAGCGAGCAGGGAAGCTCATTCCAAAGACGCGGTGCCACTGCCTTAAATGATCTATCCCCACGAGTTTTGAAACATGTGCGGGGAACCATTAACAAGTTTTGGTTGGAGGACCTCAAGCAGCGAATGGAAACATAGGGCTGGATCAGGCCCCTGATGTAATCCGGTGCCTGCCCGTGCAGAGCCCGAAACGTCAAACCAAGATTTTAAAATTCATCCTAAATGAAACGGGGAGCCAGTGTAGGTCCCTGAGAATGGGACTTATATGGGCTCTCCTACGAGTGCAGGTCAGGAGCCGTGCAGCAGAATTCTGGACTACTTGAAGGCGCGCCAGTTCTTTTTTGTTGAGACAGGTGAACAGGCTGTTACAATAGTCGAGGCGAGATGAGACAAACGCATGTACAGTCAACTCCAACTCTTTGAAGGACACCATTTTGCGAAGTTTAGCTATATTCCGAATTTGGAAGAAGCAGTTTTTCACAAGCTGATTGGTGTGGTGTTCCAAGGACATTCCTTTAACAAAAATAACACCCAGATTTCTTAGGCTGCCTTTAACTGAACAGTTCAGGTCACTAAGATGGTGTAGATACATAAGCAAGGTTAAACAAACCCAAATAATGCCAAAAAAAGAGATGCAGTTATGATTAAATTGATTTTCTCATTCAAAACTAGAACAAGTGCAGCGACAGCACTTTTCACTTTATCTACTTCCCGATACGGCACACAGCTGGACAGGAGGCTGTTGTTGTACCAACTATCTTTATCCCCCTCTTGTTATTTTGGCCTCTGGCCCGTTCTGAACCAGATGCCTTCGTAAAAACTGCAATGTAAACAGTCAAACACAACTTTCCCTCAAAGTGAAGGTAGCATAAGTTAAAGTTGCTTTAATTTATCACCCGTTAAATGAGATGAATCTGTGGAACCTCAGAGAGTTTGTTTGTTCCTGAGGACGTCCATATTTGATAAGTTTGGTTCTAAACTCGAAGCCGACCGCTGCGTCACGATATTATGCCTGTTCTAGAGCTCTGTTTTCAGGAAACATCTGAACCGATGTGTTCCCGGAGGTGATGCCTGCTTGTTTTTTCACTCTGCAGAACAGATTTGTCAGCAACGACTCAACTGCTTCCCTCCAACCAGATCCTGGAAAATATTCTGGAGGAAGAGCATCGACCTGATTGGTTCTAGGATCTCACAGACATCCAGAATCCAACAAAGCTCTAGAATAGACTTTGTATGAAAACACAGTTCTGGAAAAGGTCTTGAACTACTGTGGACTTAAGAATCTATACTTTTTTTTTTTTTTAATAAAGAATTAATTTGTGATCGAAACCAAGTTCCCTGACCACTGTAGGCTCTAGAATCAGATAAAGTTTAAAGAACTAAACAGGGTTCCGAGTCAGCTCCAGAACCACGGTGGGTTCTGTAGTCAGAGCATGTTCCACAATACTGACGGAATTGAATCAAGGCTCCAGGTAAAGTTCTTGAATTGAATCAGTTTGGAGTTTGTAGTCAGAACAGGTTCTACATAACATTCTGTGGTCGAATAAGGTTCAGAACTTGGATCCAGAATCACAGCAGGTTCTGGAAAACCTTCTGAATTCAAGTCATTTTTGGTTAGAAGCACTTTGGGTTCAAGAAACAGTTAATTTCCTCCAGGATCAAAGCTTTGTTCTAAGTTTTTTGTTAAAGTCTTCTGGAAAGCTCGGGATGGTTTCAGGAGTCAGGGTAGTGGATCTGGTGAGAGGCTTTGGTCTCAGAGATGGTTCTAGAAGGAGTCCCGGTCCGCCCTCCACCTCCCACTTGTTCGCCCTGCTGCTGGTCGTCGGCTTTTTGGTGTTTGTCGATCCAGTCGGCTGCTACAGCAACTCCACCTCCGAGCCGTCCCCACCTGACCTGATGATGTCGGACTCGGCTGACTTCTACGGCAGCGACCCGCCTCTGGGACTGGAGCCGGGTCACCGCGCCCCAAACGGCGCCTCGCATCTGCTGCTGCTGCAAGAGACCGCCGACGAGCCCCCGGAGTCCCCGGGGACCGGACCGGAAAAGCTGAGACCTTCAAGCAAGCTCAAACACAAACATGAGCGGAAACCTCCGTCTCACCGGTCCCTGTCCAACACGTCGGCGGGGGGCCACGGCAGTTCGCCCCCCACCTGCGTGCAGGACACGTCCATAAAGACAGTCTTCAAGTACATCAACACGGTGATGTCCTGCGTGATCTTCGCCGTGGGGATCATCGGGAACGGCACCCTGCTACGGATCATCTGCCAGAACAGATCCATGAGGAACGGACCCAACGCCCTGATCGCCAGCCTGGCCCTGGGGGACCTGATCTACATCGCAATCGATCGACCCATCAACATCTACAAGGTAGACCGTCCGTTCTAGAGCGCCAGTGTGGAGCCACGGTGTTCCAGGAGTGCTGAGCACTGCGCTGATAATCAAGTCGAAAATAAACTGCTGATAGTGATAACACACACACACACACACACTGCTGCACTGAGAACTCGTTGCTTTGTGTGTGCAGCTCCTGGCGATGCAGTGGCCGTTCGCCGACAGCTCGCTGGGTCTGTTCCTCTGCAAGCTGTTCCCCTTCCTGCAGAAGGCGTCGGTCGGCATCACCGTCCTCAACCTGTGCGCCCTGAGCGTGGACCGGTAACGCAGCGCCACAACCCCACCTGTTACACCTGTTTGCTGCTTGAGCTTGAACATCAACGCGCCGCCTCGTGGTTGCAGGTACCGCGCCGTGGCGTCCTGGTCCCGGGTGCAGGGGAACGGCGTTCCCATGGCGACGGCCGTGGAGATTGTGGCGATCTGGGTGCTGTCCATGCTGCTGGCCGTGCCGGAAGCCGTCGGCTTCAACATGGTCAACTTCGAGTACAAGAACGTGACCATGAGGACGTGCATGCTGCAGGCCAACACGCCCTTCATGACTGTGAGTGTGTGTATGTGTGTGTGTGTGTGTGTGTGTGTGTGTGTGTGTGTGTGTGTGTGTGGTCTCTACGTGAACCACACAAATCCAAACTATACCAGTCGCAGCTGGTGGCGAGGGGCGCCGGCGGCGGGAGCGCTTGTTTTGTCCGCCTACACCGCGAGTGGCAGGCGGTTCACTTCCGCATTGGCGGGAGCGCTCGTTTCCACACCCGCGCATTCCAGGCGGGCAGTGTTGAAGAAAGCAGTTTATTAAAAATAACCATGGCCTACCTGTTGTGTTGTCTGGAATGCGCCTGGAATGCGAGGGTGTGGAAACCAGCGCTCCCGCCAGTGCGGAAGAGAACTAATGCCGCTCGCCACTCGCAGTGCAGGCGGACAAAACAAGCGATCCCGCCACCGGCGCCCCTCGCCACCAGCCGCGACTGAACTATACAAATGTTAAACTTTTAAAGGTGCCACAGAGACTGAGGAGCTTCGTTATGTGGTTGCTGTGTCAACTGTTCCTGTTTCCATGGCAACGTTTCAAGTGTGAAGGAATCGCTAGTCTCTCAAGGAAGCTAGCCATCACGCTAAAGCGGAGCAGAGCTTCCTCCATCAACACGGAGCCCCGAGTGTTTTCATAAAGTGTCGTTTCGGCCCAGTTACATGGCTATAGAAGCCAGGTGTTTTCAAAAGTTGTGCTTTCCGTGGCATCGAGCGCCGTTGTCGTGTAAACACACCCTGGCTGTGTGTGAGCGGGGTAAATGAGCCGCTGGGTAAATTCCCATCATCTTTTTGTTGATGTTTCTGGACGGGGGCTTCGTCGTTCAGATGGTTTATGATTTCTCTTCCTGTTTACGCCTCCGGGTCACGACTGGACCAAACAACCGCTCTTTACAGTCTGAACCCAGGTCAGCTCGGCCGCCAGCAATCTGTCCGTTCAGCAGCGGCTTGGAATGTAAATTATCCGTTTAATAACTTGCTGCTGACGTGAGGAGGAACATACAGTACGCTGCGGTTTGTCACGATGCTTGTTTCCGTGTGTGTGAACACATCCAGGGGAAAGATGTGAAGAATTAGGACACTGTGCTGAGGAAACTACTCGAAGGTGGAACTTCTTGGAAACGCTTGCGCTCCATTGTGGTAGATGACAGAATCTCTGATGCTGGTCTTTCTTCTGGTCTTGGCCCTGGTCTCCACAGTCAATGTAAACAGCTGCTCTGCACCTGCTCAGCAGATGGACAATAGGAACAAGCGTCCTGACTCCCAGTCCAACAACCAAAAGACAACAACAACGGGCAACATGCCAGCTACGTTGTTTTCAGTGTTTTATGCCATAAATAGAAACATTTTCTGAAACAAAAACACTGTGTGTTCACCTGAAATGTTGTCTTGTAAACGATCCTGACATTTGGGGGAAGGTTCTACTGCTCCACAGATGTTTGACTGACAGGAAGTCATGTAGAGGGTGACGAGTTCATCCAAATTTTTGGATGAACTCTTGTGAAAATTTCTTTTTAAAATATTGTCTGTTTTTCTGAATTAACCACATGAATATAAACTTTTGGTGAATTCAGGAAAACAGATGTTTTTTTCCATTGTAAATTTTTTTTTACTAATCAATAAATGTGTTAATTCAGAAAAACAGGGATTTTTTTTGTAATTTCTTTTAAAAATAAATTATAAAAAACTGGGTAATTCAGAAAACTTAATTTTTTGTGAATTAAAATTTTTTTTAAAAATGGGGGATTCAGAAAAACATTTTTTGCATTTTTTTAACATAAATTATCAAAAAATTGGCTAATACAGAAAAACTTCAATTTTTGTGATTTAGTTCAAAAAATATTTTAAAAAATGAAGGGATTCAGAGAAAACATTTTCTTTTAAATTTTATTTTCAAAATAAATTATGAAAAGAAGGATAATTCAGAAAAAACAGCCTGCTGTTTCTGTGTGTAATTGATGTTTTCTGGTATTTCCAATCTAATTATCTTAATAATTCAGAGAAAATTAAACATTGAAACGGAATATTTTTGTCAATACGCTTCCATCAGGACACTGAATAGAGAGTAGAGGTCGGCTTTACTGCTTAATGAGGAAGAAGGGACGAGGCGGGGACAGGCTTCATGGGACTGAAAACCCGATGGTGACCACTCGGAGGCCTCGGAGGCCTTCAGAAGAGGTTCTGAACCGGTCTGTTCCTGTTCCAGTTCTATCGGGACGCGAAGGACTGGTGGCTGTTCGGATTCTACTTCTGCGTGCCCCTGGTCTGCTCGGCGGTCTTCTACGGCCTGATGACCGGCGAGATGCTGCGGCACGAGAAGGGCAGTCTGAGGATCTCGCTCAGCGAACACCTCAAACAGGTAAACGCTCGCGGGGATCCGGGGTTTCGACAGGAAACGCAAGGTTCTCACCGTTCCGCCGTCGTGCCGTCCAGCGCAGGGAGGTGGCCAAGGCCGTGTTCTGCCTGGTGCTGATCTTCGCCCTGTGCTGGTTCCCTCTTCACCTGAGCCGCCTGCTGAAGAGAACCGTCTACCGGGAGCACGACGCCGGCCGCTGCCAGCTGCTCAAGTACCGACCCGCCCTCGCTCAATCCGGTTGAACCCGGTCCGGCGCCAGAAGACTTCACGCTTCACTTCTCACTGTCGTTGCAGCTTCCTGCTGGTCCTGGACTACTTCAGCATCAACATGGCCACCATCAACTCCTGCATCAATCCCATCATCCTCTTCTTCGTCTCAAAGAAATTCAAGCACTGCTTCAAGGTAAGACAGAGAGACGAAGAGAGGAGGAGGGGGCGGGTGTTCGGCGGACAGTGTCTCTCCGACATGAGTGGGTCGGGGGGTCGGGGGGTCGAGGGGGGGGCGTGAGACCCTGATACAGCTCCAACGTTCTAAACTTGGAGAGGTCGTGACCTCTGATAAGAGGCTGCTGGGAATCCGACACGTTCGCCCCGAGAGGCCACTTCAGGCTTATCTCGGGAAGTTTGAGCAGAAATGTAGCAGGAGCGTGGGTTTGAATCTCCTTTCATGGTCGTGGAGGCTGAAATAGCGACAATTAGATTTAAAAAAAAAACAGAAAAACAAGTGAGAATATGATTGAGAAAATGAAATGTAGTCATAACGTACCTTGAATATTCTCTGAAGACACGGGGACCGGAGGTGTGTGTTGACGCCTCCCGTCTGTCTCCCCAGTCCTGCCTGTGCTGCTGGTGTTCGTCCGGCTCTCTGTCCAACAGCCTGCTGCCGCTGCACCACGGCACCAGCCAGTACAAACACACCGAGCACTGACGGAGCGCCGCCCTGCTGGACCGCAGCAGCTCCACACCGCAACCACACGCTGGTCCGGGACGACTCTTCTTCACCGTCCTTTCACAATAAAAGCTGTAAATTATTTGTCAAACTGCTCTCCAGTTCTGTTTTTATCTCCGCTTTCATGTATTTGTCCACACTTCTGAGCAATTATTATAACAGTATTATTAATTGCTTCTAAACTGTATTTGTAATTAAATTGTTTTTGTAATTGTACTAATAATTGAGAAAAATTTTATATTTTTGTCATCACCAATGTTGTTCACACATTAATGTTTTTAATATATTTCAATTTATTCTTGAGTCTACAGTTGCATTTTAAAATTTTGACTATGCTAAAAGAATAAACAGGTCAGCTTGAATGTAATATGTTCAAAGACTTTTCATAATTAAAGTCATAATTACATGCAAAGCTTGCGTTATTTAACATACAATACAATGACTTGTGGCGGCCAAGAGTTCATAGCGACGTCGCTTTTTGATCCTTCGATGTCGGCTCTTCCTATCATTGTGAAGCAGAATTCACCAAGCGTTGGATTGTTCACCCACTAATAGGGAACGTGAGCTGGGTTTAGACCGTCGTGAGACAGGTTAGTTTTACCCTGCTGATGATGTGTTGTTGCAGTAGTAATCCTGTTTGTTGGTTTGTTGGGATGAAATAACATCAAATGGCTGTTTAATTTCAACTTAATACTGAATTCAAACACTCTTTATGGATGAATCATATCCACAAGTTTTTTTTTTGTTAAGCAAAATTACATTTTGATTGTCCTAAGAAGCTGCATGTGTGTGTATACACATATAGGTCTATTTACACTTATTGACATGACTTTGATTTCTTAGTTAAAGGTTTTCCTATATACTAGTGACGTTCTTTTCAGTCACTCTCTCCATTTCTTTGAAATGATCGAAGACGTGAGAACAAAAGACAGTTCATCATCACGCATATTATGATTCTTTTATTGACCCAACACCAATCACAGAATAATAATAACTGTAACAATGCACTAGCTTTATATTGCACTTTTCTGTATACCTTTACAGTAGCTTTAAAATTGCATTACTCATTAATTCCATTCTTGGACATGACAATCTGTGTGTATAATACTTAAATATACTAATATATATAATATAAAATATAATATATATAATACTTAAAAATGTGAAGAAAAGGATATCATGTGCAAAAACAAATAAACTAAAAACAACAACTGGAAAAGTACGGAATGCAAATAAACTATCATGAGGAAAATTCTGCCAGTAACTGGATGCAACAAAGTATTGTTGAGAAGCAGAGTCTCACATAAGTAAGAATGAAATGAACAAATTTTGAAGTACGAACATTAAAGGTGCCTTAAGGAGTTTGCATGTTTTATGCAAAACAGCGCCCCCTGCAGGCTTCGGGCGTAATGCAGCTTGGTGAAAAACTTGTGTCTGTGGCTCACGTGCATGGAAGAGAGGAACTCCTTCCTCGCTCTTTTAGTAGCGCTTGAGTAAAATTTAAGTTTCTTTTCCCTGGTGGAGTCTGTATGGAGCTGTGGCAGTGCTGGAAGCCAGTCTGTTCTTACTTTCTGGAAGATCCTGCTCAGTTGTTGCTCACTAAGCATCTGGCGGAGTAATGGCAGACAAAATGAAAACTAACTAAATCAGGCCAGCCGGAGCGTGCATTACGTCATTCCTTTCAAATTCTCCCCAAATAAATTCTGGTGCCGAACCGGCACTGTGACTTTCAAGAGACAATTTAGCGCTGTTAGAGGTATTTCTAGGGAATATGTCAGGGCACATTGTACACATAAATGTGTAGCATATTTATGGTGGAAAATAATTATTTCTAAAGTTCAAAAAATTCCTTAATGCACCTTTAATAGTACGTAATATTTCAAAACTTGTCATATCCTATAATATCTGCAATCTTTAATGCTGGTGGATGCTCTGATGAATCCACCAAAGCCTCATGACCTCTTTATAAAGATAGCGACGAGCGTCACGCGTCTGAATTTATATTTTCAGCAAGCATGAAGAAAACTTCACAAAACAAAGTGCTTTATATTAGTGACTGACTGATTTTGAATTTATTTGTCAAGATTGAGTTGACATCAATCATGACAGATAAGGAAATTTGTTAGTTCTTTGTCAGTTAATAGAAAAGTGCTTGAAAAGATTCTTTAAATAAGCATTTATGTTGAGTAGAAGGGATTTTTTTTGTTTGAGTCAAAATCGTCCATTATTCATGATTTACATTATTGAAATTAGGCCTGTGCAGTATACCGGTTTGAACCAAATACCGATTTTTATTTTCGTTATGATATGAATTTTTCATATACCGCAATACCGGTGAACAGCCCAAACAATGTCCGGAACGTGCGCGGCGGTAAAGTGTTTCAGCAGGGACCCATTTCACTGCTGCACGCCTGCAAGAGCTCTCGAAGCACACGCTGTTTACCCAGAGGAACTAATACCAAAAAGAGGAGCCACGTCTGTGGTTTGGAAGTTTTTCGGCTTTAAAAGGTCGGACGTGGATCAAACAACTATCTTTTGCAAATGCTGTCGAGCAGAAGTGGTAGCCGGCGGTGCTAACACTAGCAATTAGCTTCACTACCTTAGCCGAAAACACGTTTTAGAGTACCAGGAATGTCATTAACTAAGATCCACACCCTCCACATCCACAGCTTAATCTGCAGCAGCAGTCAGACGTCCATTCAAGATGCGTTCGCTAAAGGGACTGCGGATGAGGGAAAAAAAAGCAAGCAGCAGATTGAGATAACGATCGCAATCACGCAATCTGGACATGAAAAAAAAAAACATGATACAGTCCTTATGACAGTGAAATGGGCCATTTAAAGCCAATCAACTGCAGTAATTATTTTCTTATTAGAAGAAAATGTGTATAACAACACTATTGCATGAAAAAAAAAAAACGTCAAATACCGGTATGAATTAAAAAAAAAAACCGTGATATGAAATTTTTGCCATACCGCCCAGTCCTAATTGAAATGAATGCAGACTCATTTATATTTGAGATATATGGGGGAAAAGAAGGTGCTCATAAATAAAGAGGACATCTCAAACCTCTGCCAGCTGGATGATCGGCGTCAGCCCGCTGTTAGCTTAGTCTCAGCTGAAGTAACCAGATGAGTTTTTCATTATTCTTTCAAACAGCAACATGACTTGGTGAAACACGATCTCTACTTGCGGGAGTGGCGGAATAGAGATCAGTGACGTGTTTACATCACATTGACATCACATCACATTTACAAGGTGATTTTTTTTCAATCCAATTGAAAAAAATCATATCAAAGGCTCTATATACATGAACGTTAAATAAAGTGATCCAGAATCAATCCTCGTATAGGTGGAGCCAGCTGAAGAGGATTATACAGTGTCTGTGACGCATGCAGAAGGTCTCTTCCTCACATTTCAGTTCCTGATCTTCAGCGTTACAGTCAGCAGTCTTCAGTGTTTTTATCTGCTGGATATCTGCTCAAGCAGCGCTCAAACAGCGTCTCGACACACCGCCTGGTTCTGTGTAGCGATGACCCACTGTGGGCCTGGTAACCCCGTGGTGACTGAGCTGACATGGGCTGATCAGGACGTTTGGACCCATGTGACCAGGGCCAGTTTCCTCTCTGATTTTTTTCAGCAGTCAAACGAGGTCTTGAGTTAACCATGACACTGGACTGCAGATTCTAACAATTCTACCTCCATTATCAGTGTGGTAGAGCCACGAGTGCAACCTGCAAGTTTTGTTTTTTTTCTAACCTGCTGAGGACCCCAGTCTGGCAGCCTCAGTCTCCATTTTGTGTTTTGTCCTCTAATTGCTTCTGTCTTCTACCTCCTTCATTTGGTTTGACAATTGTTCTGTTGAATCAAAATAAAGCCCCAGCACCAAAGTAAACTGTGCAGGTCATCTCTGCTACATTAAACTCTGGCAGTATTTTAAGGCATCATTAAGGTGTTTGTATACACCATGCCAATAGTCCATTGAAAAAAAAAATATGTTTAAGACTGGTCAGTGGTGCAAAAGAGGCTGGGGAGCACTGAATTAGTTCAGTCATATGAGGAGGAGTCTGTTGTGAAGACATGTGGTGAAGACAAAAAAAAAAAAAAAAGGGAAAAAAAACAGTGAAAAAGCAGCGGAATTAGGAGTGGCAACTTGCTGCTCCGAAATGAATACAAACAAAATCTTGGAGATGAAGACACTGTGTTTCCTGGACAGAACAGGACAGGAGGTCACCTTGTTCCTCCCGTGCTCACTCTGGTGAAATGAAGGTGACGGAGGAGTGCGGGTGAAGTCGGACGGCGGGTTGAAGGGCGTGTGTGAATGTGTCTGTGAAGGTGTGGAGGCAGGTGAGACTGTCGGAGGAAACTCTGTAGAAGGACAGAACACCAGCTTCCCAGTCCAGATACACTCCGAGGCGTCTGGAGCGCCAGTTGGGAGATTCAACTTCGACCCTGTTTCTCCCGTGTTCAACGTAACAGCATCCATGATCGACGGTGAACCACCACGCCTCGTCGTCCCTCCCCAGCTCACGTTCACCTCTTTTCTCTATGACGCTCCCGTATGCCAACACAATGCTGCAGGACTCCAGCAAGTCCACCTCCAGGTAGCAGCGCTCCTTCAGCCTCTGCTGGCTCAGGCAGACTTCAGATCTCCGTTCTGCTGTCGTCTGCTGCTCGACCGCCCAGCTCACTCTTCTGTTCCCCTCGGACAGCAGCAGGTTCTTGCTCACCGTGTTGGGATCCAGAGTCACATCACAGGCGTCTGCAGGTCAGAAAACACCGTCCAGTCAACAACCGACAGAAAACTACTGCAGTGTTTCTTGATCTAACAACACAAAGGCAAACACCGATGCAGATGACACTCAGATTTACATGAAGGGGTTAGTAGGGCTGGTGTAGCCCCACAGCCCTATAGTCGAACCTCGGATCCAGGAGGAACAATGCGGTTTTCGTCTTGGTCGTAGAACACTGGCCCAGCTCTACACCCTCCATAGGGTGCTCAAGGGTTCGTGGGAGTTCGCCTGACAAGTTCACATGTGTTTTGCGGACTTGGAGAAGGCGTTCAACTGTGGCCCTCGGGGTGCATTGTTAAGGGTCGTCCGGTCTCTGTCTGAAGTAGGAGTCTGGTCCGCATTGCTGGCAGTAAGTGGGACCTTTTTCCCCAATGCATATTGGACTCCAGCAGGGCTGTCCTTTGTCACCGGTTCTGCTCGTAATTTTCATGGACAGAATTTCTCGGCGCAGCCAGCGGCCGGAGATGGAGCTGTTTTGGTAGCATCAGGACGTCATCTCTGCTTTTTGGAGAAGATGCTGTCCTATTCACTTAACCGAACCCAGACCGACAGCGTGCACTGGGGTGGCTTGAAGCCAGGTGTGAAGCGATGGGGATGAGGATCAGCACTTCCAAATCCGAGGCCATGGTCCTCGACTGGAAGGTGGTTTGCCCTCTCCAGGTCGGTGGAGAGACTCTTGCTCAAGTGGGGAGTTTAATTATCTTGGGGTTTTGTTCATGAGTGGGGGATGGATGGAGCGTGAGATGGACAGGTGGATCAGTGCGGCAGCTGATGCAGTCATTATTTCGGTCTGTTGTAGAAAAGAGGTCGCCGAGTCAAAAAGGAAGCTCTCAATTTAACAGTCAATTTTCACTCCCACCCTCACCTGTGATCATGAGCTTTGGGTCAGAGGACAAGATCCCGGATACAAGCAGCTGAAATGAGCTTCCTCCGTAGGGTGGCTGGGCGCTCCCTCAGAGATAGGGTGAGGAGCTCAGTCACCAGGGAGGAGCTCGGAGTAGAGCCGCTACTCCTCCACATTGAGAGGAACCAGCTGAGGTGGCTCGGACATCTGTTTAGAATGCCTTCTGGACGCCTCCTTGGAGAGGTGTTCCGGGCATGTCCCACTGGGAAGAGACCCCGGGGAAGACCTAGGACATTCTGGAGAGACTATTTACCGTATTGGCCCGAATATAAGACGACTCCGATTATAACACGACCCCTATTTTTCAAAGATCATTTTGTGAAAAAAAAAAAATGCTGAAGACAATAAGGTCACTCATAAAACAACTTTTTATTATAAAATTATTATAAACCCAAAAACTCACCACTGAGATAACATTTCACGAGATATAAAATGAAAAAAAATATTACTGTATTGAGTAAAAAATATATTCTCTTTCTCAAATTAAGAAACAATAAGCAACAAATAAGAAGCCTCAAGGGGTCAAAACTGCATAAATGATGTAAATAACTTCCCAGTGCCTTCAGCTGAATCAGGCTCTGGTGGTGGGCATTCCGTCTTTCCGTTTTTCAGTGACGTATTCACTCACCCTTCTATCAGTCTCTCTGAAGCGTCTCTCTTGGGACCACGGAAAGCTTTTCTCATAGTGTTAGCATTCTGTAGGCGTTTTTTTCTGTGCTCTCCAATATCGAACGAGGCACTCTGCTACACCAGATCTCTTGGCGGCTTGGCAGTAGTTTGATGACTCTGCTGCGTTGATCACCATCAGTTTAAAGTTGGTATCATAACTTCGCCTCTGTTGTTTGCTCGGTTGTCCAGCGTTCAGCCCCTTTATTCCAGATGATCCGCCATTTTTCATCAGATCATTTGACCTCATTTCATCACTCCACTCTCCCTGGTCAGTGATACTTTGGCTCCATCTAGCGGCGCGGATGCGTATTGACCATCTACCGTAAGTCCGCGATTATAACACGACCCCACTTTTGAGGATGCAATTTCTGGAAAAAAACATCGTCTTATATTCGGGCCAATACGGTACCTCGGCTGGCCTGGGAACACCTCAAAATCCTCCTGGAAGAACTGGAGGAAGTGTTTGGGGACAGGGAAGGACGGATGGATGGTTTGAGGAGTTATAGATGAAAGATAAACCGTTAGTGGTAGAGGTCGACCGATTTATCGGCCGGCCGATATATTAGGCCGATATTTGGACATTTTTCTCCATCGGCCATCAGCCGTATTTTCTTTTAAAAAGCTGATTTTTGATCCGTTGTATAAAATGACGCAATTTTTGATCAGGCACATGTGCGGGCAGCTAAAGCTGCCGCTCAAGAAAGGACCCCTGTGGCACGCTGCTGCAATTAGTTACGTCAGAGCGGAGCCTGGTGGAATCCAAGTTGTGGGAAAAACCTGCATCTGTTGCATCTGCAATGAAGAATGGATTTGTTGAACATTTCAACGTTTTTGTGGCTCTGTGGCTCCAGTCTGCAGCTTATCAGTGTTTACTGCAGAAAAAAAAGTTTGGCCGGGGAGGGCGTCGTGCCGCGGTGCTAACGCTGCTAATGCTGCCGTGTTCGACCGTCGGAGAGTTATTTAGGCCCGAGCCCCTGGCCTGCCAAGGGCGAAGGGCCTATTGTTTCTGCAACACAGACAACGACTAGTCGAGCGCGCAGCGCTCGACCTCAGGCCTTTCACACTCTCAAAACACACAACGATGACAAGTCGAGCGCGCAGCGCTCGACCACAGACATCATTCAACATGTCCAGACACACACACACCGACACGCACTCACACATACGTGTGTACAAACACAAAAACACACACACACACACATGAATTTTCGAGCGCGCAGCGCTCGACCACAGGCCTTTCACACACTCAAACGTACAA
This sequence comes from Salarias fasciatus, assembly GCF_902148845.1. NCBI lineage: Eukaryota > Metazoa > Chordata > Actinopteri > Blenniiformes > Blenniidae > Salarias > Salarias fasciatus. The sequence continues at coordinate 25,889,440 of NC_043747.1, forward strand.
AAATGACAAGTCGAGCGCGCAGCGCTCGACCTCAGACATAGGCCAACATGTCCAGACACACACACCCCAACATGCACTCATACTCACGTGTACAAATACAAAAAACGCACACACACTCTCACACACAAACATGACTTGTCGAGCGCGTAGCGCTCGACCACAGACATTCACACTCTCAAACACCTCACAGACGCGTCGGGCTTGTCGAGACCTTTCCGAAAATATATAACATGTGGGCGAAATAACGGCGGAAAAAAAAATTGCATATTGTTTTTGCAAAAAATATTATTCTTTCTTTCTTTCTTTCTTTCTTTCTTTTCTTTCTTCTTCTTCTTCTTCTTCTGCTCTTTAAACTGGAATTTGACCCCCTGAACATGCTCGAAAACTCACCAGATTTTGCACAAAATTCAGTTCCGGCGAAAAATTTTTTTTAATATGAATTTCAATATTGGGATTTAAAAATTGGCTCTACAGCGCCACCTGCAAAACCCAAAATGCATTGCGTCAATGGGAGGGGGTCCGCAATAAACTTTGTCGTACAGCCACAAAATTCGGTATACACATGCGCGTTGTCGGGACAAACAAAAAATATTATTATGACCCTGCCGTCAAAACAGCAGGAAAGCAGCGAGCTGGGATTGAATTTTCAAAAATGCTGAGTCAGCGTTTTCCAGGACGTCGTACAAAATGTTCGTTTTGATCGTGCACTTCTCCGAATGAGCTGAAATTTGGTGGACACAATCTACACAAGTAGACAATTAAAAGTTATCCAATTCACAAATCTTCAGATCACGGTTTCCGCGTGGCAACGCCGCAAAGTTGATGTCGAATTTTGCCATTTTTTCAGTGTGATAAATGGCTGCCATTTCTACATAATGACTCCAATCCAAACCAAATTTTAAACACTGATTAATCCTTCTTTACTGGACACATTGACATTTAAATTTTGAAAATCGGCATTACAGCGCCCCCTACAGAATCAAAATAAAATCTGTATGGGGAGTAAAATTATTAGTTTATCAGAAATGAATGGAATTTGGGTGATAATTCCTTCATGTCATCCCAATCAAAAAAGCAAATGGTAACCATATTGTATTATCAACGATGTTGCCGTGGCGATGGCTCAAGTTCCCCATGTTATTCTAATGGGCCAAAGTGAAAAATCTCCCATCAAATCAATTTTACTTGTTGCCATGGAAATGTGCCAAATTTGACAAACATCAATGAAAAATTGACAAGGGGCGGGTCAAGTAAGCAGTGGGCGAGGGCCTTTTGACGCCGCTCGCGGCTTTAATTTTTTCTTCTTTTTCTCCGTTGTCCGGTCGCTGCACAATTTAGCGCGGGCACGGCGCCCGGACTGAAAAGGTCTGGCAGAAACCCTGCATATTGTTAACTTCAAATGCTACTTTGTGATAAGTTTTAGCAGTAGAGATTAGCGTGGTCTGAGCTGACTTTACTTGTGCGTGTTCAACCGTGTTGGTGAGAACACATCACTACTGTAGTTAACAACAGAACAAAGTAAATAGGAGGAAATGGCGAGAGTAAATAAGAGTAAATAATCAATCATGGGGCTTTTTCTGAAGCATGTGTGACCGGGTGGCTTGGTATTTGAGAAAATTCCCACACACTTGCCGGTCTGTGAACGCACCACATGCAGGCAGCGTCTTCCCTGCCCTGATTAGTTATTAGGTGTAGGTGTGCGACAAGCGGGAGAAGTGCTGGGGAAGTCGCGTGGCTGTGCTCGGGGTCTTACGGCTGGGGCCAAGTCCTCGGCAGAGATGCGGGCTCTGATGCGGACTTAAGAGGTAAATGGGGAGCCCGGGCTGTACACACTAAGCTGGCTGTGATTTGTGGGTTAATATGCGTTGTTTTTTTTGCAGACAGACTTAAGTTGTTGTTGCCTACTGAGTAGCTGGGGCTGAGGAAAAGGGAATAGCCACTGCAGCTCTATTATGCTCACTTCTTGGTTAAGAATTTACTAAACGTATGGTATAAAAATGGATCCCTCCCTTGGTTACACATGTATTAGCGACCCGCAAATTCCTCCACATAATGCATGACCGGAGTTATGTTTTTATTTGTATGTATGGCTTTTTTTTTTACAGCCTTGTTTCTGACTGCTTTTGTTCAAATTACATTAAAAGTTTAAATTTCTTTTTTTGACACTTTAAGAAGTTTGTGAATTTTTACTACTGCTTGTTACATTGTGTGTTTACTCAGACAACATATTTCATTGTTTTGAAAGCTGAATAAATGTTCAGAGGACTGGACACGACTTGTTGTAATAGATTTCTTTTAGTTGCCCAGAAATTGCTGCATTTCACAAAAATGTGATAAATATATATATTTTTATTAAAAAAATCAGCCTAAATATCAAATTGGAAAAATCGGCTATGCATATCGGCATCGGCTGCCCAAATTTGGAAAACATCGGCATCGGCCCCCAAAAAACCCATATCGGTCGACCTCTAGTTAGTGGTCTCCTTGAGGTTGAAATCTTGAAACCTAAGTCTGACAACTTATATTAAAACAATCACGTGTTTGATTGTCATCTGAAAAACACAGTGAGAGTTGAAGGGCTGATGTCTCATCACGATTCAGAGTAGATGATCCATTTGACTTCAGTTGAATGGATATTGTCACACTGATAGCAGTATCAGGATCAATACTGATACTACTATTGGGAACGATACTGCACACAGAACTCATCAAAGTTCCCTGATGCAACCCGATTATGGTGTGATGTCATGGATCAACAACGTTGCTTGCAAAGACAAAAGGGAGGACGAGTGATGTCTGAGGTTTGGAGATTCCTTATTATTGATGAGAATGACAAAAGACAGACTGTAAGTCATGTTCTGACAAAATATCAAGAGGAGGAGAAAGACAGTTGGTATAACACCAGCAACTGAATTACACTACTCACATTTTTTGAGCCCTGGCTTGATCCGTTCAATCGATCCATGGTCATACCTGTGGATAGAAAACAGTCTGATGTAACGTTTGGCCAATATGACCGGAGTGTATTTTCTTCAGTGTGATGGTACTCGGTTTTATGAGCTCACCTCAGCTTGAACTCCGGATCATTCTTGATTTCTTGAAGCTGAATTATTCCTGACTCTTCTGGGTTGTTGTAGCTCAGGTCCAGAACTTTCAGATAGGTCGGGTTGGCGCGCAGAGCCGACACCAGGTGACCACAGCCTTCTTTAGTCACCATGCAGCCCGATAAGCTGAGGAAGCACGGCAAAATTTACTGTGTTCTGGATCTGTCCAAGAGGCTCGCTGTGTCAAAATGTTGGGTTGGTTTGCTGTTGTTGCATGAACAAATGTTTACCTGAGCCTTTCCAGTCTGCAGTATTGACTCTCCAGGCCTTTACACAACTCCTGCACTCCTGAGTCTCTCAGGTCGTTGTTGCTCAGGTCCAGATCTTGCAGAGGAGAGTGGGGAAACCTGAGTCCAAAGGCCAGATGTTCCACCCACTGAGTGGTCACTCCACAGTTTGCTAGTCTACAGACGGATGACAGATGTTATGGATTATAACAAAAATAAAAAAATGCAAAGATATTTTGTAGAAGTGTTCCCCTGAGGGTCACTTTACTGATCAACTCATTCAAAATGTTTCATTAATTTTTGCTACAGCAGTTTTCTTGCTAAAATACAACCAATAATTTGATCAAATAAACCCCAGATTGATGTGGTGATAATAAGACGACTAAATGAAAGTATTACATTGCAGATTCTTGCAATATTGAAAGAATATTACCAAGAAGAATATATTACAAAACTTCTTCAAAAACAGCCATCAAATTGAAAGAAGATTCCTCAGCAAATGTGACGATGCTGGTTGTTGACAAGAAAACAACTACCAAGGCAGAACTTTTCTGAAACAATCTGACCCCGGCGGAGTGGTGCTACTACACATGCCTACCACCAACATGGAAAATAGTTCTGAGGGTTGGAACTGATTGATCTTAATTTTCTGAAGATCAAAGATAAAGGAAAGAGCTCAAAAGTGTCATGTGGCAGAAAGAGGAAACTCACAAGGCCTTTCGGCTCCTCCTCACTGCAGGGATCAGCCTCCTCCGGCCCTCCTCGGAGGTCTTGTAGCTCTTCAGGTCGAATACTTCCAGATCGTTCTTTGACACCTGCAGCATGTAGGCCAGTGCAGAGCAGTGCAGCGGAGTCAGCTCCGTCCCTGAATGATCCTGCACTTTCAGGTATTCCTCAATCTCATCTTTGACTTTGTGGTCTCTCATCTCCACCATGGTCTGGAAAAGGTTGATGCAGCCATCTGGAGAGATGTTCTCTCTTTGGATGGATTTCAGGTGAGCCAGGATTTTCTTCTCAGTGTCTTCACTCGGATCTGGTGGCTTCAGCAGACCTCCAAGGACTCTTCGATTGGCCTCTGCTAGGAGGCCAAGCAGGAAGCGCATGAAGAAGTCCATGTGGCCGTACGCCTTTCCCAACACTCTGTCAACAGTCGTCTTCAGAAGATCCAGTAAAGTGTGTTCACTGTCTTTCATTTGAAGGAAGTCATCCAACTCTGTGACATTGTCACTTAAGAAAGAGTCGAAGACGTAGAGAGCTGCAAAGAACTCCTGTACGGTCAGATGAACGAAGAGGAAGACTTTGTTCTGGTGGATGATTTTTTCGTCCACAAGAAGTGTATTGAAAAATTCAGAGCAGACAGACGCTTCTTTCATATCGATGCCACAGTCTTCAAGGTCTTTTTCATAGAAGATCAAGCTGTTCTTCAGCAGCTGCTGGAAAGCAAGTTTGCCAAGTTTCAGAATAAATTCTCTGTGTCGGGTCAGAAAGTTTTCTTCAGTCTTCACAGGCATCCCACCAGGCTTTTTCATTCTACGTCTTGTTTGGGTAGACAGAAAATGTGCCATCATCTCTGTCAGAGTTTGGGGAATTGCAGGTTCTTCATCTCCAAAAACCTCCTGAAAAAGCAGGGCGGAAATCCAGCAGAAGATGGGGATTTGACACATGAAGTGGAGACTCTCTGAAGACTGAATATGTGATGTGATTCTTGTTGCCAGATCAAGATCTTGAGCAAACTGCCTCTGAAAGTACTCTTTGATTTGACTGTCATTGAATCCTCTGATCTCCGTCATCAGTCCAACATGCTCCACAGGGATCATATCGGCTGCTGTTGGACGGGATGTTATCCAGATGTTTGCATTGGGAAGAAGGTGACCCTTGATGAGATTCACCATCAGGTTTCCCACAGATGTCTTTTGATGGACAGATGTGACCACCTGATTGTCCTTGAAGACCAGGGGGAGTCTGCTCTCGTCCAGGCCGTCCAGGATCACTATCGTCTTGGTGTTGACGTAATCAGCAGGTGCAGTCAGATGGAGAAGATCGGGGTGGAACTCGGTGAGGAGCTCATGGAGGCTTTTCTCACCAGAACATAAATTCAGCTCTCGGAAAGCAAAAGTGAACATGAAGTCAACGTCCTGGTTGGCCTCCTCTGTGGCCCAGTCCAGAGTGAACTTCTTCACACTGAAGGACTTTCCAATGCCGGCGACACCTTTCGTCAGAACAGTTCTGTACTTTTCTTGATCAGGGAAACATTTGAAGATGTTGCTGAGGTTGACTGAAAACTCATCGTTGAGGAGTTTAGTTTCATTTAGCTGAGCTCGAAGCTGTTTGGACTCATGTTCTGCACGTGGTGCTTCACTCCCTCCAGTGGTGATGTGGAGTTGTGTGTAAATATGATTCAGGGAACTCTTTTGGTCTTCATCACCTTCAAAGACCATCATGTTGTTCTCTTGCATGGTTCTTTTAAAACGTTGCTTTACTTTTGACAGATTGCTTTCACCTGAAACAGTCAAACACAGGTCATAAAATTATTGATTTAAAATGTTGCTGATGTGCCCACAGTGCAAGTGACATCAGGAAAGATTGATGTTGTGACTTTCCATTCCAGCATCAAAGCTACCACAGGTACCTGCAAACTACCCTATCTTCAGAGTTCACTGGTGCCAAACCATAGACAGCATAAATAAAGACGGTCTTAAAGACCTGGCTCCAAAACTGAAGCCAACCCCGAAGTATCAGACACTGTCAATATCCCAGCATCCACCAGGGGCTGGCTCCAGAAAGACTTCGGCTTCATAGACTCCAGTCCAAAATGGGACACCATTATAAATGCATCGCTGCATTTCTACAGCTCAGGATGATTTTATTGTTATATTTCATGGTTCAGAAAAGAAATCAGGTGGTCCATCTGAAAATATCTCAATACTGAATTTAATACAGAGTGTTGAAGTTGTCTAATCAGGGGGTGTGTTTACTCGACTGACAGTCTAGTCTGGAACGACTGAGGACCATTTTACACTGGTTGCATTACGGCTCCGGAATGGATGCAAAGCAAAATATTACATCATGCAGCAGGGGCCACAAGCATAGACATATGGCAACAAGAATTAGCCCCCATTGTAATTAACAGCTGGATTTCCAATGGATCCATAGCTCCATAGCGGGGGTATGCCATCCCCACTAGATGCACTCTGTTGCAGCTGTGAGGTGCATCAAGCCACAAGTAAAATACATCCAGTAGAAATACAGCCATTTATTACAATGGGGACTAATGCTGGTTGGCATATACATATCTATGACCATATATCTATGCTTGTAGCTCCTGCTGCATGACATAATTATCCTCTGTGGATCCATAATGCAGCCAGTGAAACATGGCAGTGAAAGATCATTTTGGATTTCAGAAGGATTATTCAGTGGAACGTAGCTCTAGTACATTTAGATCAAGTCGTTTTTCTTGCTTGTTTTCAGTTTCACTGTAACCAAGGCTTGTTGCTGGATTAACTGCACTAACAGACATTACTGCTTCTGACTTTTGCTCAGTTCCAAGGCTCAGGGTTGCATTAGGACTGTTCTAACTGAAACTCCCAGTGGACAGATGGGAAACAACAGTTTTTTTGTTGAAAATCTGCAGCTAATATCAAATGTATATTGTTGTCCAACAGCAATATTGAATCTTCTCATAACCACAGGTCATGTGACTGACACCCCGACCAAAACAAAATTAATAGCATTAACTGGAACTGTTATCTTGTGACTGGTTTGTAGTGAGTCCATTTAAACACAACACTTGCTTTCTTATTGTACTTGTATTCCATTATTGTATTTGGTCCAATCTCCACAAATATTTAAAACACTATAGCATAATGTTATCAAGATGTTGTTTAGTTTTAACTGTTTTATCTGATGTAACAGTGCCAAGTGACCTGTTGGCTAAAATCAGCTCTGGAAAGTAAAAATCCACATTTCTTGAAACAAAAACTGTCATTGGCAACTGGTCCAGTGGGCGTCACAACTCAACAACAGATGGTTGCTACCCTCATACCTCAAAGATCACTGATGGAAGCTCGCTGCTGTACTGCTAATGAAGTTAGCCTTACCATTTAAGTCGCACCATGATGGTGAAACATGTTAACTTGTGCTGGCAGTTCCGATGAGATACACAACACTGGTGGAACAGGTGCTGCTCTGTTTTAGTTGGGATTAAGCTTTTTATCTTACCTTCAACTTTTTCTGCATTTGTCTCTTCGTTTGTTGTTTTGAACTCGTTTCCACATGACTCATCATTTGCAGGTCTGTCAGGGCACAAAGAATACATTTATTTTTCAGGACCACATTACAGCTTTGGGAGCAGTGTACAGTCAAATCTACTCTGTCTCACTTCAGAGTTCTTCATCTGTTTTCGCTGGAAACATCTTATGCTCACCTTTCAAAAAAAAAATGTTCTCCAATGGAACATCTTTACCAGCTCCATCTTCTCAGAGAAGTTCATCAACATTCTTTATTGAAATAAAACAACTTCTAAGAATGTTCAAGACAATCGGTCGATGGTCTGCAACATGACAACATATGGCAACATGAACATGAATAAGCAAAAGTGACTTTAAGTTTTAAGTTTTTATCTGTCACGTACACATGCCAGATGGCAGTGAAATGTAGTTGAAATACTGACAAGGCTGTGTGCACATATTTGAACACAAAAAATAAACACCAAAACACTCCAAATAATATAAATAAGGAGAAAGTATATAAGGAGAACACGATATACAGTATGCAATTAGAATGTGCAAGAGTATGTTCAAAAAACGGTACAAAAATATGGTTTTCACGGTACAGGGAGAAAAAAGGGCTTTGTTGATCATGAGGTGTTTTTATGACTATTAATTATTGCGAATAGGAGAAAGGGTAGGGTTAAATAAGCATTTGCTTCTTCTTTCTCTTTTCTGGAAACGTGAACATTGTTTTGCTGTTTTGACTATTTTGATTTGGGGTATTTTGTTTGTTTTGTTTCCCATCATGTCTGAAATAAAGCCTTCAATCAATCAGTCAATCAATCAAATAAATGTGCAATATAAATCTCTGATATAGTGCAAACAGTCCAAAATTTCATGTTCAAAGAGCAGTTTGAGTAGAAAGAATTAGGTAATTTTTACAATATGTAAGGTGCACATATAACAATTTCAGCACACTTCACTTTCTTTAGTTTTCTGGACATAGGGACAGTACCATTCACCTTTTGGGGTTTTTTTTAATTTGAAATAGTTCGAGCGTAGCCACTTGTGCTGACAGTCTGGATGTAGTGCCTGCTGTCCTCTGGCTGCTGACACACCCAGAGGCACTGACTAGGAATATTTTCTCTGTTTGCTCATTGCTTTTGTATTCCAGTGCTCTGGTCAGACGCTCATGCATAATGTGCTTTTTTTTTTTTTTTCTGTACCATTTGTTAAATGAGCATCACATGGACCAGGAGACAAAACTGCTCTGTCCAAACAAAGAAGTCCCACTGCTGAGTGTTGTACACAAACTGCTGTAGTAGTCAAACGTCATCCCACAACAATTTTAAGTTAAAAAAACAAACCAAAAAAAAACAAAAAAACCCACAAATAAAGCCAAAATCACCCTGAGTCCGACGTGTTCACCGACCCGATCCACCATTTTCATTTGTGACGCGATTGTGACGTAAGCCCAGAAAGGTCTGTATACGACCTCATGCTAATGCTAGCATAGCGCTGGAGGAGCTGAACAGTGTCATCGACACTAGGGGGGTGGGGGTGGGGGTGGGGGGGGAAGGGGGGGGCATTATTTCTATTTTTTCTTGTCTGTTCTTCAATCTTGAACTACACATCTTGTGTTTGTGATGAAAAAATGAGAAAACTAATAAAAAGTGAAAAACAAAAAAAACAAAGTCTACCAATTTTTACCGTCTGGATCGTCTCACAGAAGTTCATTAACAATATTTATTGAACTTTCCCTTCATTAAAATAACAAAATAATAAAACAGAGGACTACCTGTCAAACTCTTTGATGTCAAACGTGGGCTGATCTCCCTTAGATCTGTTACTCTTCATCGATGCCTGGTCAGGAATTGAACTCGTCTGTGAACTAAGAACAAGAGAAATCTCAATAGAATAAACACAGAATGGTCCACATGTCTTTTTTCTTCTGGTCGCTAGTACAAATTCAGAGCAGTTGACAGAGATTTTTATTTGTTATGGGATCTATTAGTGTTTAAAAGCAGTTCATTTAAACATCTGGGGAAATAAAACAACTTCTAAGAATGTTCAAGACAATTCAATAACTTCACGTCAGCTGAAGGTGAATTCAGTATAATAACCTAACGTTTACAATTCTAAAATTAGATCCAAGTAACAGAGAACCTGGACATTAAGCAAACAGCAAGCATCAATGACCAGACCTTTGAAATATATTACAAAAGTTTTGGAGTTACCCCTGAAAATCCTCCATGCCAAGCACAGGTGGATTCATAATAGAACAGTCACTCTGCATCGACATCTGGTCGAGACCTGAAGTCATCTGTGAACAAGAGACACGCATTTAAAAATAAGCTTTCTTAAAGCAAGGCTTTTTCATCACCTCAGATTATGTTATTTGATAAAACTAAAAATGTCCAGCGCTTTCCACATAGCATATTGGACAAAAAAAAAAAATCCCTTTTAATGTGTTTTTTATTGCAAAAATATCTACCACCAAAGAGTGTGTATATGTACAGTATATACATATATACATACACACACACACACACACACACACACACACACACACACACACACACATATATATATATATATATATATATAGATAGATAGATAGATAGATATTTGGGGAGTAAAGGATTACAGGATTACATGTAATGACATTACGTAATTAGAATAAAAAAATGTTACTGTAATCTGTTAAAGTACATAAAAAATACCTGTAACGAAATTACAGGTATCTCTGATAAAAACAGGGATTACTGAGAAGGATTATTTTTGAAAATCAGACGGTATATAACAGAATTACAACAGACATACACGCCATATACAGATATTGTGACACTTTGCAGTACTTATGGCTCAAACCACAACACCACCATAGATCTATAAACAATAGATGTGTTGCCATTGATTTTACCACCTGCTGCTGGAGTCATGGCTGCTCCAGAGAGAGAAACTCACTCTTTGGCTGGAAACTCAGACATCATTGAGTATTTCAGTCATAAGAGGCCCAGAACTTCTCTGTACAATGCAAATTCTGCGTCCCAGCTGTGAAAATGCTCTCAACATCCAGGGACTCATCAAACCTGAAGACACATCTACAGGTATGAAACACACCTGAACTCACAGTGAAGTTAAAGTCTTATGAGCCTGCTAACCTGTCAGTAACCTGCTGCTGAGAACCACAGCCTCACCAGGATGAACTCAGAAGAATCTGATGGAGGCAGTAATATCTTCAGCCTGGATGGAGGATTTATTGGAGACTGCATGTTTCCTTCTGTCTCTGAGGAATGAATCAACTCTGAACTCTTGAAAAAATACTTTGCATGGCCGACCTGAATACAAACCCTGCTCCTCACTGCAGCAGTACAGCTACACAGCAGATTGAGTTTATGAAATAAAAGTGTGTTAACACTGTCAATGGCGGCTCCTGGTGCTGCTGGACTGTAGAACTAGAGGAACACAGTCTGAACTGATGGAGCTGATCTTGAGTCAGAAAATGTCAGATTCTCAGTAGGTTTAGAGGTTTAAGGTCATCTTGTTGGTGTTAATTTAGGCTGAACACACAGTGTTCAGCACGTATTCATAACACTAAGAGTGTTCACTGTGTGTACAGTCGTCAATACGCTGTGAGGTTGACACATTGTATATGTCTTTATTTTTATGTTTGCTGGTGAAGTAATCTAAAGGTAACTAAAAGTAATCTGGTACATTACTTTATTATTGAAGGAAATAAAGGTACTGATTAAAAATATAATTCGGTACAATTACAAGTTACTTGTGAAAAATGTAACGTAACCTTCCCAACCCTGTAATAGTAGTAAATAATAATGACTCTTGAGTTCAACAATAGTGAGTAAAATGTTGAAGTTGCACCATTGTTCCTGAGGGGGGAGGCATTCTAACATTAGATCGATGGCTGGAGCCAGCCTGTTTGTGTTCAGTTAGAGTTGAGTAACAGAGATTCCCGTAACCACGCCAGAACCCACGCCCACGCCAATGAAGCAAGACAGGGCTACAGACCAGCCCCCATCTCAGTTGCTGTTCAAACTGCATCATGAGCTCACAGCTGCAGTGAATAAAGGCAGTAAAACCGACTCCACAAAAAACTGTGCAGTCAGACAACAGTCAACACAGATTGTCTTGTCAGTCACTGGATCACTGCAACTGCAAAACAGATTATCCAAGACTGACATGAAATATGAGCAACCTGTTGAACTCTGCTCCTTACTTCCAGTAAAACATCACACTTTTCCTCTTTCAACCAAGCAATCCATCAAACAATAGTTCCTCTCGTCACACTTACTGCAGTTAAGTTATTAAAAATAATGGTGTTATCTTACGGTCAATATGGCTCATACAAATGTGCACACATCCATAGAGTATATTGACAACTGTCTGGACATCTGTGTGTGTGTGCGTGTGTGTGTGTGTGTGTGTGTGTGTGTGTGTGTGTGTGTGTGTGTGTGTGTGTGTGTGTGGGTGTGGCAAGACAGATCCGGTTCCTCTTTTCTGTAACCGTCAATGGAAATGCAGAATAAGGCATCAGTTTGTTTGAAAAGATGGGGGGAACAAACTGGCAAAAGTGACTTTGGAGCTGTGTGTGTGTGTGTGTGTGTGTGTGTGTGTGTGTGTGTGTGTGTGTGTGTGTGTGTGTGTGTGTGTGTGTGTGTGTGCGTGTGTGTGTGTGCGTGCGTGCGTGTGTGTGTTTGTGTGTGTACGTGTGTGCGCGCGTGTATTTCTATCCTTGTTGGGGCCAAATGTCCCCACAAGGATAGCAAAACGTGGAACGATGTGCCTTGTGGGGACCTTTTTCCGGTCCTAAGTAAGAGAAACAGTGTTTTCTTGACCATGTTGTTGTTACTGAAAAAAGTAAAAGTGCAAAAATATTTCTTTAGGGTTAGGTTTTGTTGTGGTGTGGGTTAGGGTTAGGGTAAGGGGCTAGTAAATGCATTATGTCAATGAGTGTCCTCACAAGGATAGAAATACAAACCTGTGTGTGTGTGTGTGCACGTGTGTGTGTGTACGTGTGTGTAGAAAAGTTCAGCAGGAGATGAAGTTCAGATGGCCACACTTACTCTCTTCTATCACGATGTGAAGAGGAATTAAATTTTTGGGTTTTCAATCCAAAAACTGGAAATATACACAAAAAAAGCCAAACTCTTTTGGAAGTCGTCATTAAAAATGAGCAAAATGTTTTTGTGGGAATCTGCTGGGGTTGTCAGCAAGTCAATGTTCACATAAAGGGTCTGCACAAATCATTAAAATCCTACAAAAACACGTATCAGAAACATCAGGAGATGTCAGGCTGGCAGTGCTGTTGGGAGTAATACAGCGTGGCTCCCATCTTTACCTCACAAATGATGATACAAGGCCAATGGATGCACCTTTTAAGGGTATTTTAGATTTTAAATCCTGGATGGCAGCTTAATCAGTACAAAACTGAAGTTTTAGTTATGGGTCCTGAGAGAAGATTTTACCCAGACTGTAGGAAGTGTCCCTGAATTCTTCCCCTCAAGTAGAAAACCAGGGTGTAACCTTTGATCCTGCCTAGACTTTTACTCCACATACGAAGAACATCACAACAATAGGTTTTTATCATTCAAAGAACAAAGCCAGAGTCCGCCCTGTTCTCTCTGTGGCCAACACGGAGATGCTGATGCAGCTTTTATCACCAGTCGTATTGAGTCCTGTAATGCCTTTGCTCTGTGGTCTGAAGCAAAAAGAATTGTTTTTTTTTGAGGGGGGATTTATGTTTATTACATTTTTTTGGTTTTACAAAACAAGACAAATGAACAAACAAAACAGTAAAGATTAAACAGACATCAACATTACAGAAACATTGCTGTGAAACTGGTCCATATAAGGAGGGAATCTGTGGCATTGGTCGCAGAGTGTTGTAGCCTATTGTGTGATAAAGAAAAAACACACTAAAAACACAAGCTAAAAAAACACTAAATCAAGCCTGTACCTTATGCTCCCTATTCAAAAATATGACCGTTGACCATCATATTACAAATTTAAGTCCAAGTTGTAATGAAGTCCCAAGAGTCTCAATGGCTTCCTCCATTTCTGCAGAAAAAGATGAGTCCTTCCATGAATATAATGTCCAAGTTTGTCCAGAGTCAAAACCTCTGAGATCAGAGATTTCCACAAAGAAATAGAAGCGGGATCATCTCCAACCCACTTCACCAGTATGGAATTTCTTGCTAACATTAAAAGCAAAGCTCCTTTGTTTAGGAAGCCCAGCTCTGGGTGAGGCCCGGTTTGGAGGCTTATCACCGAGTTCCTCTTCCTCTTCACACTGTCCGGATTATGTCAGTGATGGGATGTTTGCTGAGGGCTGCAGGGAGGTGAGGTGTGTGTGTGTGTGTGTGTGTGTGTGTGTGTGTGTGTGTGTGTGCGTGTGTGCGCTGATACTATGTCGTGTCTGTGTCCCATTTTCGGTGGATTTTTCCACTACTGCAGATAGTTTTATCAACTTGTTATGTACTAATTTTGTGAGTATATTAAAAATATGCTTCCTCAACTTCTACAATTTTGATTTGAGGGGGCACTGCCCCCTCTTGCCCCTGCCGGACAGAGTGGTGTCAAGTTTCAGCCACAGAGCGGTAACTTGTAGGAAGCAGCTGTTTTCTTTGTCACACCAAGCACAGAAATGAGTCCACGTCCACTGCACACGACAGACTGAAGAGAAATGGCCGGTGTTTGACAGATCCCTACGTTAAAGGTGTAATTCCCTTTTGCGCATTCAGAGTGTTTATGTAGCCGGTGAGCTTCTGAGCTCGTACTTACCGATGGCGAGTCTGACATAATAAAACTGAAACTGTTTCGGAAAACAAGCTTTATGTATGAGCGAGGCGGATCGCAGAAACTGTAAACAGAGCCGTGCACGCCGGAGAAGAGGAGATCGCGCTCGTACACTTCCGCGTTTCCTGGGCGAAGCAGGGGAGCCGGGCGGATGGTCTGGTGCATATGCGTTGTTCAAAAGTGAGAAAGACGTTTGACTTTGTGAAAACCCTGTATTACACCTTTAAGCCCCGTCCCGGGCACTTCTGCACTGCTTTTGTTTCATTTAACCACAGACTTTTTTTTCCAAAGCCAACCCACTTCCTGTCGAGCTTCCTGCAGCTAACAAAAAGACAAAGTGTGTAATGCATCTGTTTTTCAGAACGTTTAAAAAGTATCGTGCTGCTGCTGCCTGTGCCAACAGTAGCAGCATTGATGCTGCCATCGTCGCACTATGTTACACAAGAGAAAGAGGAATCTGGTGATCTTGGCCCATGAGAAGTCCATAACAAACAACTTGGACATGCATGAATGTGTGAGAGTTTTTGCAAAGGGAAATAGGAGACTGGTGTTGAGGAGTGGAGAGAAATGACAGAGCAGCACAGAGAAAAGACTTTTGAACTCTTCAGTTGCTAACGCCCCCCCCCCCCCCCACCCCCGAAAAAAACCCCCACAAAAAAGTAAAAAAAGAAAATATAAAATGTTCTGTTCTATATCTGTTGTGTTTTATAAATTAGACCGAGAAGTATTTTTTAATTATTAATAAGACTGCCTCTCAGTTTTGTAAATATTGATAATAGAGTGTGAAGTCTGACTTTAAATTAAAATGTATTTGAGGATTAGGCCATCCAGTTAAGATATATGTCATGTTGTTGGTTGATAACATCTGGATGAAAGATATTTTATTTTATTTTTCGGTTTCGATGGTTATGTGTTTGTGACGTGCTTTTATAAATGAAAATCCGTTTTTTACGTTTTAACATGCATTTTGTACAGAGATGGAGGTTTGGATTGCTTTCTATTGTTGGACAGTTTTAATATTATATTTAGGGCAGATCTGGCAACCTCCATCTGCTAACAGCAGACACACCGAGACTGTTTGAGTGACAAAGCTGTGGAGCTGGACCAGACATGCACAGGCATCCAGTGTAATTTAGTTTTGAGCTTTCCAGCCTGGCATCAGGAAGAAGCTCCAGAGTTTGGCTGGATTTCACACGAAAAGATGAAACTGGGGCTACTTGCAGCTTGCAAAGTTTTCATGACATGGATATTTTTTTCTTCTGTTCAGGATGAGGATATTAAAGAGTTAATGCAAACACCCCATTTGTGTTGTTTCATTTCTCACTCAATGAGAATCGATAAGAGAATTGATAAGGAATCGTATCGCTAAGCAGTATCGACAATGGAATCGAAATCGCTAAATTCTTAACAATTCCCATCCCTACATATGATGCCCCTTCACATTTCTGACCGCCTCCATGCTTACAACCGGCCTTGACATATATATTTTAAAAGAACGAGCAAACTAAAAGATCCTGTGCGTAAAAGCCGACAGACAGCCTCAATAAAAGAGTTTAGAACAGTTGAGCAGTGTGTTTGAGTTTTACCTGACAAATGCCGCAGGACACGGAGCTGTGTTGACTCAGAGCAGGCTGGGTACTTCCGTCGGCGACACCTGTATTTACACACCACGATCACCATCACCACAAATTAGGGATGGGTGGATCCATTCAAATATCGACAGTATCGTTACAAAAGTTAATACTGGTGTTGGGTCGATTCTTTTATTTTCTGCTCCTTGCAGAGTTTGTCCAGCACCGTCTCTCTGTCGGTCTTAAAATGAAAACAGCCAATTCCTGCTGGCTTGTTATAGTACTCTGCCCCTCCCCTTCTCCCTCCCTCTGCTCGTCACTGCGGGGGGGTGGGGGGGGGGATTTCTCTGAATTAGGCTGTGTGCAAGCACATGGAACTTGGTCCTGCACATGTTGTACGGGCTAAGCCTACGCTTGAAGCCCCTACAGCTTCTACCCGGAGTTTTCGGCTGACACGCTGGCTCTTGAATGGAGTGAATAATGTGGCTGAGGCGATCATTTGTGTCTTTGGAATATGTCCATTTATTTCCTTGTTTTCACAAACTCCACAGCAGGACACAAATCACACAGCGATGACGAGGCAGCAGCCGCGACAGCGGTCAAAGCCGTGTTTCCTGTCGGGCAGCAACACCTGCCAGGTCGTGATTACTTCCGTTTTATACTTCCGGTGCAAATTTGCACACACACCCACAGCACTCACTTTTTGAGCTCTTTCCCTCAGGAAGGCGCTTCAGGAGTATGAGAACTTGAACCACCCGATTCGCAAAGCTTTTTTCCTCAAGCTATTCGTCTCCTGAACAAGTGTTAAAACTTTAGAACACTTTATACATTATGCTGCTAAACCTGAAAGGTTTTTTTTTTTTCATTTTTGCATTGTATTGTGTATAGATTTTATTGTTTTGTATACAACTGCACACAACCTTTTTATTTGGATTACATGCAGATTATATATTTTTTTTTAAATTCTTGCACTATTTTTTCTTTTTGCTCTTCCTTTTTTATATCTTAAGTTATTGTTATTAAAATATAAAAACCACTAGAGCATCTGCCTCACAACCAGGAGGTCGTGGGTTAGCGTCCCGGCCTGGTCATACCAAAGACCTTAAAAATGTACCTGCTGCCTTCTAGCCAGGTGCTCAGCATATATAGAACAGGGTAGGGGGTCGAACACACAGAGCTACCAGAGGTCTAACCCCCCACTGTAGCTTTCACTTCTCACAGTAGTAGCTGTGTTGCCTGGGGTTACGAAACGGAAATATGCGTCGCCAAAAGGCTTTCGTGCCTCGGAGTTATTGTTACTTCTCTTTTATGCTGCCAGGAAGCATGCAACCAAAGAATGTCACTGCATGGCATTAAGCCTGTGTTTTTTACTGTGTAATGTGACAATAAAACTCTTGAATCTTGACTCTATATATACAAAAAAAAAAACAAAAAAAATGATTATATATCCATGTATGTGTCCAGAAAAAGGAGCCAGAGTTCTGTTATGAACCTGGCAGAAGACAATGACTTAAATGGACGCATCACATATAAAGGTGTTGTGACTCAATAGAGAACAAGTGCACATATTACGTGGATGAGAGTGAATAGAGACTAAATATACAAATGCACACATATGAGTAGAGTATATAGATAACTGTCAGAACATCAGGGTGTAAGTAGCAGCATGCATACGGTTGTGGGGCGACACATGACATAACTTCCCAGTTGTTGAAGCCAGTCAAAGCGACAACATCCCTCTCATTCACAGCGCTGCATTTGCGACAGGGAAAGCAGAACCATGCATCCCATTCAGCAGAGTATTCAAGTCATGGACAATGCAGTAACAGGCAGGATTGAATGACCGCAGTTTTTTGGCAAATACACGTTTTGGATAGCTACTTAATAATAGCTGGGATGGTGCAATGGTGGTTAAATCACTGGGTAAAATGGAAGTTTGGGGTTGACTGTAACAACACCTTGGAAAGGAGGATAGAAGTAGTGCTCGCTGGTGTTATGCTAGCTAGTACTGTTGGAGTGATGCAAGCAGCAGGAGCTAATGTTAGCTGATGTGCTGCTGGCTAAATGACTGGTAGGGGTAAGTGCAGCGCTAGCTGCTCAGATGCTAGCTACAGCATTGCTACCATGATCTCCACTGGTAGGGGCAGGAGCAAGTTTTTTAAAAGTTCAGAAAAATGGATGCATTGTCTGTATGTCACCTCTGAATGACCAGCAGAATAGAATGCAAGCAATCTCTACACTAGTGTTCTATCGCATGTCACTTGAGGAGAATGAGATACACGAGGTTGACAGAAGTCTTAAAACAAGCTGCTGAAAGTTTTTCAGAAGTGGAAAAGTGAAGAGGTGATTGTAAGTTGGCAGCCAGATTGCAGAAGTTGGGCGGGGCCGGGGCTTTCTTTAGGGGTCTGCAGGCACACATCATGTGTGCTCAGTCTGTGGCAGGAAGCGGACAGTGCTCTCTCCCTGTGCTGTGACACTGACAGGCCAGTGGGCCCACACACCAGGATCCAGGAGAATAGGCTACAGATTCACTACTAGAAGAATTGGGTTATATGTTTGTGATTGTTGTTATTGTTGACTGAAGAAATAAAGATTTTCAAGCAAAATATTAACACTTGTTTTCATTATGTCATTAGCAATTAAGTACGTCACCACACAAAACATTATGAACGAGTTTAACAGAGCTCCTTTGCTTCGTATTCAAACAACCGCTGCTTGTGCCCCGCTAGCAGCGCCCCCCCAGCAGATGAGGCTCCAGGAAACTGCCTACACCGAGGGACAGCAGACAGCTATCCCTCACAGGTAGCCAGCAGCAGGCCGATGCACTGAGCTGAGCGAAAAGGTGATATGGAGCGGAGGAGAGAAACATGACACGAGAAACAGCTTGATATATTTTATATTTGAGGGGGAAAGCAAGACATTAAGACATTAAGAAGTGGAGCGGAGGAGAGAGGCATGAGATAATAAAAATATATTAAATATAATATATTTTGGGGGATTTAGTTAGAGGGGGCACAACATTTATTCGAGGGGGCCAGGCCCCCTCTTGCCCCTGCGTAGACCCGGCCCTACTCTCGGCCAGTCTCACCTCGCATCAGGTCATCCGCATCCGTTTGTCAACTTCTCTGATTGACCTGACCATACTAAATACACATTGGGAAAAAACTCTGTGGAAAACCACAAAAGCGTCAATTGACGCAAACAAATGGCTTCAGCACCTCTGCATGGTGAGGCTATAAGGCCTTATTTGTACTCACTTCCAGAATCAGCACCTGTAGCGAGCTTCAAACACTCACAGCCAGACCGAGCGTCTCTACAGGCCTGATGTGCTTCTCACCTCCAGGAATCATCGTCAGCGTCCAAGTTCCTTCAACTTCCTCAAATCTGACACAAAATATGCGTCTCTCTGCTTTTCTTCACCTAGACAGGATGCCAGACTGTCAAATGACTTCCTCAGATCAGAACACACACACACACCCTTAAGGCCTCAGTATACTCCCCGTCGCCGCTACGTCGTTCCTACGACGTAGACGTCGTAGCCCTACGACGGGCTACGTCGGGGCTTGACGTGCGCCTCCCGAAAATTGGGACTTCGCGTCGTTTCGACGCGTGGTGACGTGAACGTCGAGGGCTGTGATTGGTCCGCTTTCGCGTTGTTTATAGAATAAAGTAGAACTCACCCGGAATGCTTTTCTGATCCGAACAGTGCTTCGGGAGAAATTCAGATCCAAATTTGAGCGGCGCACATCCCTATACTGTTAGCAGTGTTAGCACTGTTAGCAGACGGGGCTATATGTATATAGCCGCTCTTCAAACGGCTTTAATCGTCCAAAAGCTCATTAATTTCACCAATATTTCAACACAGTCCGCTCATGCCTCTCCTCCACGACAGCTCGGTGTCGCCAGATTTGTCATATATGCAGATATATGTTCGGTAAATGCACGCGTGTCTAGATACGTACGTCTAGAAATCTATGTCTATAGATCTATGTCTAGGTAAAGCCGGAGCTACGGAAGCCGCATTGTTATTGTGATTGCTAGTGTTACCGGCCTCCAGCCTAGGGGTGCCTGGGCCGGTAGCGTTTTTGCCTCACAATCATTGAAGAACTGTGGAGCAGTAAAACAGGACACGGTTATACGTGTGTGACCGCTGAGAGCGCCATTTTAATTCTGCACTTCTTTTATAAAAACACATTTCAACAAATTCAAATTCAAATCCATCAAAGCACATCAACACATTCAACATAACATAGACACTCCATTTGCAATTAACAGGTTAACATCAAAACTCATCTTCTTACCAGAAATCAAACAGAAATAGGAACATCTCATCAGCGTAATATCATGAGGCGGCTGCCTTCATACACTACAGTAACACAAAAATAACAGTACTTTACATTTTACATCCAACTCAAAACAAATGAAACAGGTGCTTATGCATTCCCCAAAGTTCTTTTACAGTTAATTTGTATACAGTTTAGTTCACAGCACTCATTAAACATTCAAAGATTCCCACATGTTTCCACATCGTGGTCACTTGAAGCTAACAGCTAATATGGGAAAAACACGAGACACGAATCATGCTCAAACTCTGCAATTCAACAATTATTCTGCACACCCGCAACATCAACAGCAACACAAGACTACAACAAACTTGTGAGCTTAAGGTTAAATGATAAAACATCATGTTCAACGTACCTGTGGAGCAGTAAAACAGGACACGGTTATACGTGTGTGACCGCTGAAAGCGCCATTTTAATTCTGCCACTTCCTGGATGGTGGCTTCAGAAGCGGTTTTCCTTACTGATCCATGGTAGTTGAGTGACACCTACTGTCACAAAAGGGTAATGACAATGACATTTGGAACATGATATAATACTAGAAACCATCAACCTAACAACTTATTATTGTGTTTTGTTTTTTGGGTTTCTTGTTTTAAATGTGGGGGGGTGTCAGTTTTTCTATTAACTTTTTATTTAAGGCTTTTTCCCATCCTCTACACTCTCCCTCACTTTTAAAGATGTCTCCTGACATCTAGAAATATAACATGTCAAGTCACAGTCAGGAAGTTGTATATAAAAAAAACGACTGCATAAAGAGTTCTTGTTCTCAGTCTAGCAAGTCCACATCACTGGCCCTGGAATGTAGTGCGCGTTTGGAATGGCTAGACTTGGCATCGCTGGACTGGACATGAAGTAAGGTACACACTGGAACACAGAGTTAACCCCAGGCCTCCAAGGTTGGTATGAGGGTTGTCCAAAACTGTTGTAGGTGAACATTTCCTTGGGACGTGGCACCCGGGAAGACCTTCTCAAATTTTGTTCTTCCAGTGACTCTGATTCGGTACCCATCTCCATTTCACCAGGTTCCAGGTGAACAACATCATTTACTGCCAGGTCAACCTCTGCACCATCCATGCTGTTTTCTTCAGGTGGTATCTGTTGTTGTTTCGATGAGTGAGCAGACTGTTGTTCAGTAGCTGGTGCTTTCTCAGTGCACACATTTCTCACTGGTTGAAACTCACAAGCAGAGGGATTCAGTGGTTGCAGTGGTTCTGAATGAGTAGCAGGAGGTTTGATTGGAGTCATTCTGTAGACTGGAATGCGACGGAGGCTGCATAACTCCTCTTCCTCCTCCTCTGACTCAGGGTTCTGCCATGACACGTCACTGCGGTTAGTCACATGTTTAGTTTTTTTCTGTTGTTTCGATGTGTTCGTTGTCTCTTCCAAGGGTAAAGCATTCACAGGCATCAAAAGGTTTCGATGAAGTACACGGATGGTCTTGTTTCCAAACTCAGCTTGTACTTTATACACTGGTCCTTCACTGATTCTCTCTATGACACGGTGGACTCTCTCCTCCCAGTAAGCTCGTAGTTTGCCTGGCCCGCCTCTTTCAGAGAGGTTGCGCACAAGCACTCTGTCACCTGGTTGGAGTGTAGCACCTTTTACACCTCTGTCATATTGTTTTTTTCCTTTCGCCGATGATTTCTTGCTGTTCTCTGAAGCAATTTTGTAAGCCTCTCGCATCCTGGTTGCCCATTTTTGTGCAAACATCTGCCTGTCTGGGACATCTTGCTCTGGTTTCAGGTCAAATAGTAGGTCGACTGGTAAGCGTGGGGCTCTTCCATATAGGAGAAAAAATGGTGAGTATCCCGTAGCTTGATGAATGGTGCAATTGTATGCATGAACCATGTGAGGTAGCTGTTCTTTCCAATCAGATTTTTTTTCTTCTCCCAAGGTTCGAAGCATCTGCAACAAGGTTCTGTTCAGTCTCTCCACAGGATTCCCCTGTGGGTGGTACGGGGTGGTTCGGGAGTGAGATATGCCCGCTAATTGCTGGAGCCTCTGAAACAGTGTGTTTTCAAATTCCCGCCCCTGGTCGTGGTGTAATTTTTCAGGATATCCAAATCTGGGGATGAAATCCTGAAATATTTTCTCCGCCGCTGTCTTTCCAGACTTGTTTCTTGTGGGATACGCTTGGGCGAAGCGGGTAAAATGGTCAATCAGAACGAGAATATATTCATGACCTCCCTTGCTTGGCTCAAGGTGGAGATAGTCAACTGAGACTAACTCAAACGGGGCACTGGATGTTATGGAACCCATGGGTGCTTTGTCAGGAATAGCAGGTCTCTTCTGTTTGATGCAAGCACATTTTCGGATGACATAATCCTCTATTTCTTTCTGCATGAAAGGCCAAAAGAACCTCTCCCTTGCCAGACAGATCACTTTATCTGCTCCCACATGTCCCATTTCATCATGTAAACTTTTGAGCACCATTGGCTTTAGTTCTGCAGGGAGAACCAGCTGTTTTCTCTGACTAGCATGCCTGTACAGAATTCCTTTGTCCAGTTTTAGTTTGTTCCATTCGTGGACTAGTCTCTTTGTCTCACGTGACATTTGTCTTTTGTCTTTGTCATTTGGTGTCCATTCTCTTTTTTTCAGTTTTATGACCTCGCTGATCACTGGGTCATTTTGTTGTGCACTTTGGATGTCATGGGGAGTGAAAACTTGCCTGGTATTCGTTGTTGAATCATCGGATGTTGCAGTGAGGACCAGCGCAGCAACCCATGGCACATCATCCTCCTCCACCACCTTGTTCCCTTGCCAGACAGCTGCCACCACATCTGTAGGCACAGTTTCTGTGTACTCGAAAATACGATCATGTAACTGGAGAGGATAACGTGAAAGGGTATCAGCATCAGCATTCACACGCCCTGGCCTGTACTTGATGTCAAAACAAAAATCCGACAATTCCCCCACCCACCGATGACCCACTGCATTGAGTTTTGCTGTGCTCAGCACGTAAGTCAGTGGATTATTATCGGTGTACACTGTGAATGTTGGGGCATAGTAAAGATAGTCTCTGAATTTATCGCAAATCGCCCACTTCAGAGCAAGAAACTCCAACTTTCCAGAGTGTAAGTGATAATTTTTTTCTGCTGCACTCAGTGCCCTGGAGCCATATCCTATAACACGCAGTTTGCCCTCTTGCTGTTGGTAGAGTACAGCGCCGAGACCCTCATTGGAGGCATCTGTGTGCAGGATAAATGGAGAGTTACAGTCAGGGTAACCTAAGATAGGCGCACTGGTTAGCATGTCCACAAATCTGGAAACAATGGCACTGTGCTCTGTAGTCCACTGTATGGGAGTTTTCCCTGCCAACTGACCACTATTGGTGTTTTGGGGTTTGCCTTTTGTTGTCTTGGTCTTCATAGTTTTCTGACACTGCACCAGTTCAAAAAGCGGTCTGGCTAGTCTTGCAAAGTCTTGAATATAGGAGCGGTAGTAACTTAAGAACCCTAATAAAGCTCTTACTTCTCCAACTGTTTTGGGCTCTCTCTCTCTCAGTTGTACTACTGCCTCCAAGTCTTTGGGGTCTATCTGGACTCCTTCCTTTGAAACAACACGACCTATGTACCTGACTTCTTGTTTGAAAAGTTCGCATTTCTTTGGTCGCAATTTGATCCCATGTTTTCTCATTCGACTGAACACCTCCCGTAGCACTTGTAGGTGACCATCAAAGGTTGTGGAATAACACAGCACATCATCCAGGTATGGGGAACAACACTCATCTCTCAGCCCTTCCAACACCTCCTCCATACATCTTTGGAATGCTGCAGGGGCGTTTGTTAAGCCGAAAGGGAGTCGCACCCACTCATACAGGCCCCAAGGGGTGTTGAATGCAGTGACATGTTGTGATCCCTCATCCACAAAGCCCTGATGGTAAGCACATCCTTGGTCGAGTATGGAAAACCAAGCATAGCCTCCCAGGTTATCCAGCAGGTGTTGGATGCGTGGCAATGGGTGTCGGTCAGGGATGGTTTTCCGATTGAGTTCTCTGAAATCCACGCACAAGCGTAAGCTTCCATCTTTTTTTCGGACGCAGACGACAGGAGATGAGTATGGTGATTTTGATTTCTTGATCCATCCTTGAATGAGCAAGTTCTGTACATATTCCTTTACTTCCCTGTACAATGGTTTAGGGATGGCGTTGTAACACTTTTGCACAGGTGTTTTGTCCTTGAGACTGATTTTGAGTTTCAAACTTTCGATGCAGCCAATGTCATCATCTCCCTTGGCAAAGATGTCCGATTCCTCGTACAACATCTGTCTTACTGCTTCCTGCTCGCTTTCCTCTAAGTGCGACAAGTCAACAGGTGGGTGCCATTTTTCACTGACTGAGATGTTTGGTTTGTGGTTTACCTGTTGATCTTGTCTTCCAGGGCCTAACTGAGCAGAGCAGATTTCGGTCTCTGAGGGCGGTGTGACTGGTGTTTCATTTTCCCGCGGGCTGATGACAGGTTTCATGTCTGCAACCTCCTGAAGAGTGCCGAGTACTGTTCTTCCTGAGAGAAAAATGTCATGTTCGGTCACATTCTGGATAGGAATCTTAACAACTTTGGATGACCCATGAGGAATGTCGACGAGAGCCGGGAACAACTCTAATCCTTCTGGGCAGTGATTGCATATAGCTGGCTCATACAACACTGTCACTCCCTTTGGCCAGGCTCTCACTCTGCACCGAACCTCATCTATCTTGCCTGCCAGGATAGTCACCCCTTTCTTTCCAACTTTAACATCATACATGGGAGATTCTTCCTCTGGAACAGCTGTATTGAGGGTGGACACAATAGCTTTGGCTGTATCTTCACTCACATTTAAAGCTTCCTTCAGCAGTGAACCGATATCCATAACATTGGTCTGCTCATTCCCCTTGATGATCTCAGCAATAACATTTGATCCTAGCAATGGACAATTGATGCAACTTTTTCCAACTAGCATGGGAACCTGCACCGCTACAGCTCCATGGTTCATGCTGACTACTTCGACCGTTACATCTATCCAGCCATCAAATGGGACATCAGTACCGTTAGCAGCAGTAACTTCCAAGGGGCTGTCAGTGAGCAAACTCGTCAGAGGTTGGATCGCAATCTTTGGTAGCTTGTTTTCAACAAAATCCCTTCCCACTATTGATACCTGGGCCCCTGAGTCAAAAAGCATCTGCACTGGAACCCCATTGATGGTGCAGGAAACCATGCACCTTTTGCCAATGAGTTGGGCAACATGTTTTTTTCCTGCTTTCTCCTGAGTGTTTGTTGCCGCACACTTCCCTGTTTGAAGAGATCCAGCTGTCACAGGGGGCGTTGTGCTGACTTCAGTCACTGGCTGCCCCTCTCCAGCGACTGCGCTCCGTTTCCCGCCCGTGGTCTCTTCAGACAGCCCACCGCTCGATGTCCCTCTTGGCCACAGCGGAAGCAGTGGGAGCATGACATTTTTCCCTGTTGAACACACTCAGGACATCGGCCTTTAGTATCAATCCTCCCTGTTTGGGAGCCGGTGTGGGGCTGTGAAGTATCTCTGGGGGTTTCACTGTCTACTTTTGTCGTCAGTTTGGTCAAATGCTTTGTCAATGCAGACACCTGTGTTGTCAGTTCCATGATAGCAGTCTGATTAGCCTGGATATTACGGCTAACATCAGTCAGTTTCACTTGGTCAACTGGTCGACTGTCGGCTTCCTGAGCTGAGCTAACAGTTAATGATTTGGTTTTAGTCGCAGAACCGAGGCGTTTGAGTCTGTCTGCCTCCTCATTGGCTGACTTTGTAATTTTGTCCAACAAGTAGTCATCAGTCACATCCAAGTCTCTGAGGTAAGGTTTAAGTTCACTCCTGATGTAACTGTTTTTTTCAGTTAAACCTTGGTAAAGGGTATGGAGGAATGTACCTTGGACCAGCTTTTTATCATAACTGAACTCAGCATCACTTTGTTGTGAGGCTGCCAGAACACGTTCTTTGAGACCCATGATCCTATACATGAATTGTTGTGGGGTCTCCTTATCCTGCTGTTTAGTGTTACTCAAGTCATGAAAGAGTTCTGTGCTACTCTTTTCTCTGATGTGGGACCTGAGGAACCTTTTCAACTCATCTACAGTGAGATCATCTTTGTTTGTTAGCATTTCTCTGAAGTAACCTGGTTTTGTTACCTTTATCACTGTTCTTATCACTTCCGACTCACTGAAACCTTCTTTGAGACCCTCATCCATCTGTCTACAGACACTTTTGTAAGAGATTTCAGACCCACAATCAGACAGTTGACCTCCATAAATCTTGAACTCTCTACGAGGTAACAGACCAGCAACATCCGTAAGCCTTACCACCTGATGATCAGACATGCATGAGGATGTGCTGAGTCTAACACCTTTCACAGAGTCTTTGGCTGAAGTAGAAGATCCTGCCGTGATGATGGCTTCTGGAGTTGGCTGCGCCTCACTGTCGCTGCTGTCCATTTGCGTCTCCGTAGGTGTTGGGAAGGGTAGATCAGCATGGGTATTGGCATCTCCATCTTCTGACACGGTGTGAACAGGGTCAGCAGTTTTCAGAAAGTCCTCAACAATGTCCAGGAGAGCCAGCAAACAAGACATGCCTTCATCTTCTTGGTCCTTCAGCTTCTGACTTCTCACAAAATCCACAATCGCATCAAACAGTTCAGCTTCAGTTATGTTGGATGTGTCAGCTATCTGTCCTTCTTCATATGCATTGATTTCACGTGCCACAGTCTGTAATTGCCTGAAATTTAGGCCTGGTAATTTCTTCTGCAGGTTCCATGTCAGCAGCTGACGCTGTGAAGGAGTCATGTTGGCTTGGTTCCCTGAAGCTTTTGCTCTCTGGATGACGCTATAGGGAGCAGTCTTCCCTGAAGTTCTGACAACAGGATGTCACCAATGCAGTTCTGACGTCTTCAGGCTGCCAGCGCTGGATCCCGGACGAGCCCCCAAATGTTACCGGCCTCCAGCCTAGGGGTGCCTGGGCCGGTAGCGTTTTTGCCTCACAATCATTGAAGAACTGTGGAGCAGTAAAACAGGACACGGTTATACGTGTGTGACCGCTGAAAGCGCCATTTTAATTCTGCACTTCTTTTATAAAAACACATTTCAACAAATTCAAATTCAAATCCATCAAAGCACATCAACACATTCAACATAACATAGACACTCCATTTGCAATTAACAGGTTAACATCAAAACTCATCTTCTTACCAGAAATCAAACAGAAATAGGAACATCTCATCAGCGTAATATCATGAGGCGGCTGCCTTCATACACTACAGTAACACAAAAATAACAGTACTTTACATTTTACATCCAACTCAAAACAAATGAAACAGGTGCTTATGCATTCCCCAAAGTTCTTTTACAGTTAATTTGTATACAGTTTAGTTCACAGCACTCATTAAACATTCAAAGATTCCCACATGTTTCCACATCGTGGTCACTTGAAGCTAACAGCTAATATGGGAAAAACACGAGACACGAATCATGCTCAAACTCTGCAATTCAACAATTATTCTGCACACCCGCAACATCAACAGCAACACAAGACTACAACAAACTTGTGAGCTTAAGGTTAAATGATAAAACATCATGTTCAACGTACCTGTGGAGCAGTAAAACAGGACACGGTTATACGTGTGTGACCGCTGAAAGCGCCATTTTAATTCTGCCACTTCCTGGATGGTGGCTTCAGAAGCGGTTTTCCTTACTGATCCATGGTAGTTGAGTGACACCTACTGTCACAAAAGGGTAATGACAATGACATTTGGAACATGATATAATACTAGAAACCATCAACCTAACAACTTATTATTGTGTTTTGTTTTTTGGGTTTCTTGTTTTAAATGTGGGGGGGTGTCAGTTTTTCTATTAACTTTTTATTTAAGGCTTTTTCCCATCCTCTACACTAGCGGCTTGGCAGAGGAGGGCGTTCCCTTGACGCAGGAGCAAGACATGTTCAGTAGCGGCGTAGGGTTGTCGGCGTAGGAACGCCGTGGCGGCGACGGGGGAGTATACTGAGGCCTTTAGGGTTGGGTCGTAAACGGTTCGGCAGATGAGGGCAGGTCGATGAAGGGGGGTAGAATGCTTTTTTCAACCACCGTTTGTCAGTCATGTTTTTACAGAAACACTGAGAAAACCAGATTTTTTTTTTTGTTGTTGTTGTTGTTTTATTTAAAAAAACACACACATAAAGCAATTTTTCTACCAAGCAGTAGGGAAGAAGGATTACTATTGCAACAACACATCATCAGTAGGGTAAAACTAACCTGTCTCATGACGGACATGAAACTGAAAAGGTACAAGAACACACAACTTAAAGTTTCTTTCAAATTAAGAATAGTATGCCCAGCTACAAAGAAATGATGACATGCAAAACTAAAAATAACATTAGATGGACAAAAAAAACAATGAACACATCAGGACAGCTCCAGGCCTGCCTCAGTTCTCATTCCAGCATTCTTTCACAATTCCAAGCTCACCAATTTTCACAACATCCAGCCCGATCAGATCGTCGTACACATCTGCAAAAGTCTCCACAAACTTTTCTTTGGATCTCATCTCTCTCAGCAACGTCTCTGCCACAGTTTTGACTCGCATATCGTCGATTTTAATGTTGCGCATGAATAACAAACAT
Source organism: Salarias fasciatus (assembly GCF_902148845.1). NCBI lineage: Eukaryota > Metazoa > Chordata > Actinopteri > Blenniiformes > Blenniidae > Salarias > Salarias fasciatus. The sequence goes on from NC_043747.1 coordinate 25,918,331, forward strand.
TGAATAGCAGGAATGAAATGGTCAGTACACAGTTTTTCCATCAGACGGCAAAAGTGAGTTTGATAGAAATATTCGTCCACCTGCTGTAAATAAGGATGCTGTTTCTCATTCGGATGTCTGATCTGACATCCGTAGCAAAGCTCTTCCCGGTACTTGTGAGTCACAATGTCCAGCAGATGGATGACCGCTGTTTTGACGGTTTTGATGATGGCCGAGGGCATCCACCCGTCCAGCTCATCCTCTGATTCCTCAACCTCTGGAGTGTCAGGAGGCGAAGATGCTGGTTCCGGCTCCACATAATCCTCAGAGTCTGGGATTTGGGATTCATCCACTTGAAGGTCTCCGCCGTCACCGCTCACCTCCCTGCCTCGATCCTCATCATCTCCCAGGGACCCTGGATCCGGGTCGCAGGTCTCGGGAATGGTGTACAGCGATCGAGAGGGACCCGGCTGAGAGTCAGGGTCCGGGGAAACGGGTGAGATCAAATTCGACGATTCATCCGCGAACACGTTGATCGGGTACTCCACCAACGGAGTTCTGCTCCACAGCGGATCGATGAGGACGCGAGAGCTGGTTCTACGGATACTCCTGATGTTCTCCATATCTTCTTGATGTGGAATGATCGATCGCAGTCTTTATAATGTGTACGGGTGGCAGGAAGGTCCGGGGGGCGGGGTTAAGCAGAAAAACTGGTAGGATCGTGGACGTGGCGAACTAAAAGCTGGAGGATTGAATGGAGGCGGAAGGAAGCAGGGTTTTTTAACCGCTAGAAGATCTTTCCAGTAGCAGCAGCTGCGAAAAAGTGAGCCGATTTTATCGTCCGGTCCTCCAAACCTTTCCTTCCATGCGACCAGCGGGACATTTAGCAATGTATGGAATACTCCGCAGCTGGTATTAAAGGTCTCCAAAAAAAACTCCTCCGAGCCTTTTTTCCCTTCGTAGCAACAAATGCAGGCGCGAAAGCACATAGTGCCTGAAACACCCGCTCTGGATGGCCACGCAATGCTGTAAAGCACTTTTTTTTTCCAAGAAGGAGACCCTGATTGTGCATCACCCTCCACGGACTCACGCTTCAGAGGTCGACCTGCTGTCAGCGTTGGATCGACGGGCCTCGCGCCACCTTCATCAGGGTTTGCCCGAAAATGTCGAACAATCATGTGATACAGTACACCCCAGTCGTTGGAGTTCAGCATCACTATAGAAGGTACAGCTCCCTGCTTTTCACCCTCACCTCGCTGACAGAGGCAAAGCTCCCCCGTCGTATATTTGAACATGTAGCCCCATGCACCACGCCGCCCGTAAGGTTTCAGCGGCCATTCTTCCTTCAACGATTCCAATGGACGGAGCTGGGTCCGAAGCAGATGCATCACATGCTTCTTGGGCGCATTCGGGATGATCGGCGTCTCTTCGTACACCGTGATCGGTGTGTCCCGGATGATCGGTATGTGAATTCTTTCCTGAGCCATTTTTTTTTCTTCCAAAATCTGTATTTGTTAATTGGAGTGATCCAACATGGGCTTTATGTATTTAACGACTCGTATAAATAGAGCCCCTTCTATAGGGAGGGCGAGAGGAGGGCCCACAGGACTTCAGCGTTTTTATTTTTTCCTCCTTTCCCCCACCTCCACTGAGTCAGCATGGGGGAGGGTGCGTGCGTGCGTGCGTGTGTGTGTGTGTGTGTGTGTGTGTGTGTGTGTGTGTGTGTGTGTGTGTGTGTGTGTGTGTGTGGGTGTGTGTGTGTGTGTGTGTGTGTGTGTGTGTGTGTGTGTGTGTGTGTGTGTGTGTGTGTGTGTTCTGATCTGAGGAAGTCATTTGACAGTCTGGCATCCTGTCCAGGTGAAGAAAAGCAGAGAGACACGTATTTTGTGTCTGATTTAAGGAAGCTGAAGGAACTTGGATGCTGACGATGATTCTCTGGAGGTGAGAAGCACATCAGGCATGTAGAGACGCTCGGTCTGGCTGTGAGTGTTTGAAGCTCGCTACAGGTGCTGATTCTGGAAGTGAGTACAAATAAGGCCTTACAGCCTCACCATGCAGAGGTGCTGAAGCCATTTGTTTGCGTCAATTGACGCTTTTGTGGTTTCCCACAGAGTTTTTTCCCAATGTGTATTTAGTATGGTCAGGTCAATCAGAGAAGTTGACAAACGGATGGAAGAGATAAGTTAGATTAGATTCCCTCGTTCCGTGTCTTCTCACAGAATGTTCTTTAAAGCATCTGAGTATCGACCCGTGTTGCTGTTTTTGGGGGCCAGTTGTATTCCGGGGCGTTCTTGCAGGCCTGTACTACAGCCATTTCCTGCTCCTTAGTGAAGCAATCTTTATTCTTACGATGGAGTCAGTAACCCCCCTGTGCAAATAGATCATGCTGAAAAACTACTCTGGAATTCCTGTTCTCAAATGAGTGGACTTTATGGTGAACGATACATGACAAAGTTAAGGAAAAGCTTCTTACTTTAGCAGATGTGATAACACGGGTACTTCACTGTAAGAAACGGACTGATGAACAGGTGTCTGAATATGCAGAAAGATTTCTTAAATGCTGGAAAGAAATGGCAAAATTAAAAGTGTCGCATAAAGCTGAACCCTTCTTTGTGTCAATGATCATTAATGGACTGGGAACACAGGATGCTGATACTTTAAAGAATTAGCAGCCCCAGACGTGTTTTCATTGAGTCCTGTGGAATTACTAAAAAAGGACTCGAGAATATATGCAACTGGATTGTTTGCAAAAAAAAAATCTAACATTCATGCTGTACACAACTCTGGGAGAGTATAGACCGTTTGTATCAACACAACCAGGCTTCAGAGGATGAGGACGAGACAGGATGAGACCAAATCAACAACGATTTAGGGGCCAACGTTATTATAATAATACTAATGATCAAAAACTGGCAAGGGGGAAGAAACCTCAATGATGCATGCCATTACCAGAGACTGTGAGCAAAGGAAAAAAAAAAAGAGATGAAGCTAAAGTAGCTAGACCCTCCGGAGTGCCACAAGTGTTGAATCAAGGCCAAAACTCAACAAGTACCAAAGACAAACATTACACCAGAACAGAGAGCAGTTTCCTTTCTGTGGAGAAAAACTTCTACACAATGAAGAGGCCGACAGAACTGGGATGCTGACAGTGATCAAATAATAATAATGATGGTTATTCAGACACAAGTTTCAGATACACCGGTAGAAAATACCAAAGATTTGTTTAAACATTAAAGGGAAACCAATAACGTTTCTCATAAATGTAGGTGCATTTCTCTCTTGTATTCATCAACAGGAGATATACTGTCCATGAAGTAATGACACTGTTCAAACTGTCAGCATTTCTGGTGTCCCACCAAGAGAACCGCTGTCAAAACTGTTACCGGTCGAGAGAGATGGCTGGAAATTTCAACATGTGTTTGTGATTTAGAAATGTTTTCAATATTAGGAAAAGATATGCTGTCAAAATTAAGATTCTATAGAATTTGTGCTCCAGAGTGAGTAACAGTAAAACATTCCAAACATACATCAGACGGTAGGACAATATTTCACTGTTTGGCAGAAAGCAGCCTCTGTTTTGCTAAATGTTGATGTGGTGACTTGACTGTTCACAATAGAGGGAATCAGAACATTAGCATTCCGTCAAGCAGACCAGTAGATAAACCATTCTCGGACAGAGTAGCGAAGAAGGATGAATTAGTAGAAAGTCCACAAATATTGTTTGTGTCTCTCCAGAGGGACTGATGTTGTTATTAAAAGATGTGCACGGAAACATTGAACCATTCATCGGTGCAGTTACAAATGATCACTGGGTCAGTGACTAAAATGCTTGACATTTGATACCAGTTTCTTCATAGACAACCAGAGGATGAAAGAGAGGAGAGGAGGAAAGGTGAGCCCGTCTTCCTATCGCAAAGGTCTGCCTGAAACTGTTTTAGAGGTCTTGTAACAAAAACTCTGTTCCTTGGAAAATGTACCCTAGCCGGTTTATGCAGAGTATAGGTGTCTTGAGATGATAAAAAATCTTTCACATCTTCCACCCTAACTTTCTTCATGGCACGCTTTTCTGCCATCTCTAAGTACAATATAGATTCACCCCCTCTATCCGTCTGTCTTGCTCCTACTCATCTCCTCAACACCTAACCCATCGTAAAAACTTCAAAGTGCAGTTACAAACGATCCCTGGGACAGAGACTAAAATGCTTGACATTTGTTACCAGTTTCTTGATAGACAACCAGATGATGAAGATAGCAACTAAAAATTTATTGTTTGGTCGTATGATGAGGACACTTTGCTTTTTTTTTTTTCATTAAAATCCTGCAAAATGCAACGAAAGCAGAAGTTCAGTTGGATGTGTTGTTGCAACCCTTTGGTAATGTTTCTGTGGATTTGTTAGAAAGGAGAAGAAAATCTGTATTTGCAAATCATGTAGGATTGCTGGATGTGGAACCTTATCAAGCAACGATTAACTATGTGAAATATCCTGTTTGTGTTAAACAGTATCTCTTATCAATGGAAAAAGAACGAGGGATCAGGCCAGTGGTTCAATCAATGCTGAAACGAGGAGTGTCATGTCTGTCTCCAAACACCACACCAAGAAATCCCGTTTTGAAACCAGGAACAAAGAAGTACAGATTTGCACAGGATCCGAGGGGGAAATAAATGTCAGCGTCAGTCCTTTAACTCCGGTTGTACCAGATGTTAATGCTATCTTAGTATCAATACCAGCCAGAGCGAAATGGTACACAGTTGTTTATTTGTGTTCTGCTGTACACAGGAATACATTGGATTTGTTTAGTTTCACCTTCTGTGACCAACAATATCGCTTTACAAGATCAACGTTGTTTGTTTGGGCAGTCCAACCGTCTACGCTGCAGCTGTGAGACAGCAGCTTTCAAAGCTGACATTACCTGCTGACTCGGTTTTGTTTGGCGTACATCGACAACATCATCATTATTGTCTCTTATACAGAAAATTGAATTTGAGTTTATGAAAATTGTTAACCTGATATTCTGATTTTATTGAAGGCTGTGTCTACGCTTCCTGATTAAGTTTGTGTGGCTTTATTTTGAATATTTTAGAATGAGACTCTGTCTTTGAATGATTTTACTATTCATTTATACTTTTTGTATTTTATACACTTGTTAAAAACCTTCCCTTCTTTTGAGAGAATTTCACGATGCTTATCACAAAGGACGCTACATGTTTCAAAGTTTTGAGAGCAGTAACTTAAAATTTCAAGTTAGGAGCAGATTTGGTTATCTTCAGGTCACAAATAGAAACACTTTTGATTACGGTATTTGCTTTCGGACACCGTAAATACTTTGTTCATGAATCTCTGTTCGTAATTTTTTTATCGAAGGCCCCTCACAACTTGGATATTCTGACAACATCGCCCACCTTAAATCCTGTCTTTATTATTTTTTTTCTCTTGTCTCGTGGTGTAGGCGTACCGTACAGATTGTGATTTTCCTTAGTCACATCAGCCGGACGCATTTTTACACTGCTGTGGTGAGTGTTATTATAGCTTTTTACTAAGTCTGGTAGGACCTCCACGTACCGTCTCGTGTTCTTAGCAGTGAAATATCTCCACATTCTGGTCTTTAACGTTCGGTTAAATCTTTCAACCATGCAGGCTTTTAGATCACTGGCTGTGGCAAAATGTATGATGTTGTGTTCCCTCATCAGAATCTTGAAACTTTTGTTGAAAAATTCTCTTCCTGCATCAGTCTGTAGTTTTTCAGGCGTCTGGCTCTCGCGAAAGACGGATTCAAAGGCAGACACCACCTCCGCCGCGGTCTTCTTTCTCAAAGCTCGCACGTACGCTAATTTGGAAAACACATCGATGACCGTGAGTAAATAACTATACCCATCATTTTCATCCGCTAACGCTCGCATATCGCAAAGGTCTGCCTGAAATTGTTTGAGAGGTCTTGTAACAAAAACTCTGTTCCTTGGAAAATGTACCCTAGCCGGTTTATGCAGAGTATAGGCGTCTTGAGATGATAAAAAGTCTTTCACATCTTCCACCCTAACTTTCTTTCCCGTCTCATCTTGAACTGCTTTATGAAGCCGCTCTACCCCACCGAAACTACCATGATGACTCGGCTTGTAATATAACCTCTTCATGACACGTTTCTCCGCCATCTCTAAGTACAATATAAATTCACCCCCCCTCTAACCGTCTGTCTAGCTCCTACTCATCCCTTCAGATGTGTGAACACCTAACCCGTCGTAAAAACTTCAAAAGACCTCAGAAGGAAGGAAGTTTGGGGAGGGGGGGGGGGGGGGGGGGGGGGACAAATGCGCAGTGGACATACGGTGGACAAATGGTCCACAAATGGCGAGGGGAGGGGTTTATTGGGGGCCATAAATCTTTCGGTTTGACATATAATATAGTAGATACTTTTTTTCAGGACACACGCAGGGCTCACACCACAGATTGTAAATATGGATATAGCTTTCGTGACGTCACTCACAGCATTCCGAAATCAGATTCTGCAGACTTCAGCGAGTCGAGCAGGACGTCTCCACATTGAAACATTTGAAACCGGATGTAAATGTGATTGGTACAGTCTGTAACATGACTGCATCGCGGGGACAGGAGGAGGAGCTGTGATAGGGCGATTTAGGCAAAACTTTAAGTCTTGAAATCAACAGATGATTTAAGTGAAAAACAGAGTGTGGTGAAGCCAGCACGGTTATAGAAACTAGTGATAGAGACCAAAATATGTTCTGAAACCGGGCGATTTAAATGTTTATTTGCACTCTGAAAATCAGGCATTTTTGAATGGGTTCCAATGAGACCAGGGCTCTTTTTGAAACCAGTATCATCGCCCCCTGCTGGAATTTCCCTGGAATTAAAGCTTTTTTGCACTTCCGCATTATCTTCATGTTTTATAAGCAGGGGTTGCTGCTTGGCTCACACTAAATGCTTTCCAGTCCGTCTGTCCCCAGACAGCACACGTACGTCTCCCCGATGTTCCTCGTTTCATCGACAAGACGTCGCAGGGACAGCGTTTGCTCATTGGCAAGATGTTGCTGAGACGTCGGCATTTGATCTGAAATGACAACCGGCCGACATTCAAACGATTAAAGCCGTAGCGCCAGGCTGCTCGTAGCTTCTACGGCATCAGATATGCGACCTTTATTAATTTAGGTCGGACCTTTAAAATGACACGTTTTACTGTCAAATGTGAAACGCAATACTGACATTTAAAATAAAAATCGCTGATCAATTTTGTGTGTTTGTAATGAAAAGCCAGAATTGAAGTTGAGACACTTTTTTTTTTAGCTGTTACCACTTTAATAATTGCACAAGGCAAATGTACAAAGTGAACAGAGGTAAGTGAGAAGAGAGAATGACCCATGAAAATAAGTTGAGGAAACTTTTTGGCCACCCAGTGAGATTTCAGGAAATAATGCTGATTGTGAAAATGCGACACAGTTTAACTCAAACCAAAAAGTGACGTAAACAAAAACTTTTCAGCACATGTGACATTTGAACAAGGTGAATAAACACTGGCTGGAGTAAAACTATTTGTTTACACCATCAGTTGTAAATAATGTACCTGAACATCATCAATGGTCCAAACACAACACAGTAACACTGAACAGGAATTATGACATACATTCAAACGGTGCTGCAGAGGCGGCCAAAACACACACAACTCATCATTTAGAAACTTCAGAAATCCCAACTGTTTCTTTTTCACAAATCAAGTTAAATAGAGAAAAATGTCAGACCTCTTTGACAAAAAAAGTTGTTTGGTTATTTTAAAAGGTTTCAATTAAGCTTCCAGGAATTACACTGCATCACTGATGTGTACTGATAGTCTTAAGTAAAATATACTGTGAAAGTTAGTTGTTTCTTTCCATTTACTGCTTCACTGTTATGACCCGGAGAGTCAAACACATTTCTAAAGGACACAGGACAAACAGGATGAGGGTCCAGTCATTTATTTAACACTTTCTCCAGAGTCGGCGTCTTGAAGCTGGAACCTGACGAGGCTCTGGAGGAAAGATAACCCTCATCACCCGTGCCCCAAAGCTGTATTACAAAAAAGAAACAAAGTAGCAAACCAAGGAAGGCCCAGATGCGCCAGCCAAACTTAAGAAAAAGACGAGTTCACAGCCCAGCTGCTATGCAGCCATCGAAGCTGATCCCTCGTCCAAACTAAAGACAAAACCCAACTAAACCCGATCAAAAGAAAGGCGAAAACGGGACGGCTGGTCACACCTGGACGGAAAAAGACAGCGATCCAAAAGAAGGGAAAAAACGCAAAAAAGAGAACGCAAAGCCGGCTAGTGGGCTAGCATGCCCTGCAGCAACATGCCTGCCTGTCGGAGCCGGAGTCCATGGCGCGCTGGCGAGCGCACCTGGCGACAGGTGTAACGAGGTGGGTGGGCGAGCGAGAGAGAGACCGGAAGACGACGACCCAGAGCGCCGCCTCCACGCTGCTATTTATAGCGCGGCGGCGCGACTCGCTCCAATCAGAACCGAACAACAAAGGAAAAAGATAATTACTTCAAAAAAGTAACAAAACACAAAACAGGATAAATATTCCCTAAATATCTGAAGGGAGAAAAAACGTGAAACTGTCCGCAAAAAAAAAACCACGATGTGCCCGCAGCACATCACATTCACAAACACACACAGGAAACACTCTGTAGAGACAGATGCTGCGTTCACTGACTGCCACAGAAGACGTTCAGTTACTCCGGATATCACAAACGATACAGATGTAATGACTCCGATCTGTTTCTGCTCTCAGTGTTTCTAGTGACTTCCTGTTCTGTGAATGAGAATCATGGCAGGGCATCCGCTTGCTGTGCAGTTGAGAAGACAAGATGCTGTCCTGAATGGGGGAGTTTCTGAAGGACAGAACAGAACCAAAAAAAAACACAATAGGACTTAGTTCCTCCTCACAACCCGCAAGCAGGAAACACATCATTTGAGAGGAACATCTCATGTCATGTAACTTGCATCATTTCATTGTTTCTTGGTCAGAAAACAGTACTGCTCGCTATACATGACTGTGTAATCTACTGACCCTGACCGATCATTTAAAGGCTCAGAAAACTTTGTAATATTGGGTTTTTTTGAGATATTGAATGTTGGGTTTTCATTAACTATAAGCCATATTCAAACAGTTCAACAAATAAAGGGTTGAAATATTTCAGTCTGTGTAATGAAGCTATATAATATGGGTGTAGGAGGCAGAATGAGGTACACTGTTTAAGGGCGAGTGTGTGTGTGTTACAAAGGCGGGGTTGCACTTAGAGTGGGCGTGTGCACATGAGAATGGCTGTGTGTAAAGGTGCACGCTCATAGATGGAGAGTCAGGGTCGGGCGTAGCTGTATTTTTTTCCTGACCACATTTCATTTTTCCACATCCAATTTTTACAGTTCAATTATCTGGTTTTCATGTCACTGTGATCCCACTGCTGCGCTCTGATCGCTCTGTCTTTTTGCCCTGCAATAAATGTACCAAAACGTATCTTTGGATCAGAGTGTATTTTGCACCCGTTAAACTATTTGCGCGTCTCAAATATACGAACCCAAGGACCCGATCTCACACTCTCAGCGGCTATAAGGCTTGGGAAGGGGAACACGCATCAGACATAAAAGGACAGAACCTGAGATGCTGAGGTCAGAGAGTGAGGAGAGGAGGATTTGATGGTTCACGGTGTCAAAGGCAGCAGACAAGTCCAGCAGCAGGAGGACAGAGGACTGACCAGCAGCTCTAGCCAGTCGCAGAGATTGTGTGACTGAAAGGAGTGCAGTCTCGGTGGAGTGGTCGCATCTGAAGCCTGACTGAAAAGGGTCAAGTAGGTTGTTGTTCCGCAGGTGTTCAGAGACTTGGTTAAATACTGAGCGCTCCAGTATTTGACAAGAATGGTAGAAGTGAGACTGGCCTGTAGTTTTCAACCTGGGCTGGGTTGAGCTGGAGGAGGAAGCAGGGAGTTGAACGCCATAAACATTTTTCTGGAATCAGAAGCTGCACAGATCTTGTTCTGATAAAAAGCTTTCTTTGCAGACTGCAAGCGGGAGGTAAAGGAAGCAAGTTTCTGTTTGTATGAGGACAAATCAGCGAGTTCTTGGGATTTACGCCACTTTCTTTCTGCTGCCCTGAGTCTTCCTCTTTGCCTCTGCTGCCTCTTTGTTCTCTCAGAACTTGTAAGAGACATGGACTTGGTTGTTGTTTTTTCTTGGCTGGTTTCGACACCTGGGGCAGAGTTTGTCACAGAGTGTTTCTGTAGCCTCAATATCAGGAAGTGGTGATGAGTGGTGAGAGTGGTCAGGCATGGCAGAGTTCACCTCCTCCGACAGCTGAGGTGCTGTGAGGGACTTAAGGTTTCTGCAGAAGGAGACCATCTGTGTCGGTGTCTGCAATGGCAGAAAGGCTGAAATTATATTGTATTTCTTAAAACACAATGAAGCTAAAACAATCTTTCATTCCTCATTTTTATCTCTGATCTGTATATGGTTCTCTGCTACTGTGAAGCATCTTGTGACTGCTGTTCTGAAAAAAGTGCTCCACAAATTTTACTTTCTAAATTACTCATTCAAACTTTTAACGACAAAAATAAACTAGATCCCAAACAATAATCTATGATCAGATAATTTAAACTACTTTTTCCTGTAAATTCACTTGTAAATATAAGAAATGTTTTTTTCTATTTCCTAAATATTCTAAATTACTTGTATTTTGTCTCTTTTGTGTAATTTATTCAACATTAGGGATCGACCATCTGTTACAGTTTGAAGGGAACGGGGGCGGGGCTTGAGTTGTGCTTCTGATTGGTTCTGAATCTTGATTGACAGGCGCCGCAGCGAATCAGGCTGTGCTGCAGATTCACATCTAAACAAGGACTACTAAGCTGGAAACTGTCAGAACTGGTAACACTTTTATATCATAAACCAAAAAAAAAAAAGAAGAAGAAATGAAATTAAAGTTTAAACATTAAACATTCAGGAGAAATAACTAATTCCATGGTTCACACATAACATTTTGGAATAAAACCTCAGCTCACTTATATTTAATGTGGGTTTTAAAATAGATATGACAAAAACGATTTGGATTAAAACAAATTAAAAAAAACGGCCAAACTGCATACAAGCTGATTCAATTACTTATTTACCTCTATAAACAGTAAACAGATCATTTAAAATTACGTTTCACGCTGTAGTTAAAGTGTCTGGCTGTTAATAGTTTGTTTTCAATATAGGAGGAAGTGCCCCATCCCAGCCTGTGGCGCACTTTAGAAAGACGCGCAAGCCAAACGATCCTGTGCGTAAAAGTCTGCAGATGCCTCAGATGAAGAGTTCAGAACAATCATTGGGCGTTTTGTTTGAGTTTTACCTGAAACACGCTGCAGAGCACGATGCTGTCGACTCAGACGAGGCGGCAGATTTTACTTTCGTTTTCGTCAGTTGTTCACAGCACCTATGGAATTCCCCCCACCCCGCGAAAAAAACAAACAAACAAAAAAACATGTTAAAAGGACCTCATGAATACCACATAAAGACACTGCTTCAGATTGATTGTCACTACATTTGCACAAGTGCCGACGAACCAAAGGTCATTTGGGTTCCTATATATGCAAAAAAAAAAACAAAAACACACACACACACAAAAAAACACAAAAAAACACATACACACACAAACAAACAACAGTGATTATATATCCATGTATGTGTCCAGAAAAAGGAGCCAGAGTTCTGTTATGAACCTGGCAGAAGACAATGACTCAAATGGAAGCATCACATATAAAGGTGTTGACTCAATAGAGAACAAGTGTGCATATTACGTGGATGAAAGTGAACAGATATGAGTAGAGTATATAGATAACTGTCTGAACATCAGGGTGTGTTTGTGTGTGTGTGTGTGTGTGTGTGTGTGTGTGTGTGTGTGTGTGTGTGTGTGTGTGTGTGTGTGTGTGTGTGTGTGTGTGTGCGTGCGTGCGTGCGTGTGTGTGTGTGTGAGGTCAGAGGTGTGGGTGTAGGGAGAATGAAGGGGCTTCTGCAGGGTGTGGCTGGTCAGGTGGGGTTTGGGGACTGATTTTAATCTGTAAAGCACTTTGAATTATTTTTTGTATGAAAAACACTAAACAAACTTGAGCCCGATTGAAGTTACAAAAGAGGAACTTCCCCTGGAAAAAGCAGACTAGCTTTACCACATACGAAATGTTACCAACTTGTGTGCCTCTCTGACCCTCACTCCACATGGCCACCATGTAGTTTGGAAATCTATTAACTCTATCTAGTCTCAAGATGATTCACTTCTCCTCACCTCTGTTCATTTAAACCCCTGGGAGATGTGTGGCTGAGATCCTCTGGTTTTCCCTCTGGAGGCAGTGATCTACTGGACTAAAGACAAACCTTCACTCTTTTATAAAACCAGGGCCTCTTTCTTGGCTCTGCAAATGCTCAGACTGTGCAGAGGGGCCTGTTTGGACTATTCTGGACAGACATACCTGGAGATTTAAACACCTGAGCTGTGACACCAACCAAATAATACACAGTGGCGTCTCACTGCCTGCCTGAGTAGCAGTCTGTAACACCCTCTCAATTCGCAATTTGAGTTCTTAGTAATGTTTTATATTTATAGTTTATGTCACCGTGTGTTGTTTTTTTTGTGTGTATATTTGTTTTTTTTCCTTAGTCTTTTCCTTATTACTTTTATTTGTACTGGAAAAAACAATAAAGATATTGTTTTTTTAAAAAAGAAGTAGAACTGGAAGTCTCAGCAGTAACAGGAAACCTGGAGCTCTACCTAGTGGACTTCAAGTCCAGCATCCGCCTCAGAACAGAGCAGTCAATAATTCACATATTCACACTCACCTCAGGAAAACTGGATTAATAGACAAAATTAAAAAAAAAATAAAAACATTCATTTTTAAACTTCGGTCAGTCTCACGGTCTGTTTCTCCGTCTCTGGGTGTGTAAATAAATAAATGCATTGTCAAATTTATATTTTAATATTTATCAAAGTTCTTCTAGAAAGTTTTTTATATCATCCTTTATTTCATTTTCTCACGGGTTTCATCTTAGGTAACAAAACTGTTGAATTTTTCATAGTCTAAGAAATGTTGTAAAATCTTGTTTTAAGAAATTTCATAGAAATTGTTTTAATTGCAATTGTTAAATCACTGACTCGCCTTTTCAGGTGGATTTGATTCATTGAATACTAATTTATTAAAAACTGGATTTTCTGTCTGTTTATGACGTTCCTCGCGCATCACGTGACCGGCCGCGCGGTCATGGCGGGGGTCCGTTCCGATGACGTCGGCGCGTAAACATCCAGGGAGGCGACACGAGCAGCGGCTGCATCGGAGCCTCGGAGCACCGGGCCGATTATCAGAGGTCCGGGCTCGCACCGGGCCCACAGCGGCTGCTGGAGCGCTCCCGGTCCCGGTCCCGGTTCCGTCTGCCGGTGCGCGTGCATGCGGGCGGAGGAGCGATGCGCTGAAACAGGCCTGACGTCACCGCAGCTTTCATCCTCAGCGCGTTCTGAAGGTTCTCAGTGTGAGTGGAGAGTCCTGCTTCTTCCTGCTTCTTCCTGCTTCTTCCTGCTTCTTCCTGGTTCTTCCTCAGTCCAGATCCAGAGAGCAGAGAACAGCGGCAGTGTCTGGATTCATTCACTTTAACACACTGTGCTCCACTATCACCATTTTACCGCTATTTCATTTATTATTGAACCAGTTAATTTTCTTCAAATGAAGAGATTTTAACTGACAGGTTTATTTAGAAATTCACCATTTATTTTAGGCTTTTGCTTGTAGAAAAAGTGAAAACACCCAGCTTTCTGTTTACTGCATGCATGTTATTATCATTTTCATCTAATAAATAATCCAAATAACTGATTTATTGGTGAAATCTCCTTTAGGTAGCATCAAATCTCATTATATTACAGTGAATTTAGGTTTTAACAGATGTCAAATGTAACATGATTTTTGTCTTAAATGAGTCTTTTTAACATTCCTTGAATTCCACTGTGTGTACACAATAGCAGTGTAGCATGCAGTTGTGTAATAATATGCAGTATTGTAATAAGTAGTCTGATATGCAATGGTGTAATACACAGTACTGTACCATGCTGTAGTCGAATCTGCAATAGGGTAATGTACAGTATTGTACCATGCAGTAGTTTAATATACAGTAGTGTTATAAGTAGTAGTGTACCATGGTGCCCACAGCTGTAGTTTACCATGCAGTAGTGTTTGAAGTAGTAATGTGCCATGCAGTGGTGCACCGTGCAGTAGTGTTATAAGTTTTAGTGTACCATGCTGTGGTCTAATCTGAAGTAGTGTGATATACAGGATTGCACCATGCAGTGATCTAATGCAGTTGTGTAATAAGTAGTGGTGTACCATGCAGTGGTGTCCCCTGTGTGTGTGTCAGGACGTGCCTGTAGCGCGGTGCTGGAGCAGCCATCATGCCGTGCTCCTGTGCAGAGTGGAGGCGGTGGATCCGCCCGCTGGTCCTGGTTCTTTACGCCCTGCTGCTGGTGGCCGTGCTGCCGCTGTGCGTCTGGGAGCTGCAGAAAGACAAGGTGCCGTCACTGACCGCCACGTCGCGCGCACACACATGGTACTGCGAAATGCCCTGAAGCCCCGCCCCCCTCTGTGTCCCCGTGCAGGTGGGGACTCACAGCAAGGCCTGGTTCATCGCCGGCATCTTCGTCTTCCTGACGATCCCCATCTCTCTGTGGGGCATCCTGCAGCACATGGTGCACTACACCCAGCCCGAGCTGCAGAAACCCATCATCAGGTACATGGTAGCCCAAAAAAACTAAAGTTTCGCGTTTTCTCTCACGCTGTCGGAATGATTTTCTTTTCCAGTGTCCTTCCACAAGAAATGTGCTGTAAAAACAAATACAGATATGTGAGAATAAAATTTTCTCAACAGAGGAAGTGACTTGAAAATGTAAACAAGCCGTTAAAACTGGGGAACAGATCCTGAAGGCCCCGTTCACACGAGGAAAACCCCTCGTTCGTGCCTCTGTTCACACGACAAGAGTCACTGAAAACACAACTTCTGGAAAATGCTTCGATTTCATCTCTGTGGAAACTTTAGTGAAACGGCGGTGCAGGACGTGCGCACCATGGCTGCAGAAAACAACACGAGAACACAGAAACCATGTTTTCACCTGAAACGTTGCCGTGTGAACAGCAGGTGGCGCTCTGGCAGCAGTGACGAAGGACTAATGTTAACTGGATGAAATTAAACAGAAGCCAAAGCAGAACTGAAAGTATCTGAACACTTTGTAAAATCTCACAGGTCGTCCCAAACTCGCAGGTTTTCAAAACGTTCCCGTGGAAACGGAAAATTCTTCCAATACAGAAATGCCAAAAAATGTTGCGTTTTAAGTCGAAACGTTGCCATGGAAACAGGGTTCTGCATCGGGAGTTGTGTTCTCAGGTGAGCTGGCCCTTTAAGAGAGTGTGTCACCACTGTTGGTTTTCTCCCCAGGATCCTGTGGATGGTGCCGATCTACAGTTTGGACAGCGTGAGTCACCGTGACACTCAAACGCTTCACTTCAACAGCGTTGCTATGGCAACCTGGCCTGGAAACGCTACGGGTCGTGTCAATCCTTGGTTTAACAAGTTGAACCAGGAGATTTCTGTCCGGTCGAGACAAAGACGGACATGTTGCTTTAATTTTCAATACGTTGGCTCATGGTTGGTGTTATTAACTGTCCCCTCCCCCTCCTGTCTCCTGCCCCCCCTCCCCCCAGTGGCTCGCCCTGCGCTACCCCAGCCTGGCCATCTACGTGGACACGTGCCGCGAGTGCTACGAGGCCTTCGTCATCTACAACTTCCTGGTGTTCCTGCTCAACTTCCTGAGCAACCAGTACCCCAGCCTGGTGCTCATGCTGGAGGTGCAGCAGCAGCAGCCTCACCTGCCGCCGCTGTGCTGCTGCCCGCCATGGCCCATGGGCGAGTAAGAGAGGGGGGGTCGAGGGGCGGGGTGGGGGGGCAGGTCTAACCTCACCAGTGTTAAACTGTCTGTCTCTGTCAGGGTGCTGCTCTTCAGGTGTAAACTGGGAGTCCTCCAGTACACCGTGGTGAGACCGGTTACCACGGTGATAGCACTGTAAGTTCATGCTTTCATTCAATCCAATAGTAGGAACGTTTCATTTAGAGCTGCTCTATAATCTGGATGCTAGAGGTGGAAGATGCTCTATAATCTGGATGCTAGAGGAGGAAGATGCTCTATAATCTGGATGCTAGAGGTGGAAGATGCTCTATAATCTGGATGTTAGAGGAGGAAGATGCTCTGTAATCTGGATGTTAGAGGAGGAAGATGCTCTATAATCTGGATGTTAGAGGAGGAAGATGCTCTATAATCTGGATGTTAGAGGAGGAAGATGCTCTATAATCTGGATGTTAGAGGAGGGAGATGCTCTATAATCTGGATGTTCGAGGAGGGAGATGCTCTATAATCTGGATGTTAGAGGAGGAAGATGCTCTATAATCTGGATGTTAGAGGAGGAAGATGCTCTATAATCTGGATGTTAGAGGAGGAAGATGCTCTGTAATCTGGATGTTAGAGGAGGAAGATGCTCTATAATCTGGATGTTAGAGGAGGAAGATGCTCTATAATCTGGATGTTAGAGGAGGAAGATGCTCTATAATCTGATGTTAGAGGAGGAAGATGCTCTATAATTTGATGTTAGAGGAGGAAGATGCTCTATAATCTGGATGCTAGAGGAGGAAGATGCTCTATAATCTGATGTTAGAGGAGGAAGATGCTCTGTAATCTGATGCTAGAGGAGGAAGATGCTCTATAATTTGATGTTAGAGGAGGAAGATGCTCTATAATCTGGATGTTAGAGAAGGAAGATACTCTATAATCTGGATGTTAGAGAAGGAAGATGCTCTATTATCTGGATGCTAGAGGAGGAAGATGCTCTATAATCTGGATGCTAGAGGAGGAAGATGCTCTATAATCTGGATGCTAGAGGAGGAAGATGCTCTATAATTTGATGTTAGAGGAGGAAGATGCTCTATAATCGGGATATTAGTGGGAGGAAGATGCTCTATAATCTGATGTTAGAGGAGGAAGATGCTCTATAATCTGATGTTAGAGGAGGAAGATGCTCTATAATCTGATGTTCGAGGAGGAAGATGCTCTATAATCTGATGTTAGAGGAGGAAGATTCTCTATAGTCTGGACGTTCAGAAGCGTCTCTGTCTGCAGCATCTGTCAGCTGTGTGGAGTTTACGATGAGGCCAACTTCAGCTTCAGGAATGCCTGGTCCTACCTGGTTATCATCAACAACATATCACAGCTGGTACGTACGTGTACACACACACACTCCCACACACACACACATGCCTCATGAAGTGTGTGTGTCCCCTCAGTTCGCCATGTACTGCCTGCTGCTGCTGTACCGAGCCCTCCGGGAGGAGCTGACTCCCATCAGGCCCGTGGGGAAGTTCCTGTGCGTCAAGCTGGTGGTGTTCGTCTCCTTCTGGTGAGAGGCCAGCGCTCCGCCCTCTGCTCTCTGTTTTCACCCTCCCCCGCTCGCCCTCACCCCCTCCTCCTCTTCCTCCCCCTCTTCCTCCTCAGGCAGGCCGTTTTCATCGCCTTCCTGGTCAAAGTGGGAGTGATCTCAGACAAACACACCTGGGACTGGGACAGCGTGGAGGCGGTGGCCACGGGACTGCAGGTGCGCACGCACGCACGCACGCACGCACGCACGCACGCACACACACACACACACACACACACACTAATCTGCTGCTAAATGTGACAGTCATGCTTGAACAAACTGCATCAACACAACAATGAAGACTTTAGCCAGAAGATTCTGTGGCGTACTGCACTCTCCCCTGCACCTGAACGCCTCGTGGACAGCGTTGATGCCATCGGACGGTAAACAAACAGCTAGCACTGGATGAAACGACACTGAGGTTCTGTCAACATGACGTTTCGGGTGGAAAAGAATCGTTTCTGCTTTTTTTCGTGTAAACGAAGCCCTCAGACAGAACGCCTGGATACCAACAGCTCGTGGTGCATTCAAGGACACACTCTCATATCCACATTTTATAAGATCCTGGCTCCGATCTCTTCATCGTCTCTTGTGAATGTATTTTTTGATTGATCTCTCTCTTTGAAAATGACTGAATTATTGACAGACTGATTCCTGTTGTAGGACTTCATCATCTGCATAGAGATGTTCCTGGCGGCCATCGCTCACCACTACACCTTCACCTACAAGCCCTACGTCCAGGTACCAGCCCCCTCCTCCCCCCTCCCTCCCTCCTCCCTCCACGCTGTTCTAACTCCTTGCTGTCCCGTCAGGAGGCAGAGGAGGGCTCGTGTTTCGACAGCTTCCTGGCCATGTGGGATTTCTCCGACATCAGAGCCGACGTCACCGAGCAGGTTCGCCACGCCGGTGAGTGTCGGAGTCACGGGCTGCATGTTCTTCAATTGCTGATGCCTGTGGTGTTTTGTTCTCTGCAGTGTGTGTGTGTGTGTGTGTGTGTGTGTGTGTGTGTGTGGTTTCATTACTTGTCTCACATCTGGCAGGTCGCACGTTTCTGGGTCGTCCCAACAAGATGTATTTCGGCGCCGTGGCTCGACCGGAACACACCGAGCACACCGGGCTGCTCAACGCCGCTTCGCAGGACCCGCTCGCCGCCGCCGCCGCCTCCGTGCCCTCCTCGCCTTCGGCCAGCGGGCGCTACCAGGGGCTCGGTCACACCCCCGCCCCCCACTCCATCTCCGCCCCTGCCGGCTTCACCACGCCGTCCTGGGAGGACGACGGCGGCAGCGGCGAGCCGTGACGGCCAGAGGAAGACCTGAAACCACGTCAAAGCCATGATGAGCCGACACTTCGCCACGATCTAAAGACACTCAGATGTACAGTACATGTTTGGAATCTGTGTTTTGATGTGAATCCCTGTGATTTTGATAAATGTTCGAGCGGAGCAGGTTGTTCTTGGAGCTTTTTGATGAGTTTGTTCAAACTCACAATAAATCCACGTCATGAGTCATTTCGCTTTCCTCCACCAGCGCCATCGCCGGCTCAAACAGTCGAAACACTGAACACACAACAAACAAAACCCAGCTCAGCTGAGACCACCTCCTGATGACCAACCACAGAAACCTGCGCGACAGAAGAAATCAGGATTTCATCATGGAGTCTTTCCTGATTTCCAGAAGCAACAGAGTTGCTCTGAGCTGCATTTAGCCGGGATTTTCAGTCTGAAGGCAACGTTTTCAAAAAACAGCAAACTTCTGTTGCATTTTGGGAATATGTTTACACAAGGAAACTCAGAGTTGCTGAAAAACGTGGCTTTTTAAAAAAAAAAAAACAATTTTTGCTCCATGTAAATCAGGGAAATGCTACTTTTTGAAAACACTGTCATTAAAGGTTTAAAACAGTCCTGATTTATCATCTTTGAACACATTTGTTCAGTATTTTTTTCATTGTTCTGATCAGGCAAGTAAGTCTTTGTTTTTTTTTCAATTCAACTCAGCTTTATTGACAAAAGTCCAAACACAACAGTCATTTCAAGGCTGATCCGAATCAGGTTCTCTGTCCGGTCTCCTGCGCCCCCTTGTGGACGCAGGGAAGAACTGTGACTCCACCTGCAGTGTGGAACCAGACACTCATCAATATCAGCAGCTGCTGCCACTGAGGGTGAAGGATCAACACTTCTAACAGAACATGATCATCTGTTCATCAGTTAAAGTGTCTTCCTGTTGAGACTGGAGTCATTCTCTGCAGTATTGTTTGAGACACAATAAAGAAAAACTAATTTAAAAGGCTAAAACAATTTTTATGTTTAAAAATCAGTCAACATTTAATTCTGTCATGTTACAAAATATTTGCATTCAAAGTGTGTCACTCATTTAGGTTTTAGAGAGATTTACAGAAGGGCTTCACTGGTGGACAGGATTAGAGCTGGATGTGAAAATAGTGAAAAACCTTAAATAAAGTTTGAAACATGAAGCTGAAGCAGCTCCAGAAAAAAACAGACGAAGTGAAAACACAAAGAGTTCATCCCTCCTCAGAGAAGAGGAAGTCACGGTGAAAAATTAGAAGAGGAACTGGGGGCGTGGGGGACGGGGGGGGGGGGGGGGAAAGAATACCAGTTGTAAACAACTCAGCGAAACCGAAAGTAAAAACTGCCGTTCCTTCTGAGTCGACAGCTCGGTGCTCTGCAGCGTTTTCAGGTAAAACTCGAACAAAATGCTTATTATTGTTCTGAACACTTCATCCGAGGTATCTGCAGGCTTTTACGCACAGGATATTTACGCACAAGATCGTTTGGTTTGCGCGTCTTTCTACAGTGCGCCATATAGGCCGGAATGGCGCAGTTCTTCCTCTTATATTCAAAACAAACCATTATTTAACGTTTGGACACTTCAACGACAGCGTAAAACGTAATTTTGAGTTATCTGTTCATTGATTATGGAGATAAATAATTAAATCAGCTTTCACGCAGTTTGTTTTTTTAAATTTATTATTATTTGTGTTGTTGTTTTAATATATGAATAGTTGTTGGCATAACTGTGATAAAACAC
This sequence comes from Salarias fasciatus, assembly GCF_902148845.1. Classification (NCBI taxonomy): domain Eukaryota; kingdom Metazoa; phylum Chordata; class Actinopteri; order Blenniiformes; family Blenniidae; genus Salarias; species Salarias fasciatus. Next base: position 25,938,860 of record NC_043747.1, read on the forward strand.
ACATAAAATATAAGTGAGGTCATTCTTATTAGTCCAGAACGTTGTGTGTGAACTATGGAATCAGTTTTACCGAATGTTTACATTATTGCAAGCCTCATTTCCGTGTTTATGATATAAATGCGTTGGTGGCCAGCTTAAGGGCAAAAAACACATAAGTACAGAGAATAAAATGATAGAAAACGGGAAACGAGAAAAAAAGGTAGATACTCTCAGAATGTATAAATAAAAGTGGCTCCGGTACTAAAGCAGTGTAAAATAAGGGTATTGCTGCACATTAAAAACGTAGAAACCTTTATATGTGAACCCAGCAGCTACTCGAGCGCTGATTCGCTGCCGCCCCTGTCAATCAAACCTCTGAGCCAATCAGAGTCAGAGCTCAAGCCCCGCCGCCTGTTTCACAGTAATCAACATCAAAGCAATTTAAAACATTTAGGAAATAAGAAAACGTTCTGATGTTTACAAGGCAATTTACAGGAAAATTTAGTTTAAATTCTCTGATAATAGATTATTGTTTGGAATCTCGTTTGTTCATGTCACTGAAAGTTAAGAAATATTAATATTTAGTATATATTAATAAATGAGGAAAAAAGCATTTATATGTTTACATAGTCATGTCAGTGTCTTTTTGCAATATTAGTGATTAATAATAAAATAAATTATATAATAGAAATAATTTTGAAAAATGTAATATAAATAAACGTATCATTATTCAAATTATTATTATATAAATAATAAAAATAATAAACTTTTTGAAAAAAATTATTAAAAACCTTTTTTTTTTTTTTTATTTTCGTCATGGATTAGCACAATTTAGAAGATAGTCCACCACAAAATAATTGGATAAATGAAAGAATATAAATCATCCATAACTTAAAATAATGTAAATGTTTAAATAAAGAACAAACTAAGCAAATATTTAATCAGTGGAAAAGAAGGAATGATTAAAATCAGTCTTTTTCAGGAGGAAACCTCAGGTTTTCTCTGGATTAAACAGACCAGACTTGAGGGATTATTTATGTTCTATTTATGGATATTTCTTTGTGGATTGTTATAATAAGATGAATTTACTTAGAGTTTGTTCTTTGTTATGAGCAGCAGAAGCAAATATGGCCTCCAGGAAACGACCCAGGTCCGAGTCTTCAGAGGACTCCAGTGATCCTTCAACCAGGTGAGCAGCTGACAAAACCTACAGGGACCGGGAAAAGGTCTGAGGGGGTCTGAGGGGGTCTGAGGGGGTCTGAGGGGGTCTGAGGAAGTCTGAGGGGGTCTGAGGGGGTCTGAGGAAGTCTGAGGGGGTCTGAGGGGGTCCGAGGAAGTCTGAGGGGGTCTGAGGGGGTCTGAGGAAATCTGAGGGGGTCTGAGGGGGTCTGAGGGGGTCCGAGGAAGTCTGAGGGGGTCTGAGGGGGTCTGAGGAAGTCTGAGGGGGTCTGAGGAGGTTTGAGGGTGTCTGGCGAGTTCTGAGGAAGTCTGAGGGGATCTGAAGAAGTCTGAGGGGGTCTGAGGAAGTCTGGTGGTCTGAGGTGGGTGAAGCTGGTCTGTGATGGTCTAAATTGGTCTGTATTGGTTTGCAGTAGTTTTAGGTGATCCATGTGTAGCTGAGGTTGGCTGAAGCAGTCTGAGGTGATCTGAAGTGAACTGAGGACTCGGGTGGTCTGAAAGGACTGAAGTTGGTCTGAAGTGGGCTGAGGTGGTCTCTGTTGGTTTGTGGAATTGGTCTGTGTGTTCTGAAGTTAGCCTCTCCTTGGTGTTCTGGTGCTCTGTGTTCTAACTTTAGTGCTGCGTTCACACCGGACGCGTCGCAAGCTTCGTGGGCCTAAAGTCTATGGTGGACGAGCGTCATGGAGCGGCGGGGGGGGGGGCTTCAGGAGCGTCAGGAGTGTCGACTTTTCAAGCTTTTCGAGCTTTTCAAGCTTCTGACGCCCACAACGCACGTCCCCGGTGTCAGGGGCTTCGTGAGCGTCGCTTGAGAGGTGTGAGAGTTCGGAAAACTGAACTTTCGACACGCTGCTGCTGGGCGTCAACCAATCAGAGACGATCCCCCCGGTGCTACGTCACTACGTTTCACGAGCACCAATGCGGGCCAGCAGGTCGTCAAACTGGGCCCGAGAGAGACGAAAGTAGCCCTGGGAGCGACCCACATCCTCACGCAGCTCCTGGAGCAAATGGTGAAACTCCCCAAGTTCAGAACGCCTCTGAATAATGGGATGAACCCAGAGACAACGCCCATGTGCCCGACGACGACGCTGTCTGGCTTTATTTAACAAATAAAGCCAAGCCACTCTGTCAATGCGATCCGCCATAGCTGGAAACAGAAATCAGCCTCCCGCGCGCCAATAAACTGACACGCGTCGTGAGCTTTGTGGCCACCTGGTGTCAAGCGTCCTGCTTGAAGCGTCACAAGCGTCAGCTTCGAGGCGTCCGGTGTGAACGCAGCACAAGTTTTCATTCACAGCACTGCAGAAGCGTTTTTTTTTTAAACATGTGTCTCATGTTCTTAGTTCACAGACCAGTTCAGATCCCGACCGGATGTCAGTGAAGAGCGACTGGTCTAAGATGGATCCGCCCACGTTTAGCATCGATGGGTAACTGCAAAGCTTTTCAACTTTTTTTTTTTAACTGCCAGATCACTGATGTTTTTCATTTGTTCCTTGGTCCTACTTTTACAATTTTAAGCATTACTTATTTTAACTGAATTCACATTTAACTGACATGAAGTTACTGAATTGTCTTCACCATTCTTAAAAGTTGTTTTTTTTTCCAATGTGTGCAAACAAACTTCTTTTAAATGTTAAAAGATCACCTCAACAAATAAGCACAAACAACAAAATGGCTTAATCCAAGAAAAAAAAACAACGTCTTTTTAAACACGTGTCTCTTGTTCTTAGCTCACAGACCAGCTCAGGTCCCGACCACATGTCAGTGAAGAGCGACTGGTCTAAGATGGATCCGCCCACGTTCAGTATCGATGGGTAACTGTGAAACTTTTCACATTTAATTTAACTGTATGATCACTCTTTTTTTTTTTTTTCATTTGGAGCAGACGAGGAGAGGTTGGGGGGCACGACTGGTGTGTGTGTGTTTTTGTTTGTTTGTTTGTGTGTGTGTGTGTGTGTGTGTGTGTGTGTGTGTGTGTGTGTGTGTGTGTGTGTGTGTGTGTGTGTGTGTGTGTGTGTATGTGATGTGTGTGTGTTCTGAAGTTAGCCTCTCCTTGGTGTTCTCCTGCTCTGTGATTGAACAGTTTTCATTCACAATACTTTGAAAAAAAAACAAAAAACAAGAAAAAAAAAAAAAAGAAGCTTTGGACATTTAGTTTTGTCAATACAAATCTGAGGTGACAAAATGGCTTTGATCCAGGAAAACCTTTTAAACATGTGTTTCTTGTTCTTAGTTCACAGACCAGTTCAGGTCCCGAGCACATGTCGCTGAGGAGCGACTGGTCTAAGATGGATCCGCCCACGTTTGGCATCGATGGGTAACTGCAAAGCTTTTTCATTTTTTTTTTAACTGTTAGATCTCTGATGTTTTTCATTTGTTCCTTGATCCTACTTTACAATTTTAAGCATTACTTATTTTAACTGAATTCACATTTAACTGACATGAAGTTACTGAATTGTCTTCGCCATTCTTAAAAGTTGTTTTTTTTTTCCAATGTGTGCAAGCAAACTTCTTTTAAATGCTAAAAGATCACCTCAACAAATAAGCACAAACAACAAAACTTAAACACGTGTCTCTTGTTCTTAGTTCACAGAGTACTTCAGGCCCCAAGCGGATGTCAACGAGGAGCAACTGGTCAAAGATGGATCCGCCCACGTTTGGCATCGTTGGGGAACTGTAAAACTTTACAATTTTAACTGTACAATCACTGATGTTTTTCATTTGTTCCTTTTCCAACTTCTGGTTTTCTTGGTCCTACTTTACAGTTTTGAGCATTACTTATTATAACTGAATTGACATTTAAGTGACATGAGGGTGTTGAATTATCTTCATCATACGTAAGTGTTTTTTTTTTCCATGAGTGCAAACAAACTTCTTTTAAATGCTAATGCTAAAAGATCCCATACCAAAAAAAATAACCTCTTTCCACCTGTCTAAATTGTTCTCTTTGAAAATGACCAGAACAAAGAAGACATGTGAACCATGTTTATTCATGTTTATTCTGTTTAAAGTAATTGAACACTGAAGTTCTTCTCATGTAGTACTGTTATTCTTTGTGTCCTGACAGACCTTTGAATGATGAGCCTCGTAGAAAGAAATTCAGAACAACAATGGAAAAAGAGAAACATGCAGAAAAAGTTGAAGGTAAGATAAAAAGCTTAATTCCAACTAAAAGAGAATTGTTCCTTGTTCCACGAGTGTTGTGTATCTCATTGGAGCTACCAGCAGCAGTTAAACATGTTTCACAAATTTACCCTCATGGTGTGACTTAAATGCTAATGCTAACTTCATTAGTAGTACAGCAGCTAGCATACATCACTGATCTTTTGGGTATGAGTGTAGCAACCATCTGTTATTCAGTTGGGATGCACACTGGACAAGTTGCGAACAACAGTTCTCATCTCATAAGAAATGGGTATTTTGACATTTTTCACTGTTGCCCACAGGTTGGCACCGTTACATCAGATAAAACAGACAAAACAAAGAATGTAAATATTCCACATACTAGTGAAGATTGGACCAAATATTAAGAAAGCAAGTGCTGTGTTCAAATGGACTCACTGCAAACCAGTCACAAGACGGCAGTTGAAGTTAATGTTTTTAATTTTGTTTTGGTCATGGTGTCAGTCACATGACCTGTGGTTGCAAGAGGGTTCAATATTACTATTGGACAACATTAGACATTTGACCTGAGTTGCAGATTTCCAACAAGAGAACTGTTGTTTACAATCTGTCCAATAGGGATTTGACTGTTTCTGTAAGAACAGTCATAATGTAATATTGAGCTCTGCAACTGAACAGAATGCAGCAGCAGCGGTTTTAAACCACTTTCAGGACGCACTCCGAAAACTTTGAAATTGTTGGTATTAAGAGGTTTTTAATAACTTTACACCAAGTTCAGATCAGATTGAACAGGATGTTGCCCCTTGATTAAAGTTTTTGGAGCCATTCCCTGGTGGATGCTTTGATATTGACAGTGTCTGATACTTTAGGGTTGGCTTCAGTTTTGGAGGCAGGTCGTTACAACCATCTTTCTTTATGCTGTCTATGATTTGGCACTAATAAACTCTGAAGATAGGGTAGTGTGCTGGTACCTTTGGTAGCTTTGATGCTGGGATGGAGAGTGACAACATTACCGTATTTTCCGCACTATAAGGCCCACCTAAAAGCCTCTAATTTTCTCCAAAACCAACAGTGCGTCTTATAATCTGGTGCGCCTTTTTTGCGGGAAATACGGTAATAAAGACCACACGGTTGTCAGTTCGTGTTGTTTGACTACAGTTCCCATAATTCTTTGTGGCCTGACCACATGAGCAAACAAGCTCTGTTGGCTTGTAGCTAAGCTAGTCGACTCAAACAAAACAGCAAACATGAAGCTTCAGGCACATTATCCAACTCTAGCCTGTCAGTCACCACAATCACACAATTTGTCCTCCAGTCTCCCAGCCGGGGAGTACGGTGCGCGGCTGCACAGCCCAGCCAGCAGAAACTCCTTCACGAGCAGCCACCCGACGTCGAGAGCGGCCGCCCGGCAGCTCGGCAGCCCGCCCGTCGCGACGTGGGGAGCTGCCGGTCGGCCGGCAGCCCGTCAGTCCGCCTGCTGCAAAGCGGGGAGCCGGCCGGCTGCGGCTGAGCTGTCAGTGGGGGACTTCACTCAGGAGTCTAGCCGGGTTCAGCAGCTGGCTGGACCCGGTGATTAAGTGGGTTAGACCAGTCGTGGCCGCCCACTGCGCTGCATGTCCATGAAGAGGAGCGTTGTCAGTCAAACTCACTTTGATATGTCGCTTTACTAACTATTGAACATATTTCAACCGAGAATGTAACCACCTAGATCGCTGATGTGTATTTCGCTCATACAGAAAGTGGATTAATTTTTTTTCTTCCCTTTTATATTTCAATGGATACAATAGCAATGTTAGCAGAATGTTCCTGTTCAGCTGTGTGGCTGCACACATCTTTAAAGTTACCTTTAGTGTGGACAGGGCAATAATAGTAAAACTGGCTATTATCTGAGCGTCTAAATAAAAGAAACAATAGTATATACATTGTTTAATGTGAGGGGGGCATGGCCAGGTGACTTTCATTGAAATGTATTAGTTTAAAAAGAGGGGCGTGGGACACGAAAAAACTGTAAAACGCTGCTCTTGGACACGATTCAATAGATTATTTTACGTGACTCACAGCACGAACTGCCGTGAGACTGGGTTGTCTATTCTATGCGCCTTATAATGTGATGCGACGTACATATGAAAAAAGTTTTGAAAAAAGCCATTCATTGACGGTACGCCTAATAATACAGTGAGCCTTATAGTGCGGGAAATATAGTAGTGTCACTAGCGTCACTCCCATGATGGGCACATCAGCAATAATTCAGTTCTATCATTTTCTGATCTTGTGTTCAACTATTTCAGGTGACAGCAACCTGTCAAAAGTAAAACAACGTTTTAAAAGAACCATGCAAAAGAACAGCATGATGGTCTTTGAAGGTGATGAAGACCAAAAGAGTCCCCTGAATAGTATTTACACACAACTCCACATCACCGCTGGAGGGAGTGAAGCACCACGTGCAGAACACGAGTCCAAACAGCTTCGAGCTCAGCTAAATAAAACTAAACTCGTCAACGATGAGTTTTCAGTCAACCTCAGTGACATCTTCAAATGTTCCCCTGGTCAAGAAAAATACAGAACCGTTCTGACGAAGGGTGTCGCCGGCATTGGGAAATCCTTCAGTGTGAAGAAGTTCACTCTGGACTGGGCCACAGAGGAGGCCAACCAGGACGTTGACTTCGTGTTCAGTTTTGCTTTCCGAGAGCTGAATTTATGTTCCGGTGAGAAAAGCCTCCTTGAGCTCCTCACCGAGTTCCACCTCGATCTTCTCGGTCTGACTGCACCTGCTGATTATCTCAACACCAAGACGATAGTGATCCTGGACGGCCTGGACGAGAGCAGACTCCCCCTGGTCTTCAAGGACAATCAGGTGGTCACATCTGTCCATCAAAAGACGTCTGTGGGAAATCTGGTGGTGAATCTCATCAAGGGTCACCTTCTTCCTGATGCAAACCTCTGGATAACATCCCGTCCAACAGCAGCTGATATGATCCCTGTGGAGCATGTTGGACTGATGACAGAGATCAGAGGATTCAATGACAGTCAAATCAAAGAGTACTTTCAGAGGCAGTTTGCTCAAGATCTTGATCTGGCAACAAGAATCACGTCGCATATTCAGTCTTCAGAAAGTCTCCACTTCATGTGTCAAATCCCCATCTTCTGCTGGATTTCCGCCCTGCTTTTTCAGGAGGTTTTCGGAGATGAAGAACCAGAAATTCCCCAAACTCTGACAGAGACGATGGCACATTTTCTGTCTACCCAAACAAGACGTAAAATGAAAAAATCTGGTGGGATGCCTGTGAAGACTGAAGAAAACTTTCTGACCCTGCACAGAGAATTTCTTCTAAAGCTTGGCAAAGTTGCTTTCCAGCAGCTGCTGAAGAACAGCCTGATCTTCTACGAAAAAGACCTTGAAGACTGTGGCATCGACATGAAAGCAGCATCCGTCTGCTCTGAATTTTTCAGCACAGTTCTTGTGGAAGAAAAAATTATCTACCAGAAGAAAGTCTTCTTCTTCGTTCATCTGACCGTACAAGAGTTCTTCGCAGCTCTCTACGTCTTCGACTCTTTCTTAAACAACAATATCACAGAGTTGGAAGACTTCCTTCAAATGAAAGACAAAGAACACACTTTACTGGATCTTCTGAAGACGATTGTTGACAGAGTGTTGGGAAAGGCGTACGGCCACATGGACTTCTTCATGCGCTTCCTGCTTGGCCTCCTAGTAGAGGCCAATCGAAGAGTCCTTCGAGGTTTTCTGAAGACATCAGGTCTGAGTCAAGACACCGAGAAGAAAATCCTGACTCACCTGAAATCCATCCGAAGAAAGAAAATCTCTCCAGATGGCTGCATAAACCTTTTCCAGACCATGGTGGAGATGAGAGACCACAAAGTCAAAGATGAGATTGAGGAATACCTGAAAGTGCCGGATCGTTCAGGGAAGGAGCTGACTCCGCTGCACTGCTCTGCACTGGCCTACATGCTGCAGGTGTCAAAGAACGATCTGGAAGTGTTGGACCTGAAGAGTTACAGGACGTCCGAGGAGGGCCGGAGGAGGCTGATCCCTGCAGTGAGGAGGAGCCGAAAGGCCTTGTGAGTTTCCTCTTCCTGCCACATGACACTTTTCAGCTCTTTCCTTTATCTTTGATCTTCAGAAAGTTAAGATCAATCAGATCCAAACTTCAGTTCTTCCCAGAGTGGGGTTTGGATCCTCAGAACTATTGTCCATGTTGGTGGTAGGCATGTGTTGTATCATCACTCCAGTCGTCTCTCTTGTGAAAGTGTTTTAAAAAAGTTCCACCTTGGCGGTTGTTTTCAATGGCAACGACTGGCGTTGTCACATTTGCTGAGGAATCTTGTTTCAATTTGACGACTGCTTTTAAAGGAATACTCCGAAGATTTTGGACCCAAACCCTATACCGATCATTTACACAGTGAGATAAGCTCATAAATACCTTTTTTGTGTCGTTCATCCAGCCGCTGGCTCCCAGCTGTTAGCATCATAGTTAGCTTAGCTCAACTGCGGTAGGTGAAGAGGAGACATAGCTGGACTGACAAAAGTGGACAAAATACTCCTTCCAGTGGTCCAGATGATGGCGTATTAGCACGTGAAGTAAATCCGAATGGTTATAAAACATTTTAAAAGACGTGTTTTCTTTTCAATCCGTTAAAATAACGTTTAGATACACACAGATGTGCACAAGCATAGAGCGCTGCGGAAGGATATACCGGCGCACAGCGGCTGAGTCTATGCTTCTACTGCTGTGCTCCGGTATATCCTTCCACGGAGCACTGTGCATGCGCAGGTCTGTGTGGATCAAAACATTATTTTAATGGATTAAAAAGAAAACACGTCTTTTAAAATGTTTTATAACCATTCGGATTTACTTCACGTGCTAATACGCCATCTCCTGGACCACTGGAAGGAGTATTTTGTCCACTTTCGTCAGTCTGGCTCTGTCTCCTCTTCATCTCCCGCAGTTAAGCTAAGCTAACTACGATGCTAACAGCTGAGAGCCAGCGGCTGGACGAACGGACACAAAAAAGGTATTTATGAGCTTATCTCACTTTGTAAATGATAGGGATAGGGCGTGGGTCCAAAATCTTCGGGGTATTCTTTTAGGAAGCTTGGTAATATTTTTTTCTTGGCAATATTCTTTCAATACTGGAAGAATCTGCAACATAGTGTTTTCATGAAGTCATCCTATTGTCACCACATTAATCTCAAGTATATTTATCAGAAGAACTTCTGTTGTATTTTCGCAAGAAAACAGCTGTAGCAGAAATAAAAACATTTTAAATAAGGAGATCTATAAAGTGACCATCAGGGGAACAGGTTTCAATAATATCCTTGGAATGTTTTTTTTTTTATTTCTTGTTATAACCCATAACATCTGCCATCCGTCTGTAGACTAGCAAGCTGTGGAGTGACCGCTCAGTGGGTGGAACATCTGGCCTTTGGACTCAGGTTTCCCCACTCTCCTCTGCGAGATCTGGACCTGAGCAACAACGACCTGAGAGACTCAGGAGTGCAGGAGTTGTGTAAAGGCCTGGAGAGTCAATACTGCAGACTGGAAAGGCTCAGGTAAACATCTGTTAATGCAACAACAGCAAACCAACCCAACATTTTGACACAGCTAGCCTTTTGGACAGATCCATAACAAATTAAACTTTGCTGTCTTTCCTCAGCTTGTCGGGCTGCATGGTGACTAAAGAAGGCTGTGGTCACCTGGTGTCGGCTCTGCGCTCCAACCCGACCCATCTGAAAGTTCTGGACCTGAGCTACAACAATCCAGAAGAGTCAGGAATAAATCAGCTTCAAGAAATCAAGAATGATCCAGAGTTAAAGCTGAGGTGAGCTCATAAAACCGAGCTACCATCACACTGAAAACCTTGAGGAAAATACACTCTGGTCATATCTGCCAAACGTTACATCAAACTATTTTCTATCTACAGGTATGACCACGGATCGATTGAATGGATCAAGCCAGGGTTCAAAAAATGTGGGTAGTGTGATTAAGGGATTTTGTCCTCTCTTGCAAGAGATGTTGATACGTGATCATCACCAGGTTGTTTCAGATTTCAGTCTGAAGGAGACCACGAACTGTCCATCTTTCATCCTTAACTCCTTAAACACGTGAAGTAAATCTGAGTGTCATCTGCATCGGTGTTTGCCTTTGTGTTGTTAGATCTAGAAACACTGCGGTAGTTTTCCGTCGGTCATTGACTGGACGATGTTTTCTGACCTGCAGACGCCTGTGACGTGACTCTGGATCCCAACACGGTGAGCAAGAACCTGCTGCTGTCTGAGGGGAACAGAAGAGTGAGCTGGGCGGTCGAGCAGCAGACGAAAGCAGAACGTCAGAGGCCTGAAGTCTGCCTGAGCCAGCAGAGCCTGAAGGAGCGCTGCTACCTGGAGGTGGACTTACTGGAGTCCTGCAGTGTGATTTTGGCATACAGGAGCGTCATGGAGAAAAGAGGTGAACGTGAGCTGGTTATTGATGACGAATCGTGGTGGTTCACCGTCGATGATGGACGTGGTTATGTTCAGCATGGGAAAAACAAGGTCGAAGTAGAATCCCACAACTGGCGCTCCAGACGCCTCGGAGTGTATCTGGACCGGGAAGCTGGTGTTCTGTCCTTCTACAGAGTTTCCTCTGACAGTCTCACCTGCCTCCGCACCTTCACAGAGACGTTCAGGGACGCCCTCCAACCTGCCGTCCAACTTCACCCGCACTCCTCCATCACCTTCATTTCACCAGTGTGAGCATGTTCTGTCCAGAACAGTGTTTTCATCTCTATTTCATTTTTCCCCAAAGTGGAGATCATGTTCCACCTTGTGATGTTACTCTTTGAAAGAATCATTAAAAACCCAGCTCACAACTTTACCTAAGGCTGGGCCAGCATTTCCCAGTCCTGGTCAGCAACAGCTGAGTGATTCTGGTCAGTCAGATGTTACCGACAGAGAGAGTTGACACACCCTCTGTAATGTCCTTTGTTGTGTTAATTAAGACGCATTTATGAAGCTTACGGTTGCCGTTTATGGACATTCACCTGTTCGCACTGACTAGACCAGGGGTCGGCAACCCGTGGCACGCCTGGCATTGACACTAGGCACGTGTACATGCGCCCCATATATAATGGCTGATAGGGGGAACGGATGTGTCATAAACGCCCGAATGGATCTGTTTCACTCGGAGCGAACTGTATTTCGGAGCCGATTGTACGAAGTGGTGTACACCGATCGATAATCCGCTCCGTGTCTCACATAAACGCCGCCTGACAGCAGAGCGGAAAAAGACGGAGGATTATATGTTCCGCATGCGTTCCCTCGTACGTAGTGACGTGATGAAGTATGCAGTAAACAGAAAGCAGGACAGTCAAGCAGAAGAACACGATGGTGAGTTGAAAAACACTTTTTTTAATAAAAACCCAGAGAGAAAAAACACCGGCGAGGCGAGATGGAAGCATATCGCGCAAAAGCGAGTTGTTCAAAGAGCTCCGTAGCAGAATACGAGCATCGCCCGACTGGTGTTATGGATTAACTGGTTCCCGTGTTAACGAGTGACGGCAGAATTCTGTGTAAATGCATGTTAACAACAGCAGTTGTTAAAGTGAGACTCACAAAAGAGTTTAAACTTATAAATTCACTGTAACTGTCAATAACCGACGCTCGCCAGAACGACTACAAGGCTCAGCCATCTATGGGTCACAAGCTAACACGGGCACCAGTCAATTCGAAACATCGAAGCAGCAGGCGGAGCACAAAGCACAAAGTTTATGAAAGCACTTTTTGGAGTTAATAACAGAAAAAAATCTTTGAAGATATGATTGTATGTGCTTTATCTGAATGGAATACATTTCCAGGTATGTTGGAAATATTTTTGTATTTTGTGTTAACTTGCGTTTTAGTTGATAATGCACACACATTGATGAGAAAATTTTAAACTGGCACTCCATGACAAAAAGGTTGCCGACCCCTGGACTAGACCGTCTTGAACAATATATCCCAGCATGCATTGCCACTAGGGGTGCAACGGTACAGATAACCCACGGTACGGTCCGTGCCTCGGTTTTTCCGCCACGGTTTCGGTTCGGTACGGTACACATTTTGTACATAAAGAGAACAACTTTTTCTCCCTAAAATATCCCTTTATTTTGCTTGTCAGCAGAAACTTTATTTCACAGTAAACATTAACAAACAACATTATCACTGTTGTACTTTATAATATCATGCATGCTTCTCTCATGATAACATATTCTGAACAGAGCATTTTCAAATAATAAATATCCTCTTATTGCCTGACTGCTTGTATACATTACACAGCAGTATGACCCGAAGTTGACCCACACCGGAGATTTAAATTAAGCTGGTGCCTCCTCAGTTATGTCTCTCGACTCTTAGGCACACTCAGTGTTGCCAGATTTGTTCAGTAAAATACGCAATAAAGTCGATGTGTTTGGAGCCGCTGAGATGATAGGGGCATGCTTCAAGTCTCAGCTGGGTTTGGGAGCAGAAAAGCCCAAAACAGATCTTTTGTAACAAGCAAAAAAAAAAAAAAAGATCTCACAACTTTTGACTGCCAACATTGACAAGTGACTTTTCAAAATAAGAAGCTGATATTTAGCGGACCTGGCAACTATTGCTGCACTTTGACCCGGCTACAGTTAGCAGCAGCACAGCAGCGGTTGGACATTAGTGTGTTTTTTTATCCGTCCGGACAGGCACATACACAAATGACGGGCTTTAAAGCAGCTGTGTAAAATGAATCACAAAACCGAAAAACCACAGTCCATTTGGGCGTATTGTCCCGTGCCTCGCGGACCGAAGGGTGACTACGGTGAGTGATGAGGGCCACATGGTCATACTTTGCAATTATAATACAACACCCTCTTGATTTTGAGGGGAGTCTTTGTGTGTATCTCAAATTTAAATGAGTCAGCATTCAATCCAGTCATGTCAATATGAAATTAAAAGTTAAAATATCACAATGTAGGTCGGACGATTTTGACTTCATCCTGTGGCGCTGACAGATGCACCGGTGTGTCCTTGTCGCATGACCGCTTAAACAGGAAGTAGCACAATGCACAGTGCCATCAGATTTGCCGTTCTAATCATGCCGAAAATGCGGACTTCAAACTACAAACCATTTGTCAAACGATGTTTGTTGGCCAAAGAAATGTGGAGATATGAGGAAAAATGCGTGCGCATTTTTCTGCGACAAGTTCTCATGCGTTCAATGCATGGTCCGTGCATGAAGCCCAGTGAGGAGTGCTTCTTGAAAGAGGTAAAACTGTTGTGAAGAAAAATCTAAACCCGACAGTGTATTTTTCCTATTGGTTGAGAAGAAACTGCCCATCCTCCAGTCAAACTTTTACAAAACAGCTTCCAGGCAGAAGAGAAACTGAGCCTGGACTCAATCAATGCAAAAGAGAGTCAGAAAGTGAAAGTAGGTTTCGAGATCTGAGAGGATCACTGTTGTTACCGTGATGTGACTCTGTAGTTAATGTGTAGGGACTGAGATTAGAGGGCAGTGTCTTGTCCTGACACTGTATTTGTGACTCACACTTTTTAGATAGTTGCACCAAATCACCTGCGGCCCAGCTTCCATTTCACTGTAAATATCTTTATATAACTGTTTTGTGTGATCTATCTGTACACACGTTTTTGAAATAGTTTGGATTTGCTATACAGGTGATAACAATGATTAAATAAACATGTTCGTGATTTTCATATTGAAAAAAAAAAACGGTACTTTTTTCCATCCAAACTTGAAGTTTTTAGTGGTTTTAGATCCACCATGTTAAGACAGTAGGTTAAATCGGAAATATTTCAGTCATATTTGTTAGGTTGTCCTAAAGAAAACCATCCCAAAAAGCTAACGTTTATGATTTTTTTAATTTGAAATATAAAGGCAAAACAAAGACCCTTTTGTTTTTGACTGAAAACCCAATTTTCAAATTAAGTTTTCAAATTTACAATTTTTTTTATGTTGTAAAATGAAGCACCTTTTTCAAGTATTATTTCAAGCAATTTCCTATAAATTGAACTCTCCCCCAAAAAAAGAACATGCTTATATGCCATGATAGATGTCACCTCGATCTAATCTAGAACAGTTACATTCAATCATACTGTGAATCTGTTTCGTTAGGTTTTGTTCATGATTACTGAAAATATGAATTCAGAAGCGGGACGCTCATCACTTTCTTTATTAAAGGTCATGAGGTTTTTGTGGCTTCATCAGAGCATTAAAGACTGTAGACATTATAGTATATGACAAGTTTGAAAGAAATGTACATTCACTATTATGGAATTCTGAAATTGATTTTTGTGTGTGAATTTGATCATTGAAGATTTTTTTTTTGTGTGTTTAACTCATGATACAGTGTTGTGCTGACTGCTGTGTGTGTTGGTTTTTCCTGCATTGGTTTGGCTCATTTCTTGAAACTGAAATACATTTTCAAAACTCCAAGATCTTTTGGCAAAACAGTCTTACAGTTCAGCTCAACAGCACAGTTCACCTGCTAAAGCTCATCTCTCTCCCAAAACTGTTCTCTCATGTTTCAAAGTGGCATTTCTTTTCCATATAAACAGTCAGTTTCACCAAAATGTAAAGATCCTTCTGAACAGCTCTGACAGACCGGATGTTCTCAGTTCTCTTGGTCTCTTGTCAAAAACAGCCTGGACGGTTGAGCAGAACCACATGGTTCACCTTCAGAGATCACATCTCTTTAAAACTGTTCACTCAGGTGTCACAACTACTCTTCTCTTTCAAACAAATGGCCAGTGCCCTCAAAATGCTTCGTCCCTTTAGGCATTGTGTGGCTCTGGCAGAATGTTTAGATGTTTGGTCTTTAAAGCAGAGGAACACTGAAATATCCCTCCTCTGTCTTTCTGTCTGAGCCCAGTCTTTCATTCACAATGGTTCCTGTGATGGTTTTTTTTTTGGGTTGTTTAGCTATCACAATACATACTGTATGAGAAAATGAAGAAAAAAAGCATTTTCACACATTCAAACATTGCTCCCATACTTCCAAGGAAACTGTTACAATTTTTATTCACACACAAAGTAACTTCCATCCATCAGAGCTCAATATACTGTAAAATAAACACAAAGAAACAAAAAAAAGGAAAATTTTATGAAGCCCACAGTGCCGTAAATGAAGCTAGAGTTACACAGCTCACTTCTTCACTGGTCTCCCTCCTCACCCTCCTCACCCTCACACTAACAGATGCATGTCTGGTATTCATGGTATTGCATTTTGTTCTCGGCTAATTTTGACAGTTGAACAGATGATTTAGCAGGTGGTGACTGAAACAATGCTAACATGTTTTAGAGAAAAACAACTCTTCGACTGAGAATCAATTACTTTAGATCAACATGATATATTAACTTGGAAATTGAGCTGAATCTAGCCTGACTGTGCTGAATCACTAGCAAAGACGTTCTGAGACACTGAGACATGGACTAAGACATTTCGGTTGTGAGCAGTTACAGAGTATTTTGGAGGTTTGTCCGTGTTGAGAATGGAATGTCTGTTTTGAGAAATGAGCCGAACCAATGGAGGAAAACAGGAATATGATGTGATCGTCCTTCAGACTTGTTCACTCCATCACTGTGTCAGACTCACTAGCAGAATGCTCCTGAGGTTGGTTACGTTGTTTTTGATCTATCCTTGCATATGATATGAAATCAGTTATTATACTTTCAGACACACATACAGATATACTGTATGTACGTATGTATGTACGCACACGTTTCTGTAGTATTGGATCAATAAAGGAATCATATAACCTGCATGATCATGAACTGTCTTGTTCTGACATCTGTTATGTTTTCCAAGAAACAGAGAGAGTTGCTGAAAAATACTGAGCGAGATGGAGAGATGCACACAGAGGAAAAAGCGCCACAAAGAGAAAGGAAGATAAAAAACTACACACACACACACACACAGTTGAGAGACCAACCGACATGAAAGGGATTGAATCATTCATTCAATGCCTTTCCTTTCAGGTCACAGGGACGTAGACTTGCAACTTGTCTCCCATTAGCCGGGACATCCTGTAAACGAATACGTTTCATGGCCATTTTGAAAACCCAGCACCACAGCGACGTCTCCGTCAGTCCCTTTTCCACTCATCATTACTCTACTCCCGCCTCCACATCGGGCAGCTCATGGCGCCCGGCCAGCCTCCCCTCAGCACCAGCATCACCCGACACTCCCTGGGACGGCTCTGGACCAACATCACCATCCGGCCAAGAAAAGACATTCCTGCCACAACAACAAAACGAACGTGTCCCTCTAAGTACAGTTCAGCCAAACCGGTGCTAACCCCATCGAAACAGGCAGAACTAGATGAAGACCTCGATAAACTGACTACTGAATTCCAGCCTTTGGCCACTGTGGAAAATGGAGGAGTTCAAAGGTTCTGCGATGCTCTCGAGCCCTCGCACAGGACTTCAAGAGCGACTCGTCTGCAACGTGCCACTTCACTGAAGAGCTTCAAATGTGCTCCTGCCGAGGTCACCGCTTGAATTTAACGCAGATAACCAGGCAAGAAATTCCCTGATAACTAATGAATTAGAGATCTTGTTTAAAAAAAGTACAAGATATCGCTGTTAGTATAAGTAACTGTGGCCGGCTGTCTGATTTCAAACACTGAGCACAAAAACTGGTTGTCATGTTGGATTAATGAAGATTTAATTACAGTTCAGGAAGGTGACAGGAATTACATTTAGCCTGTTTTTTGTACCCAATTCACCAGTTTCACTCCAATTTTTCATCGTTTTGGAGACAGTTTAGACATCTTAGGTGGTTTAAACATTTTGGCTGGCTTCACCTGCCATCCTTTATTTTCTTGTAGAAATTGTAATTTGTTTAAGGCCATTTCACCCCCCCTCCTCCACCTCATTTTGTTTTTCAAATCGAAATTGTTGTCATGTCAAGGTTTTTTTTAAAGGCATATTATCTTTTTTTTTCCCGTTATTTCCCGTTAATTTTTAACTGTCCTACTATGTTTTTGACTCCTCCCCTCAATATTTTTTCCATTACAGAAATTGTACTCAATTTTTTGTCCAGTTTACCTTTTTTTCCTCTTTTTATTGTAGTTGTAACTATTTTCCCCCAAATTTTACTTGCACCCTTACTTCAAAGTAAAGATGTTTTTTGACATCTAATCTTGTGAAAAGCTTCATGGAGCCACTGGAGCGATGCTGAAGAGCCGCATGTGGCTCCGGAGCCGTACATTCCAGACCCCTGCTTCAGGAGGTTCTCCAATATCAACATTTTATTGTGGAGTTATTTTACCTGTGAGTCGGGAGCTGAAGCGGTGACAGCCAGAACCCCGGATGTCGTCATGGAGGTGAAGGGTTATCCAGAGGAGCACCTTCCTCCTAAAAATGAAGAGTCAGGATTTAGTGTTCTTGTCTGGAAAATAAAGTTGTTTTGCATGGATGCCATCTGTCGCCTGTGTAGATTGTAAAGCCAGTTTTTCTAAAACGGAAAATTAACACTCATGATCTATCCTGAGGATTTGGCGCCTCCTTATGGGAAGTTTAAAACGAACACATAAACCAAATTAAATTTTAATCAGTGTTTCAGAATAGTCCCCCCCCCACACACACACACACACACGCACGCACATGCACACGCACACACACTAAAGTTCTTGCAGTATTGCATGATCACTGAGCTGATTGCTGAGCCTTCTAAAAATATCACAGGGACTGGGAACAATTTGCTGCGTTTCAGGGTCGTTGGACCCATGACCTTCATGGACCGATATCGGGGATGAATAATAGAAATATATATGTTCCAAGACTCTGGAGCTTAGCGCCTCCTGATGGCCACAGAGGGCATCACTACTGAGGAACAGGGCAGGAGGGCGGTCAGCATCAGCCTGAATGAGCCTGTGAGTCTGAATTCAGGGCACCGATACCCGAGTTCACCGATCCAAACTTCTCATGGCGGGAGTGCTGCAACAGTCAGGTGTCAGTACAATCAGTGAAACTGCTGGACTCGTGGGTTTTCTGTATTTTCAGAACATGAGTAACCTGACACGCCAGATGAACAGTTTCATATGTCCACCACGGAAATATTTCACAAGTCAGGATTTCAGGAACTGAATCAGGCAGGCCCATCTGCTATGCAATGTTAGAACATGAGGCCAAATGTACGAATTTTTAAAACGATGAATATCTTCGTACAGCAGCAGAATTTTTACTCTTTTATTTAATTACAAACAGGTGACCTTTGAGGATTCTGGTTCATGCCTGCTTGTCTGTTTTTTGGACTCTGCCTCGGACTTGGACTCTGTCTTGGTTCACCCTTTAGGATTTGTCGCATCAATAAACCTGTTTCTGCATCTGAATCGGCCCGGTCTGCTTTTGGTTCTCCCGTGGTGTCAAATGATTTGGTTTCATATTTGTCGTCCTATTGTCACGTTAATGTTAAACAGAGGATCTTTCAAGGAAAAAGTTGAGTATTCAGTTTCTCTGAGGACCCAAAACACAAGGAAAGTTTTTGCCTTCTAAATTGAGAACATTTTCATCTGAATGTGTCCTTAAACATGTTCTTTAAGTTCATTTTCAGGAACCAGGAAATCCTGTGTTAGATGTTAGTAAAGCGGCTTGGCCTCTGGAACTAGAGGACGACGTCGCTGTGTGTCACATGCATGAGCGCATCACTGGTCAGGGGATGGGAGGGGGAGGGGCGACGGGGTGGGCGAGGCTGTCCGAACCCCAGCTGTCACCTCGCAGACTCCCCCAGAGAAGGAAAGGCGTGGCCCCCCTGTCATGGGCGCACTTCACATACTATACCACAAACAGAAAATGGAAAACTATGTGTGAAAATGACTCTCTGAAGTACAGATTACTCCTGAGTAATCTGAGTACTACCTGGAAGCCATCGCCTCTGCCCGCCGAGATTTTACACAGGACATGAAATACTTTAAACATGGAAGGAATTACAGGCTTGGAAGAAAATATGCATGAATGCCCATGTATGCAAAAAATGGTACTTATATAGAGTAATCTGATTACTCTCTGTACTCTGTACATATTCAGTAATTGTCCTCTGTACAACTTTATACTGTTCTGATGTTTTTGCAATTTTCCAAATGAGGTTAAAGGTTCCAACCTGCATGGAAATTGGAGAATGTACATTTTTTTTTGAAAATCTGCTTCTGCTCCTGGTTCTGCTCCTGATCCGGATCCGGATCCGGATCCGGATCCTGATCCTGCTCCAGGTTCTGCTCCTGCTTTGTCCCTGTCCTCCCATTGTTAATGTTGGGAGTGTATCGTTCTCTGCAGCAGGTGTGAGTTCATTACAAAAACAAACGACAGCACCAGCTAGTGGACCTACATGAAAACTACACCACTGTCAGTGTTTCTGCTGTTTCCATGGAAACCGACGTCGTTCTCAGAACGTCACCATGTAAATGTAAAAACGATGCGTTTTCATTGAAAGGTGATGGTGTAAATGGGGCTTGACTACAATGAGTTATAGGGAGACAAAAGGGAGAGGAGAGGTGGAGGAGGAGGAGGCAGGGGATGAAGACAGAGGAGGGGAACAGGATGAGGAGGAGGAGGAGGAGGGGGAAGAGGAGGAGGAGGGGGAGGGGGACGTTGTCATGACGCGCAGTCGCGCAGCTCAGGCGGAGGGCGGGGTGGAGGCAGCCATCCAGCCGGTGTCTCCTCTCTCTCTCTCTCTCTCCCTCTCTCTCTCTCTGCTGCAGCGGCCATGCTGCCGTCTGCCGCCTCTCTCCGCTCCTCCTCCTCCTCCGGCATCCCTGCATCCCGGGCCCGCCGACCGGCCCACACCGGCTCGCCTCGTGCGTGTTATTAAAACCCTGGGATCCTGCAGCACGCCGGTAAGTGTCTTTGTGTGTGTGTGTGTGTGTGTGCGCGCGCGCATGTGTGCGTATGTATGCGTGTGTCTGGAGGGATAAAGCAGTGGAAGTCTCCCATAGCAACACGAACCAGTTTGACGGCATTACCGGTCGGAGCCTCCCTCGCGCCGCTCTCATTCGTAACCCATTCATCTGCGGCTGTCTTTGACTGGTAATCAATGCAGGTTTCCGAGGGGATAACAAAACCCTTTCAGTCATACGGACCGAGCACGTTTCACCCGCCGCTGCTCGCATGCTGCAAACGGGAGGAGGAAGGATTTTTGATTGACGAGGAAACACTCTGAAATGACTTGCAGGTGAATAGATGGCAGCTTTGTTTCCTGCTCCAGTAACCATCCTCTGTCTTTTCTCTTTGTCAGGGATGTAGAGGATGCTGGCAGACCGGCCGAGCCAGAACCCTCCAAGCTGAACGGATCGGTCAGGCTCATGGTCTCCGGCTCTCAGGTGGATCACCGACACTGCCAAATGTGGGAAAATAATCGCTTGGAAAGTACATGTGGGACTTCCAGGTAACCAATTGTTCCTACTGGTGTCCAACTGTGACCTGATGGCTTCAGTACCTTGAGCACTAAGGACACACCCAGACTGTGGGACTTTCTGTGGACATGTAGGTCTCAAATCTGGGTTCTGCTGGAGATCAGCAAGATCGGATTGGGATTGTTCCTGGAATTTGTAGAATTCACATCAACTAAGTGCACTATGACTGGATCATCCCTCCATTTATCTGGTCCTTTGGTATTTTGGGTCTACATATAGACCAGATCAGGGCAGGATCATCTGGTTCTTCATCACTCTGGTTGGAATATTCTGTTGGAGAAGTCCCAGTCATTGGTTTTCCATCATTTCCAGGATTTTGTACGTAGCTTTCAGCTATTAGAACATGAATCTAAAGTAGCAGGGACTCTCTTCCACTGCTGTTCTCCAATAGACCTCGACCATGTCTCTGAGTAAGACCCTTGAGTTGGAGCACTTTGACGAACGGGACAAAGTTCGGCGTGGTCGCTCCACCCGAGCCAAGCGGGATGACTCCACCGGGGGCGGCGGAGGGTCCGGGCCGAGCTCCAGGGGCAGCAGCCTGGTGCCGAGCCCCGCCCACAGCGCCAACTGTAGCTACTACCGAACCCGCACCCTGCAGGCCCTCACCTCGGAGAAACGGGCCAAGAAGGTCCGGTTCTACCGCAACGGGGACCGCTACTTCAAGGGTCTGGTCTACGCCGTCTCCAGTGATCGGTTCCGCTCGTACGACGCCTTGCTGATGGAGCTCACGCGCTCGCTGGCAGATAACCTGCACCTGCCACAAGGCGTCCGCACAATCTACACCATCGATGGCAGCAAGAAGATCACCAGCATGGACGAGCTGGTGGAGGGTAAGACTCACTCATCTCTCAGCGGTACTCAGTCCGCTTCCTCCACCTCTTTACAGTTTTTATACTGAGATTAACTTCATGACCATCATTCTGGATAAGATCTCTGATACATATCTGGGTAAGAAAATGAGTACATGTCTATGATCTCCTGATGAATACTTGTGAGACGGGGTTTCTTCTCATCTGACCCTAACTTTAACCTGAACCTGAACACAACACAGCGAAAATTCTTGTTCTGGGTGTGTTTCAAAACTTTCTCTCGATTTTGGATAAGGGCCAGCTCTCAAATGCTGATAATTTGGATCATTAAAGAAACCAGTTTTAAACTTAATAGCTGGCAGCTGAAGGCTGGTGGAGGCAAGTTCTACATATTCTATAATTCAAAGTCACTTTTGACTTTACTGGATCTTCTCAACCCCAAGCATTTTCTTATGGTGTCTGATGAACCATTACTTAATGTTCAATGACTTAAAATTTGAAAGATGTATTCAAAAATGTACTCCTTCATCCAAAACAATAGCAGGGAGCATTTTGTATTTTGTCACTATTTTGATTAAATTCTTCTCATAGGAATGAGGATAGTTCTTCATATCCACAGACTGTATGTCAAAGATGAGATAATTCTATTTTCTGTGGTCTAACTTTGACTCCACATTTAAATGACTGTGAACTCTCTTGGGCATCTTCAATGCTCAACATTTTCTGCATTTTGGATGTCTGATTATGTGACAATGCAACTCTGAGCAACTGACAACACAATTTCTTGGGAAACAATCACTCTGTTGCTGTGTAAATTGGTGAAAATGACAATTTCTAGAAATGCCCAAAGGCCTGTTAACAGAAGAGTATTTTGGCCACTCATGAGGAAAAAAAAGGGGGAAAGAGGGTGGATTATTGTTGTTTTAAGTCACGCACTACAAGAAAAAATTCCAAATGTCGAGTAAAGAGGGTCATGATCAGTGATGAGCAGCTCCTGCTGTGTAAACAGAAGTTGATCTAAATAGCAACAGAGCAACTTTTCATAGCTTCATTTGATGCTAATGCTAAAACTCTTTAGGAGCTCTGGTTATTCTCCAATCTTTTTTCACCTTCATCAAGTTCAAATTCAAGCTGTCATTTTGTAATATTATGCAAGAAAGCTAACTCAATGCTACTGCCACTGATGAGGACCGGGTTATTTCAGGAATAATGAGTTTACAAGAGGGAAGTGCAATAGGAGGACGGCTATGATTAGTGCTAAAGCTAACAGTGCAATCAATGAACGTAGCTTTACAGCAAACCATAGCTTCAATACACATATTACACATGTCACAGACTGAAATGTATTCAGTGTTCTTTCTGGACGATTTACTCACCAGTCAGAAGTCCGGAGGCCCAGACCCTCCTCTCAGTAACAGGCCGATGGCTGAGTAACATCACTTATCATCAATATTGATGCGCGACTGGTTGTAATGTCGTCTAATGAGCGTTAGTTGCAGGAAGCCGGAGATGTACTGAAAAGACACAGACATCACTCTGCTGCACTTATCCAGCGTCAGACTGAGCGGAAACAGAGGCTCGGAGATAAAAACTCATCATGACCAGCTGTTCATGGTGGTCTGAACTCCAAATCTGAGCAAACGTCTAGGAGTGGTTTGGGGAGGTGGTCTAGGAATGTCTTGAGCATCCTGTTCAGGGTCGCAGGATGCTGGTGCCACTATGGCCGAAGGTGAGATACACCATCCAGTGGAAAGCTAACAAGACCATACCTGGCTCAACAAAATTTAATCACTTGAATGATTAGTTGTAATCTATTTTGTAGTAATGAAAACTGAATGTTGAAAAGGTTGGAGGGGTTCAGTGTTAGGACCCCTCATAGCCCAGCTGCAATCCCAGTTGTCCAGGATGTCTGAAAATGCAAAGTACAGAACACACTTTGACTACGCTGTCGGTCAGCTGGAGCTCACACCCGCAGCCCGAAGGCGTCTCGCTGCTCAGCCGCTATTTGAATAAACCCTCAGAGCAGGTCCCGTCCGGCTGGTTTGAAATGCAAAGTGAAAGAGTCACGCTTCATACCTGCAGAGGGATGGGAAGGAGTGTTTCTGCAGGCTGCAGCCACGCTCCGGCACGTGTGGATTAATGAAAGGTGAAGGAGAAGGAAAGAGAGCAATTAATGACCATATATGGTCAAACAGGAAGCTGACGGCAGACTGCCAGGCATGTGATTGGCTGGAGGGGGATGTTGAGGTTTTTAGGCCTATTTTGTCAGTTCTCAAACTAACACTCCTCCTCACTTGATGTAAAAACGAGACAGCAACTTTTGTTTTTTCCTGGATAAACAAACATTATGGACACACCAACAAATAATTCTTTAAAGGATGAGTACAAGTATGAATGTTCTTTACACTCCATGTTTCTTTCGTGGTCATGTCTCATGAAGCTCTGAGCTTAGCCCTGCTACCGTCTTCATGTGTGTTGTGTATTTTTTGCATTGAACAAGGAAGTGCTGCTGTTTTTGTGCTTTCCCTCACTCTGCTGCCCCACTCCTGCCCTCTGCTGGACTAGGTTGACTATAGCAGATAAAAACAGGAAGTTAATTCATTCTATTTTAAGTGGGTTACATTCAGAAGTCTCCTAGTGTTGACTGTATTTCCTCCCCTCCAGGTGAGTGCTACGTCTGTGCCTCCAATGAGCCTTACCGCAAGGTGGACTACACCAAGATCTCTGTTCCGAGCTGGAAGCCGGGCGCCAGCAGCAGCACCGGTGCGCTGAGCTCTGGCCGGACCTCCACGGCGTCGGCGGGAGTGTCGACGAGCGGCGGGCCCTCCGGCGGTGGCGCCCAGTCCTCCGCCGCCTCAACCGCCAAAGATCGGCCCGAGGGCCGGGAGGGCCGCGAGAGCAAGGACTTCATCAAGCCCAAGCTGGTGACGGTGATCCGCAGCGGCGTCAAGCCCCGCAAGGCGGTGAGGATCCTGCTCAACAAGAAGACCGCCCACTCCTTCGAGCAGGTGCTGGCCGACATCACCGAGGCCATCAAGCTGGACTCCGGAGCGGTGAAGAGGCTCTACACGCTGGACGGGAAACAGGTGAGATCATCTACCGATGGTTCGACCAATGTGGCTGACGTCAAAGAGCTGGCTGGTTCTGTTTCAGGAAAGGTTACATCGCCACAATGAGACCACAGGAATGGTGTGTGAGCTCCGTACCGCTTTAGCATGTAGCAAGGCCCAGAGAAGCTAAGCTAATGAATGAAATCATTCGAACTCTGCTGCTCCAATTGTCTCTGCTGATTAAGTTGCTGCCATTGTACCAACTATCTGTCTCTTCCTCTCAATATTAAAGAATCTGGAAACCATGGGCATTGCTCGTCCCATCAGTGTACCCTCGGGCAATGTTGCTGACAGATGACACCATGTAAAACTCACTGGGTTGTATTTGGAAGCGTTTCCCAAATTGCCATGCAGTATCGTGTCTGATACCAGACACTGGTATCAGTTTTTGTGCTTCCCTGGTTGAATTCAAGCGTGAATATCACACAACACACCATGCAGGAAGCTAGCTTGTAGCTCGCCACTGCAGGCCGTTGGCTTGCAACCGAAGCTAGATGTGCCAAATTGCTCATTCTGACAGAAAAATAAAATTGCCAACAAGGAGAAGATGTATGGATTAACCTGAGCAACAAAGAAAATCAGATCCCAGCTCATCTTGATGTGGCGTTTCAGTTTGGAGCGTAGCCGCCTTGAAACAAGCACTCTGCTGCTCTTTGTGCTTCAAGCTGCGGAAGCGCGACAGTCAGACGAAGGTAATTTGTCAAACAGCCTCTGATCCTCCATGAAAAGTCTTTCATGGATTCCGGATTCCGGATTTAAGCTTATCACATGTTCACTTGGCAGGTCTATTTTTATATTTTTACCGCACACACACATGCTTTGAAGCTGCAGAGGAGTGTGGCGGACAGAGAAAGAGCTGAGACACGAGGAGATGGTCGAAGGAGGGAGTCCGACTTGTCACATTTGACACACTCGTGTCGGAGTCGCCCGTTCAGTCACCCAGATGAGGCTGCATCCTGCGCCGAGAATGGACCAGAGCTGGATTATCGGAGTGTTACTGTGACACATTAGCAGAGATGTGGGTCACTTAGTGGGAGGAAGATGCTCTATAATCTGGATGTTATAGGAAGGAAGATGCTCTATCATCTGAATGTTGGAGGAGGAAGATGATCTGTATCTCACAGAATAGCTTTACCTTGTCTTAAAATGTAATCTGATTAATTTGGAAGGTAATATTAATCCCGTCTCCTGCAAGGAGCATCAAATTTAGCCATCAGAGTGAGTTTACTTATAACAGAGGCGCCTCACGATTGAGTTGTCTGTTCTTGAAGACGTGTGTGTGTGTGTGTATGTGTGTGTGTGTGTGTGTGTGTGTGTTTGTGTGTGTGTGCTTCCTTTCAGTTTGTGCAGCCATTTAAAGCAGAATGAACACACACACACACACACACACACACACACTTGAGTCCAGTCCCGGAAGCTTCCGGGTGCTGGGTGGTCTCCGTAGTAACGGTGCAGCCTTTGAAGAATGTGTTTGTGTTTCTCCTCTCTCAGTCAACCATGTGTGAACTCACCAGTCAGCCGTGACAACACCGGAACAGCGGCGCCCCCTGGTCTCCTCACAGTGGTACAACAGTTAAAAAAAAAACACCAAAAACAGAGCACTCAATCTGAACAGTTGGAATGTAGACCTCCGTCCAGCCATCTCTACGACTTCTGTTGTGTTTTATTCTACCGATCTACAGCATTTACATGACGAGTCAGGTGAAAACGCAACATTTCATAAAAGTTTCACACTTACCAGGCAGCCTTCTGAAAAGGATGTCTGTATCCATGGAAATGGCGTAGACACTAAAAATGATTTAGTTAGCTTACTGGTCCACTAGTTGGTGCTGTTTGTTTTTGTAATGAAACCATAAACACATGGTGCAGGGAATATAGACTGGAACCAGGAAATTATGGACCGGGACCAGGACCAGTAGGATTTGGACTGGGACCAGAACCAGGAGAAAACATTGTTCTGATTGTTCAGAAGAAGTATTTACTCATTCCATCTCGGTGCAGACGGCAGAAATGCTGCTACTGGTCCTGCGTACCAGGACTCCCTTGAAAAAGAGGTTTTTAATCTCAGTGGGACTTCCATGGTTAAATAAAGGTTGAATGAACAAATAAATAGCTAAATCGTTCTTCTGCACATGCTCAGTAGATACACAATAATGTAATAATAATAAGAGTAATCCAAAAGCAAAGGTTCTTTTCCAAAGACCAGGGAGGTATTTTTGTTATTTACCTGACGGTTTCGGCAGCTGTCAGCTGTCTTCTTCAGAGAGTCACGTGATGTTGTTGTGACGTATCTTGTCAGCTGATTTATACAGGTTTTGGCGCTATTCTCCCACTAGTGGAAGCGGGAGAACAGCGCCGAAACCGTCAGGTAAATAACAAAAATACCTCCCTGGTCTTTGGAAAAGAACCTTTGCTTTTGGATTATAAATTGGAAAGACCAATGAACCTTTTTGGACTAATAATAAGAGTAAACAGTGTGGTTTCATTCCAAAAACAGCCAACGGCACCATCTTGTGGCCATACATTCACACTACATTTTCAGTATTTCTGTGGTTTCCAATGTTGCAAAGTAAAAGCAAGTTTCCTGAAACACTGCATTTTCACTTGAACATGTGGACGAGGCCTCAATCAGGGACAACATGTCTGAATTTATTTTAACTGGAGAAAACGATCGGCTGTCTCAGCAGCGCCACACAAGACGCCGTTACCGCTGCACAAATAGTCGCGAATACCTAACAAGGGTCTCATCGTCTGTGTGTGTAATCCAAACCCTTTCCATCACCTGTTTATCGCCTCCTCCCTCCTCAATCTGCAGCATTTTCAGGTCAAATGTGGGTTTAATCCCTAAAGACTGTTCTCCACAAACCCGCTAGAGCGTTTTCAGCGGAAAACGTGAATCCCATCTGTCGCCTGCTCGCTAACGACACACACACACACCAAGCTCTGTTCCTGCCAGGTTCAAATAAGTGTGTATGTGTGTGTGTTTGTAGCTGACGTGCTTGCAGGATTTCTTCGGGGACGACGATGTGTTCATGGCCTGCGGTCCAGAGAAGTTCCGGTACGCTCAGGACGACTTCGTGCTCACGCATGGCAGCAAATCACAGGCCTTCGTCAACGGTACGGGCTCGCCTGTGTTCATATTAAGACTAAAACCAACGGCTCCATATCAATCTTCTCCGCCGTTTTAACCTTTGAGCAACACTGAACACTCTCTCTCTGTCTCTCTCTCTCTCTCTCCCACCAGAGTGCAGAGCCAAATCGTCTCGTCCGCCTGGGACTCAGAAAACTCCCAAGACTCCCAGCAGCTCTGGATTATCCTCTTCAAAAACTCCACCCAAAGGCCCATCCAGGACCAAATCACCGAGTGCAGGTGAGATGGAATGACTGGAGTTTCTCTTTGAGAAGGAAAAGACAAAACCTTCTATTAATCTTAGAAATTGGCAGAGGACCACCTCATCTCCTGCTGTCCTGTACATCAGCTCGGCTGAAACCTTTGTTTGTCTTTGAATTTAAGTTAGCATAAAAGCAGTCAGTCGGTTATTGGCCTGTACTAATGTCTGACTCAGACAGGTGGATTCATGCTTTATTGGCGGGAAGCTGGATAAACCGGCAAATTGTAATAGTCTTGTCTTCTGGAGGTCTTAGTCAGAGTCTCATTAAAGTTGGCAGATTCTCCTGTTTCAAATACAAGAGATTGCTATTTTGTTATTTGCTGTCCTCGGCTGAGGTTTAATTAATTTTGGACATGACCGTCTTGCCTTTTGTTGGTCTTTGCCACTGTCTTGTTGAACTTGACAGATATTTGACTATTCGACTTTATTTGAGCTGGAACTGACTTTGACAGATGACTATCCTGTATTCAGTAGTCTTTTACTAGAGACTGAAAACTTTATCTATCCTGTCCTGATTTGGTGGTTTTTGTGACAAACTGGCAGTCCAGCATCTCGCCCTCTTCTTTCCTGTTACAGTCACCTTTTCTTTAGTCGGCCTTTAATGAAATACTGATTGGAAATGGTAGATAGTCACCTCGTCTTGTTCCAGTGTTTCATGTAGCCTGACTGAAACTATCTCGTCTGTCTCTCAGCTAATGAGGCATCAGAATCGCAGTCAGCGGGCCGGTCGTCCAGGTCCAGGGCGTCGCCCACCAGCCCCGGGACACGACGCAGCCTGAAGGTCAGACGGACCGCCAGCCGAACTATCGCTTTCATTTGTGCCGCAGGACAATTCAGCAGTTTTTCCCGAGTTTCTCCTCTGTTACGGACTTCCTCTTCTCTCAGCAGATGTCTCCTCGTCGAGCTTCTTCCACCGACGTGAACGGAGAGGCGGAGCAGCCCGACGACGACGACGACTCCGTGGAAGGTACGACAGATCCCCACCGACGCCGCCGGTGGAGCTTTGCTTCTGGTGCAGTGACACATTCTGAGGATTTGAAACCCAATATGAAGTCATCTAGAAACAGGGGTTTGATGAGTCCGCATCCTCTGAGGCAGAAGTTACAGCACCGCTCAAGTACAAAATGAAACTAAAGTCTCTAACGTCCCACCTCCCCCCCACAGTGAACGGAAATCGATCGGTTTCCTCCTCCATCATCAACGAGAAGTACAAAGTGGGAAAAGTCATCGGAGACGGAAACTTTGCGGTGGTGAAGGAGTGCGTGGAGAGGTATCGTGCACAAGCACCTTGACTAATGCTGCCTGAAGTAACCACCTTTACACAAGCATAATCAACAGTATACAGGCTGGCACACGCAGCCGTTTTAAATTGGAGCGATCGATAAATAACTTTGGGTATGTTCCACCATGGTCACATGCTCATAACAACCAAATTAGTAACTGATACTCAAGACAATTATTAGTGTCCATGATTTGCTGGGTGGACGATCAAACAGGATTCAATAAAATTAATGGAAATCAATAACAAGACTAGTTTAAAACCATTCCAAAGCTATCAATTAACTTGAAAAAGACAACAACGAAGCCCAAAGATACACTGAGATCGCTCCAATGTTTGCATAAAATCAGCAAAATCCCGA
The DNA here is from genome assembly GCF_902148845.1 of Salarias fasciatus. NCBI lineage: Eukaryota > Metazoa > Chordata > Actinopteri > Blenniiformes > Blenniidae > Salarias > Salarias fasciatus. Next base: position 25,968,521 of record NC_043747.1, read on the forward strand.
GTCAAAAGCTAACCCATAATAGGGAAGTACAAAAACCGCCTGTTCAGGTCCAAAATCAGAAATATTCCATTCTGTAAATCAGTTTGAGGTGCACTGATTTGACTAAACTCCAGAAAGCCTCCGACGAGGTTCATCTAATCTTTATTAATGTTTGGACAGGTCGACGGGACACGAGTTCGCACTGAAGATCATCGACAAAGCTCGCTGCTGCGGGAAGGTAACAGCCGTTCACTACCGTCAGTCATCAAGATGAGAACTCAGTGAGTGCTGACCTTTAGTTAAGCCCCGCCCCCAAATGCAAGCAAGTCGAAAAGCATCCAACCACCAACTGACCGAACTGGGACAAACACTGTCAGCGTAAAACTCTGTAGAGAACCGTTTGAGCTGGAGACACTTCGGTTGATTTCTGGGCTATTTAGGTCATTTAAGACCACATGAGGTACTTTTTCAGTTTTTGCCCCCGACACCACCTGTTCCGATCCAGGGGTCTGCAACCTTCATGACCAAAAGGTCATAAAGGTCACACGGAACGCAATGGAAAAATTGCCCTTTCTGCCAACACAAGGTTGATTTTGGCCTGTAGGTTCAGACTTTTGTAAAATCAGTGATGAAAACTTTTTTTTTTTTTCAATACAGTCACTGCATGACATATTCTAAAAGCTTCATGGAGCTGCTGCTGAAGAGATGTGTGTGTGTGTGTGTGTGTGTGTGTGTGTGTGTGTGTGTGTGTGTGTGTGCAGGAGCACCTGATAGAGAACGAGGTGGCCGTCCTCCGCCGGGTTCGACATCCGAGCATCATCGAGCTGGTGGAGGTGGACGAGACGCCGTCTCAGCTGTTCCTGGTCATGGAACTGGTCAAGGTGCTTCATCGCCTTCACTCTTCTCTCTAAGAATTCCGCTGAACTGACACAAACATAAGATCAGTTTATGAACATGAAGAATTTCCTTCGACCTGGAAACATGCAGCTAGCCAGTTCCAACAGAACAAATGAGAACGTTCCAAACTGAGCTTATGAATTCCTGACCACCGTTTTGCTCTTCAGGGTGGAGACCTATTCGACGCCATCACCTCCTCCACCAAGTACAGCGAGCGCGACGCCAGCGCCATGGTGTTCAACCTGGCAGGAGCCATCAAGTACCTGCACCGGATGAACATCGTTCACCGAGACATCAAACCGGAAAACCTGCTGGTACGCTCATCGTAACCCATCCATCAGTACGTCCAACCACTCATCAGTACGTCCAACCACCCATCAGTACATCCATCCATTCCTCAGTACGTCCAGCTATCCATCAGTACGTCCAACCACCCATCAGTACATCCAGCTATCCATAACTACTTCCAACCACCCATCAGTACATCCATCCATTCCTCAGTACGTCCAGCTATCCATCAGTACATCCAACCACCCATCAGTACATCCATCCATTCCTCAGTACGTCCAGCTATCCATCAGTACGTCCAACCACCCATCAGTACATCCAGCTATCCATAACTACTTCCAACCACCCATCAGTACATCCATCCATTCCTCAGTACGTCCAGCTATCCATCAGTACATCCAACCACCCATCAGTACATCCATCCATTCCTCAGTACGTCCAGCTATCCATCAGTACGTCCAACCACCCATCAGTACATCCAGCTATCCATAACTACTTCCAACCACCCATCAGTACAGCCATCCCTCCATCAGTACATCCAACCACCCATCAGTACATCCAACCATAAATCAGTGCATCCAACCATAAATCAGTACATCCAACCATACATCAGTACATCCATCCCTCCATCAGTACATCTATCCCTCCATCAGTACGTCCAACTACCCATCAGTACATCCAACCATACATCAGTACATCCATCCATCCATCAGTACATCCAACCATACATCAGTACATCACATCCATCCATCGTGCTGTTTTCACTGTGAGGCAGACACACTCCAGTGTCATTTTGTCACTTTACCACATTCAGGCTAGTCAAACTGCTAATGCTAGCAACTTTCTATCAGCATTTTCACCTGACGCGTCGTTTACACGGCAATGATTTCAAGTAGAAACTGAACATGCAAATCTTTTCTACATTTTTGTGTGTCTGTTTATACAACCATGGTACTTGGAGCTGCTGAAAATGCAACATATTTTTAAAAGGGATCCCAAAGTGGAACTCATTGAGAATGCTCCAACTCCATGTAAACGGATGATAACAACACTTTCTGGAAACACTCAGTCTCTGTCCCAAGCAGACGGCTGAAACTCTGCTCCTGGGCCTATATTTGAGTTCCACAGACTGTCAGCTGTTCTGTTTGTTTATTTGTTGTGCAGGTGTGTGAGTATCCGGACGGCACCAAGTCGCTGAAGCTGGGGGACTTTGGATTGGCGACTGTGGTAGAAGGACCGCTGTACACTGTGTGTGGCACGCCAACATACGTCGCCCCGGAGATTATCGCAGAGACTGGGTGAGAGCAAGCTACAGCCAGACAGAGTTACACATGTTCCAGGAAATGAGTTGCTTAAAGGTAGTAGAGTGTACTGACCGGGAACTGATTATACTTGGTTCTGGCTTCATTACTGATAAAGACCATTTACCGTGTATGAACCGTTGTGTTGGTGCAGTTACGGCCTGAAGGTGGACATCTGGGCGGCTGGTGTGATAGCCTATATCCTGCTGTGTGGATTTCCTCCTTTCAGAAGGTCAGTCATTTGGTTTTGAATAGTTTTTTTGTTATGCAGTCATGTATTTGTGAAATGAGTCATTTTCCTTTTTGAGTTTCATTGTTTAAATGGAGTAAAACTTTTTAATCACCTGTAGTGAGAACAACGTGCAGGAGGAGCTGTTCGATCAGATCCTCAGAGGGAAGCTGGAGTTTCCGTCTCCGGACTGGGACGCCATCAGCCTGCCGGCCAAGGTACTGCCGGCATTACAGGCCTGCACAACAGGAAACAGCAAAACACACAATTCCTTTAAAAGTAAAAGCTACATTTAAAGTGACAATAGATGCTTGAAATAGGCCAGGCACTTTGATGCTAATAAATTAAATGGGAGCGTCAAGCTCAGATGGGAAAGTGTATAAAAGCACAATAAAGGTGATTTTGCAGCTGGTGTGCTGAAGTAGCAGTTCAGAATTAGCTGCTGCTGTGCTAATACAGCAAACGGACAATGAAAGTGAGTTCACGGCTCTAAAGCCAATAATTAATACTCTACAATTCAAGTGAGACTGCAGCTCTAATGCTAACATCTCACTATAGAATTCACCATAATGTTTGAAAAAAATACTGATACAGTGAGTTTGAACCTCTAATTCTCACATTTAATGTATAGCATTTAAAAGAGTGAGCAACAGTTCTGAATAAATATGAGAATTGAATCATAATGTGTTGATAAAAATGGATGATTAATTCAAAATATGTTAGCATAGCAAATGCTTACAGAAATTGATGATTGGGTCAGCAGATGTAAATCCAACAAGAAAAACAGACGATTAAAGTAAGTGTCGTCTACAAAATCGAAGCTAACTATCAATTTAGTGACAACTATATTATCAGTTTAGGAGATCAGTGTATCTTCAGTGATCTGCTACGAATGAGGCTGGATTGTAAGACGTGCTAACAGTCACATGACCTGCTCCTCAGATGCTGATTAGCCAGATGCTGCAGGTGAACGTGGACGCCCGCTTCACGGCCGAGGAGGTCCTGTCCCACCCCTGGGTGACTGTAAGAACCAAAAAATCCTTTTTTGTTTTACATAGCAGCAGTAGGTATTCGTGGCATTCATGGTTACCTGTCATACGTGTTGGTCCAGGATGAGGCTCCTGTGGACTCAAGCACTGTGAGCAGCACAGAAGACCAGACCAGTGGAGAGACGCTGGAACCGGAGCAGGAGTCCCCGATCCTGGAGACCAAACAAGTTCCATCCCCTCTGGTCTAGAACCGATAAGACTTTCATCGACTGAAAATCCAACCTAGTCATTCGGAAACCATGAACGTTGTCGACCTCTGGTCTGGATCCCAGGAGATCTGTCCAGTCCATCTCAGAACCTTGTTAGAACTCCTGTTGAGCACACACTCAATTTTTAATGAGTTTCTATTGAACTTAACATGAAATCAGGAAGGTTCTCACTATCCCGGGCTAGTCCTTGGTTGTGGATCTTTTGCTTTCTGGAAAACGAAAGAAAACATATCTGATAGTTTTAAGAACCCCACCTGCTGAGGTCAGACCCGTTTTATCTACAAGTTCAGTGTGAAACCATGAAGGTTTGCACCAGTCTAGACCGAAGTGTCCAAACAAATCCAGTCCAGCTTCAGATTATAGAAAACCAAAAGTGATTGTATGAATCTAAACCTGTGCAATGAGAAGACAAAGAAATTCCTATCTTTGCCGGCCAAACCAGATCCCTCGTTTGAAATTAGCCTAATCTTATTCAGACCTTCAGCAGATTACCAGAAACCAATCAAATTCTGAAAACAGAAACTCAGCATAACCCTCTGGCTGTGGTCTTTCTGAAGACCAAGAATGTTGTGCACCTGCAGCCCATCTGAGAATCCTCTAGTCTGATGTAGAACCGCTGTAGGTCATCCATTTGGTCCAGTTCCTTCATTGCTGTGATCTTGGCAGCGTTAATTCTTGAGAAACTGTTCCTCCTCAGCGAGAGGAAATCCATGCAAGTTCCCATGAATCCAGTAGCAGTCCCCTTTAGCATTTCCTTCCCACTCCTACCCCTGAGAAAGCGAATGTGAGATGTAGAAAAACCCAGGAGACGCGTTATTGTGGCGTTTGGACCTGTAGTTCCTCTGGTTTCAAAGAGGTTTCTCCAGTATTGTTCCCTCTTGTCCTGACCTTGTGCCATTGAACCTCTGGTGGATGATCAGAGGTCTGTTTGTGCTGCTGATGAGCTCCACTGAACTCTTTTTTAACTTTGTTTTGGTGGGACTCGAACAAAGTCACCTATCTACTTGAAGGACCATATCAACACTGGGACGTCATGATGGTGCTACTGGACTCGTTACTGTTTCATCGCCCAGTGTCTAATCCAACTGGACTGCCGTTTACAGGACATGGCCTTTACCTCTGGCATATGGCACACGAACGGCTGCAAAAAGGCCCTCAAACCTGGTTTCTAGTTTCATAAACAGCTGATTCACCTGCGAACACTCCCCCTAGTTCAGGGACTTTCCTCTCTTTGGTTCCTGTCGCTCAACGAACAGGATGTCTTCCATTAACTCGGGGGAAACGTCCCGCTCCTTCTGCCTTCGCCCTCCAGCTTTCCTTCTGCTGACCTGAAGCACGATGTCCAGACCGACCGAGGAGAGATTGGAACCCCGGGGCCCCGTTGTGCTACAGGTAAAGACATCCCGATACCTAAAACCTCTGACCTTTCGAGGTCTCTACCTGTAGCTCAAGGGTCCGGTCCAGTCCAAATCCAGCTCTCCTCGGTCTGCGGAGAAGGACACAACATGCTGTAAATACTGTAGATATCAGTCTGTCTGTTAGTGTCCGTCTATCTGTGTGAGTCTGTTGTGAAGTAGGGAAACAGTAGCAGTTTGAAGAAACTAAATAGTGCGACAACAAAAGAAACAATCTTATCACGGACATGTGGTGTCAACACCACAAAAGAAACAACCTTGTTTTATCCAAAGAGCAAATGTTTGATGATAGAAATAAACAATTTTCAACAAAATTAGCTACCTAAACACTTAAAAACAGGGTGAAATGTGAGATCCGTAGTTTCGGTGTTGACGAAGCGAATAAATCTACTGGTCAAGTCTGGCAGCAAATCCATCAACTCTTGACCGGACGGTGACCCATCGCTTTCCTAATATAGTCATGTGTCCGTGTGACGTGAAATCCACCAATCATATCGCCCCATCCACCATCATGCAGTCATTAATCACTGAGAATGAAGAGTGCAGGTGCGTGTGAGCAAATAAGAGAGTGTGTGTGTGTTTGAAATCCACAGCAGGATGTTTGATGGGATGAGGTTTGTGTGCATGTTTGCAGTGCTGGATGGCGGCGTGATTTCTTTAAAACTTGAAAACGTGCTGGCCTGATGCAGTGTTACGACCTGACTGACCACAGCGCGACCTTTCCATGGCCTTGACCTTTCAGGACGGAGCCGCTGGTGAAGACTTTAACCTGATGAAGCTGATCAGCTGAGATCATTTCTTTGGGCGGGGAAGATTGTGTTGCTCTGTACTGCAAAACAGTTCAGGGTTCGTTCACACAAATTTTTAAATTTTTAAGTTTTCGAGTCAGAAAAGTTACATCTTGTTTCCAAGCATTTTGAAAAATGTGTTTTCTCAAGTTTCCATGGAGACAAATTGGGAACATTCTCAAAAAGTTGCGCTATGCTCGGTTTCCAGAGTCGGAACGTTTTCTCAAATGTCCACTCTCAGTGGCTCTGAGCACCGTTGTGGAGAAAACGGACCCTGAGTTCGACATGACTGAGGTAAACAAAGCCAAACAGGCTCTTCGGCCACTAGAGGTCGCCACAAGTCCAACGGCTCTACCGACTCATCTGCATGGGGCTCATGGAAACAACCAGTAATGGGACTGAAATCATTTCAATCTGCTCGACTCCAGAACTGTCGGCCAGGTTTCACATTGAAATATCACTTTTCTTAGTTTTCAATTAAGAAAATCCAAACTTCAGGAGTAAATTCTGCTCTTTGACGTGACGACCCTTGACCCCTCTGAGCACTGAAATGAAGGGTCTGATCGTACTACGGATGTCTCTGTGAGGCAAAATCAGCTGAACTCTTCATCGGCACCTCGACCTGTGACCCTTTATGCTCTGAACCCAGTAGTCTTAATTCTTTTCTCTTTGCTTTGAACCAAACCGAGAGGAGCCTTCTGCTGCAGCCGCCCGGGCTCATTTTTAGTATTTCACTTCAATCTTTGGAGCATTTGCCTGTTTGCATGATTCATTCCATCAAGTCAGTCATGTTTTAATTAGAGATCCCGAATACATCCTTAGTTTTAATGAGTCGTCGTCATTTGGTGAAAAAATAGTGGACTCAAGAACACTGAAAGATATGCACGGAGATCCTCGGAAAAAAAATAAATGAGAACAAAAGCGTAAAACAAGACAATTTAAATTTTTAGTGACCTCTTTAAAAACATTTACAAACAAACCCAACAATAATGAGCTACAATAGGCAATGGCATGAAGAAAAAAATTATCTTTTACCAGGAGTAAAGTGATGTGGAGGTGGAGGCTCAGCGCCAGAGGCTTCATCCTGTGACTCTTCAGCTTCTCTGGAGTGGCTCCCTGCAGCTTTCACCAAATTCTGTTGGAATGAAGATGTTCAGAATCACTTATTTTGTTGCACAACCAGTGGTTCCATAGTTTGTGTAGTGAAACTCTGCAGGTGATAAATGCTGTTTTTCCAAACACAACTGTCAGCAGGCTAGCTATGGTCAAATCCAGAAAAAGAGAGACTCCTGTAAGGAAAAAAATGCAATGTTTAAAGTCTAGTTTTGACTGCCAAAGACGCTGGTTACCCATGTGCTTGATTTGTGGAGACTTAATGATGAAAGTGCTAAACTGCCAAGACAGCTAGAAATCAAAACGGCGCCCCTAGAAAAATGGAATTTCTTGGAAAGTGGATAAAAATTACTTTTCTGGTTGTGAACATTGTTTTGGAGCTCTGCAAAATTAGGGATGCACTGATCTTTCAAAGAGAAAGGTGAAATATGAGTACTAACCTTTAGCTAGTACCAGTATGAGAACTCCAAGATGCCATAAAGCAGAAGTTATATTCTGTACGGAAATGATCTACAAAGGCTTTGTTGCATGAATCACCTCCACACAGCCGCTGTGTCGACGCTACGTCACCTCCAACAGCCTCACAGTGCTCCGTTAGCAGTGCGTAGCATCTATCTACACACTGCTCTGTGTGTACTGGAGACTGTAGACCCAGGGACAAAGCTGTCAGTGAGTGAATCAGTCAGACTTTAATCATGTTTAGCATGTAGCATCGCTGGTGCGTTAGCCCTGAAGCTCTTCAGCATGTAGCATGGCTCTGAGTCACAGGCGAAGCAGTTAAGCTAACAAGTGACAACGTGTTAACGCTGCTGCTCCGAATGTCTCTGCTGAAGTGGCTGGTGTTGCACCAACTATCTTCCTCCTCCTCTTGATATTCTATCAGAACATGATCAAGTCTTACTTTTTACATTTACATTAATATTAAAGACTCTCTAAACCGCAGACGTTGCTCGTCCTCTCTCATCTACCTACTGCTGACAGACGATGTCATGTAATATGGTGCGGTTTGCATCGGGGATCTCTCACGAGTACGCTGTGCAGTATCGTATTGTATGCCTACCGACTCTTGAGTTTGAGGATACTTGAATGCACCACAAGTCATTTCTCTAAAGTCGAATCTGAGCATCGACCTTTGCTGTTTTTGTTCACCGACCCTCGACCTTATCCTTTATTGTTTGCAGTATTGCAGGTTTTGTGTCTTTGGGACGTTTTCCTGAAGAGATTCACTGAAAGAAAGACGGAAGCATTCTTCAGCAGACAAGCTGAAGTGGTTTCAGGTGACTTTGACCCGGGCGCTCCTTGCTCTCCGGGCTCTTTGTGTTTGTACCGGATGTGGCGAGTGTGTCTGTGTGTGTGATCATTTCACATCATGCCTCATCTTAGACCACCTGATTTCTTTCAATGAAGTTTCGTAGAACAGGATTAGGATTATGAAGCCAACTGGGCAGCTTTCCTAAAAGAGGTCTCATTTTCTGTTCTGTTCAATCACACAAAAACTGTCTGATTAAATCTGTTGATGTGAAAAGTCTGGAGACGATCCAAACACGAGCATCCTAAAACTTTCCAGAGCAATTTCAGATTTCTGAGTTGGTTTTTCCTCGAGATGCTTTTAGGAAAACTCGCCCTGCCGTGAAGTGTTGGACGACGTTTTGAGGACCTGTCGTCGACATGATTTAGTGCTAACATTGATCTGTGATGTGATGTGTGTTGATATGGAACATGTACGTTTGCCTGGATCCGGGTCAAAACTCTGATCCGTGCTGAGAAAAGATGCATTCGACTGTGAAAATAAAACTAATGCTAATTGAATCCCGCTGTGGTGTCGTGTCTCAGACAATCTGAACAAACAGCGAAAGAAAGAAACGGAGCCAAAATGAATGCTGTGCCTCAAGTGAGAAACAGAGTTCTGCTGGAACTGGCAACAGCTTACAACTGTAAGACAGCAGGAAGTGTTAATAAGAGTCCAACTGTACGTTCCCAAAAACCTATCGCTGTTTCGGAGTCACACTGAAGCCCCATTTAGACAACATTTCAACACTTCAACTGAGTTTTCATTTGAGAAAAGTTTCATGTTTACACGGCGACATTTGTAAAAACTTCAAAAACTTTTCATGTTTTCACTCAAATTTTTATCTTGTTCCACTCGTCGGTGTCCTTTGTTTTTTGTAATGAAACCACACATGGAGAACAATGCACTCTAAGCATTACCGATGGAGAACACGGGCCTTCATTTCAACTCAGTTCAGTTCAGCTTTATTTATATAGAGCCAACTTCATTATCATTTTGTAATTTCTAGGCTGCTTTTAACAGAGAAAACCCAACAGATCCACATGAGCAAGAATAAGACCGAGGAAAAGAAAACTCCGTTTTCTCATTGCTATTCTGGTTGGGGTGAGGGGACGGAGAGAGAAAAAAGGACAGGACAGACAGATGGATTCCCTGAACCAGCTCAGCGTTGCTCATTTGGACAGACCACCAAGTGGGATTGTTATTGCGGTGACTGTCAACTCTAAAACTACCAAGCCGTGGATGATATGGACTGGGGCCAGGAGGAGGACTAGGAGAATGGACTCTATACACAACTTCACTACTTCCTGAACTTCAGGAGGCTCCTTGTTTCCCGTCTTTCATGATGGGACGAGCTGATTAATCCAGGTGTCCCTGACCTCTGTAACAACAACAGACACACCTGCATTAATCAGCTCATCCTATCATGAAAGACAGGAAACAAGGAGCCTCCTGAAGTTCAGGAAGTGGTTGAGTTGTGCATAGAGTCCATATAGAATGGGACCAGGACCAGGAGCAGAGGTTATGCTGTCAACAAAGAGATGGGAAGTACAACCTTCGGATCCATTTCCAAAAAGTTGTGTTTTCAGGTATATGTGCATCAAGACGTCTGGGTCAGCTGATTTTCTAGAACAGTGGTTCTCGACTGTTTTTCCGTGAGGTTCCCCCTGTGCACAGTTTTTTCATTCAAGTACCCTCTAACCAGGGTGAAGCATTTTTATTCCAAAAAGCAGATAAAGGTAACTGAATGCTAAAACAAATAAATATTCACTTAAGAGTCAAGATGTCCGTGCAGAGGAGTACAGTGACGTGCAGTCAGGGTAGGCACTGCCTACCCTGGGCTGATAGGGAAAAATGAAATCATTCCATTTTAATAATTAGTTTTTCTATTTTTTTTTCAATTGATTTATTATTATTATTATTTTACATATATTTTTTCAAATTTTAATTTCCGATATAGTACTATATATAGTACCTTTCGGTTTGAAAGTGACAGCATTTAGTGCTTTTCACAGCCCAGTAAAAATGACTCAACACAGACTCCTCCTGGCCAAGCAGAGAAGCTGCACAAGTAACTTCCCCTCGTGCTGTATTACAGTGAAGGCCCCGCCCTCTCCTGAAGGCACAGCGCCGCTCTGCCTTTATCTGCCATATCGTCGTAATGATTTGTGTTCGCGCAGTCAGTTTCACCATATAAAAACCATTTACGCAAAAAGGCAGATCGCTACGCTGCCTTTTTTACGTTACTCTGCTGTGCCAATGCTCTACGTACGTTCACGGAGAATTAGTGAATCGATCCTTTTCAGGTGACGTCACTCTGTTGCATTGTGGGATTGAATCGCCGTTTCCCAGGCCACGGTCTCACTCTGTGATTCACGTCTTTGAGTGCGGCATTATTTCTCAGAAATGGGACGATCGTGTTGCGTGACAGGCTGCCATAATAAGTCGCATCGATGGAATGGGAGCTGGACAGAAGGCAGGCTCCGCTTTTTGAAGTTTCCCACGTGGAAAAGAAATTACGGGGAGCAGACTGAGGAAATAAGGAAGAGGCGTCAGACAGCGGGGGTCGCAGCAGGGACATGAAAGAGCATCACTTTCCACTCCATATCTGCCAACAGGGCTGTTTGCTCTCGACATAAAGGCAAGTAAGCGAGTTTTCAGTGTTACTGAAAATGTGGTTTCTCTCTGAATGAAGTCACGTTAGCCGCTAACGGCTAGCGCACCTGCGAACTGGCTTCACCCAGCTGCGAACCAACTTCACTTGTGAAATCCAGTCAGCGGAGGAGGGCAGTGGAGAATCACTTCATGCTAAATCTGTTCACTGTGATAACTGTGTGAATGGCATGAATTAGGGGCAAGAGGAGCGGCACATATGTGCAGTAGAGCTTTGAGCATAAACCTAATTGTTGTTTTTGGTTGCTGCTTTCAGGTGTTCTTTCATTAAATGTGTGTTGGGGTGTGGGCCCTGCAGAGAGAGAGACGTTTCAGCACCGCAGACAACTCCGCGTCCGAATTGTCATTTTCTCACTCATTTTGCGTCTCGATCACAAACAAGGAATGCGCTGTGTGGTCATGAGATATAAAGTTAATTGAGAGTCTTGGGACTGCTATTAAGTCATTGTTTAAGCTTTTTTAATGGTGTTATACGATCTTGATTTTGTTAGAGTAAGCTGGCACTTACCTGCCTACACATGTAAATTGTCATTGGTGTGTCCGTAGCAATTTGCGACTGCCTGCCTACCTAACCCTGGAGCTCACGGCACGTGCCTGGAGAAGTAATCATCAACCTGAATTTCCTTCTTTTGGGATTATAATAAAGAACCATCTGGATCGTATCTTATCATGAAGTTAATCACAAACACGTGGAATGTGCCAGGTAGGGACAAACCATCGTGATGTTTGGAGAAAGTCTGGGTTTATGGTCATGAAATGGAAAAGCTGACTCGACATGAAATTCAGTGGATGAACGAATAAATTTATTGAAGTATTGTTTTACAGATACATTTCATAAAAGAATTTTGAATTCTTGCCAGTCTCAAAGCATTTTTTTTTTTAAATCTCAAGTACCCCCAGGAGTATGCATACCCCCAATTGAAAACCTCTGCTCGAGGAGACACCTGTCGCCCCCTGCTGACTGATGTCAGAAGTAGTGGTTATAGTTCAGGTAAGTTTCTGTGCCCTAAGCTGAACCTTTCATGGTTTCATGAAGGAGCCATGAAGTTGCTGAGGTTGAAGTTGACTGTAAAGATGTTGTCAAGATTCAGACTGAGAGTTCAGAGGCTGCTCAGGGTGAGAGTTTCTGTTCTCTCCAGACCCGTCTTTGTTGGAGGAAGTTGATCAGAAGAGTGCTGAAAGACTTCAGAAACACTTTCTCTGCTTCACATGAAAACCACCTGAGCTGAACTGTCTGTCTCGTGTGACCAACGCCCGGATTTTACAGTTTAATGGAGGTTGGAACAAGTTCAAACTAATCCTCTCAGAGCAAAGGAGGAAGAAACTAACTTGATTTTACGGGATCTTATTAATTTGAAGCAGCACGACCATATCAACAATGTTTCTGTTATGATCTGAAGTTTTATGGGACATTTTATAGGTTTATAGAGCAGCAGTGCAGGAACCAGAGCACTGGGGAAAGCAGTGTGAGTCATCTGGATCATCAAGATAAAAATCCCCACGAGACCTGCCATAAACAATGAACCTAATAAGCATAAAAGGAAAACATTGCTACATTGATTTACACACCAACACCCACCATCATACAACACACACGTGCCAAACAGACAACACCGGCGCCACATTACAGATGTTTTTGCACCCAAAATCCTGCTGCCCCTCCCCCTCCACACAGTGTCAAAGCAGACAGTTTCTCTACGGTGCCAACAACGAGAACCTGCTCCTGACATCAAGCCCTATGCCAAACATTACAGAGAATTCCAATGGAAGGATTCACACCACTTATTAAGATATTGATCAACTCTTTCTGTCAGGTTCAAAGAAATATTTTCACAAGCATCCAAGTTTAAATCTGGGGCAGAGTGGCCACTGTGCCAGGTTTCTGAAACTGAAGGCATATCGATAAGGATTTAGGGGAGGTTCAAGCACGCACCCCTCTCAACCGGCTGTTGCCATTTATTAGGATGCATACTGGGCCTCCTATACTGCACAGGAAAAGTGGTGAAGATGTCAAATTGCTAAAAGTACTCACAAGGAATTGCAGAAATCAGGAGAAGTCTTGGCCAATAAAGTGCCAAGGTTTACTTTGACTAGATCACATAATTTAATATCGAAAAGTATACCTAAATTACTTGATCTTGATTATCAGCATGAATGTGAAAGTGGGGCCTCAACACCCTTGTGTCTTTTATGGCTTTTAAGTAGGAGGCGTCAGATGGGGCGGGGGGGTCCCGACTTTGACCACTGGACCCTGAGAAATTTGAGAATGAGGTTAATTTAACTTTAATTGTACTGAGTTAGCTGGGTAGTAAATTGCTGGCCTGAAATAAAACAATATCATCTGCATAAAACAATTTTTGGACTGAGTCCCCCCTCAGCTGTCACTCTGGGAAAACCACAGTCACAGCTGATTATTGTGAGTGTTGGACAAATAAGACAGAAGACCAAAGGGGAAAGCCATGGCTCAGGGCTCTGAACATTTCTTCATTCAATGGACACATGAAAACCACCTGAACTGAACTGAGCCGAGCCCGCCTCTTGTGATCAATGCATACAATTTACAGTGAAGCGGAGGTGTAAACAAGTCGTTAACCTTCAAAGTGGTTATCAACAGGATTGCAATCAAAGTTCAACTTGATCCTATCAGAGCAAAGGACCGGGAAACTAAGGTGTGTTTGATGTCAGTTGTGAGGTTTAACAACTGCTGAGCAGGAAGAGAATCTCTTCAAACTCTGGCTGTTGTTGAGAGGAGAAGATGGCTCAAAGAGGAGCTCAGCTGGATCCACTAAAGTTCTTTTGTCCCATCTGTCTGGATCTCCTGAAGGATCCGGTGGCGGTTCCCTGTGGACACAGCTACTGCAGCAACTGCATTCAAAGCCACTGGGATCGAGAGAAGTACAAGGGAATCTACAGCTGCCCTCTCTGCAGAGAGAAGCTCAAGAAGCGGCCAATCCTGAAGAAGAACATCATGTTGGCAGAGCTGGTGGAGTTTCTGAAGAAGACTGGACTCCAAGATGCTTCAGCAGAGAGCAGAGACAAACTCCAGGACATCCTGAGAGAGACGGCGACAAGCATCTCTCTGAGAGCCGCTGAAGAGGAGCTTTTACTGCTGCAACCACAGCCAGAGAGCAGAGCAGACTTCTTACGATATTCACAGCAGATCACACTGGATCCAAACTCTGCACACGAACAACTGCTGCTGTCTGACAGGAGCAGAAAAGTCACTTATACGTGGAAAAAACAGCCTTATTATGACCATCCAGAAAGATTCACCAGAAATATTCAGGTTGTGAGCAGAGAGAGTCTGGCTGGACGTTGCTACTGGGAGGTGGAGAGGAGGGGAGGAGTCATTTATGTAGCAGTCACCTACAAGAACATCAGCAGAGGAGGGAGGGGAAAGGAGTGTGTTTTTGGATATAATCACAAATCCTGGGCTTTATTTTGTGACTCAAACAGTTTAATTTTTCGGCACAACAAAGCACAAACTCTGCTCTCAGGTCCTCGGTCCTCCAGAGTGGGAGTGTACCTGGATCACACAGCAGGGATTCTGTCTTTCTACAGCGTCTCTGAAACCATGACTCTCCTCCACAGAGTCCAGACCACCTTCACTCAGCCGCTACATGCTGGAGTTTTCCTTTATCCCTTTGAAGGAAACTCTGCAGAGTTCCTGAACCCCGAGTAGAGGACGCCATCAGATCTCCTTGTGTAGCTTCCTAAAGGAGCCTCCACGTGAGACGTTGAGATTTCTGACAGAAGGAAGATTTGAAACCAACAGATGGTCGGCCGTCTTCTCAGAGACTTTCTACATGGACAAAAGGATGTGAGACGAGTGAGGAGAGACTGAAACAAGCTGAGTGAGTGGAGAAAAACATGGAACTGCAGCCATCAGTCTCCTCACTGATTCCTCAACTGACGCTTTTCTAATCGTTGGACTCATTTTTAAAGCTTCTTCTAAATATAGGGATGAAGAACAGCAGTTTGACCCAGGGTGGTAATGACAGAGTCAATTAAAAATAAACAAACAAGCAAACAAACAGAAAATATAATGTATGTATGTATGTATTTGTGTATATACTGTCTGTATATGTATATATGTATATATGTGTGTGTGTTATGTGTGTGTGTGTGTGTGTATATATATATATATATATATATATATATATATATATGTAGATATGTAGATATGTATATGTGTGTATGTGTATGTGTATATGTATAAATATATGCATAAGTATAATTCCTGATGTATGTTGTATGTTAAAATATGCGCGAAAAACACTTCAAAATGATTAAGTAGAGGCAGATTACATACAGAAATTAAATATTGTATAGGGGAAATGTTATGCTGTGATTGTGTATGAAAAGTATAAATATGTTAAAGTTCATATATCACTGTAGGGGGTGTGGATAAAAGGGGTAGGATTTAATAAGTTTAACTTCTTCCTAATCCTTTTCGAACATGTAGATGGGTAACACATGCAGGTTGTTGCTGAAGTCTTCGTTTTCTTTTAATTTTACTATGCATGTGTTTGTTTCTGGTGACGACCTATTTTCCGTTTCTTTTGCATGTTCGAAATAAAAAAAAATTCATTCATTCATTCATTCATTCTCAAACTGGATTTTCTTCTTCACGGACCACAGGAAGCTGCAGCTTTTCACACTTTGGGGGATGTGAACTGGAAATTACCTTCACATGTTGATAAATCTTTCCTTTTTGGATGATTCTTTACTAACATTTGATCCTTCAGAGTGGAGATGTGTGGATTTTCTTTGTTAAAAATAATCAACTGACTGTTTTAGTTTGTTTTTTAAAGGTCTTTTTCACTCAGCAACTTGCAGTAAGTTTGAATGTTTTAGATGAAATGACTTGAATATGCTAAAAAAAAAGTAAGAAATTAGATCAGCACAATCATTGCTTGCTTCATCATTGCTTCATCTGTAGTGCTCAGATACACATTCGTCACACACCAGTTTTTACTGAATCTACAATTTTTTTATCAGTACATAGAAAAATCAGTTGTCTCACTAACAGCACTTTGTCAACTGATAGTTTTACAGTTTGTGTGTGTGTGTGTGTGTGTGTGTGTGTGTGGCCTCATAAGGACAATTCAACCTCCTCCTCCATGACTCCATTATGAAAACATGGATTTTAGCTGTGGGCAGAAGGAAGCCTTTCTTTTCAAATCAGCTGAGGCCACATTTTAATTTTTTTTCCTCTTTTCTTGTCAACAGAACATTTCAAATATGTGGATTTTCATTCATTTTTACAAGAGTGATCTCAGTGATTTGGTTTGTTGGAGCTTTTCTGTCTTTGAAGCTGTAAATGAGTCATTTCTACTGAGCTATAAAATCATTACAGTGAATGATGCATGTCAAGTCTCAAAAATACAGTTCATTCTGTTTGTTTCTGTACAGAGGAGAACTTGGAACAGTTCAGAGGAAATCACCTCAGAATTTAACAAATTAAAAAAGTGGTTTGATGCAAAGAAATGAAATTTGAACAAGATATAATTGGTGTCGTTTGTTAATCGTTAAGGGAACAGTGGGTTAAAAGTCATGACCGAGGATGTAAATGTAGAGTGGGCTGAAGAAATGAAGTGACTGTGTGATCTTTGATCGTGAGATATGGGCGCCATAAAGCCAGAAACAAAGAACTGGCTGATAAGAGAAAGGTTTACTGACAGGGAGGAGGGTTGTGCTTACAGGGGAAACCTGAACGCCAGAACCAGACTGAGACTGTTTGAATAAGGTTTGGACTCACAAGTGTGAATCAGCGCAGGGATGAAGAAGCGGGGTGAATTCCCGCGGCTGTCTCTTCCACTGTACATGTCTGAGTGATTGTATATTGTTGTGTATGTGTGTAGAGTGTGCATGTATGTTCTCAGGAGGATGGGGGCAATGTCTGAATGAAGACGTAAAAAATACACAAATTATTCTAGAAAACAAATATATAGCTGCCTCATTTCACTCACTGTGCTTCCAGCATGGGGGCTTGTTTGTAGGGAAGCTGTTGGTGTGAGACTCGGTGCTCCGCTCTGTGCTGCTGAACTGACTGGCTGTGGGAGGTGTCCTCTCCTTGCAGTGCAGTAGATGCTAACAGGTGGCTAATGCTAGTGTGGTCACAGGTAAAGTGCTGTTGGCTCGAGTCTTCTCTCTCTCCCTCTGCTTGGGTGTGTGTGTGTAATTGTTTTGATTGCAGCCCCACTAAGTGTTTTATTTCTTTCCCTTCATAGTGGCTGGTTTGCTGTGTTTTCGGTGGTGGGGGTATTTCCTTGTGTGTGTGCCGTGGCTTTTGTGATTTAAGTCGATTAATTTTTCTTTAGGAAGGTCCCTCCCCTGCACTAACTCGGGCCCATCCACTGGGCCTCAGCCAGAGAAAATCTTCACTTTCCCCCCCGACTGCATGTACGTCATTTTTAAACCTATTTGTTTAATAAAATCTTTATTTTTACATTTTGAACCACGTCTCATGCCTCTCTACTGAGCAACGAACCAGTGTGGCTTTTTGTGTGAAATAATTCTCTGGGTGAAATTCCCAGGGTGACGTTGTCGTGCTTCTCAATATTTTCAGTAAGTAATCCTTCCCATCATTGCCACATGTGGATTTTCTTCAACATGTACAAGAGTCTCAAAAACACGACAATTCACTCTGCTAATGAAAATACTTTCTGTACAGAGGAGAACTTGGAACAGCTCACAGAGGAAATCACCTCAGAATTTAACACATTTAAAAAGTGCTTTGATGTAAATGAAATATTAAATTTGAACAGGATGAAGTTTATACTGTTGGTTCATCATCAGAGGAGGAGTGACTCGACGAAAGTAATAATAGAGGGTGTAAATGTTGAGTATGTCCAAGAAATTAAGCAGGGAAGCAATGACCTGAATCTGCAGGTGGCAGTGTCAACTCTTTGGATCAGAGATGAGTCGATGATCGCTTGAAAAGAAGATGAAAATGGAAAAAAAACCCCAAAACAATGTCACAACAAAAAAACAACACGACTGCGAAAAGTCATAACGCAAACTAAAGTCACAACAGCGTGCAGCAGTCAGAGGCACACACTTTGTTTCCAGGGGACAACATTTTCTGACGGAACCAAACAACGGACAGCAGAGCAGAAACAGAACATTATGGTTGTTCTGCCCTCAGTAAAATGTGTCTGATAAATAAGTTTTAAAAGAGTTCATAATTTCTAATAAATATTTCATTGTTCATTTGTTGGGATTCGTATTAAAAAGTACAAGCTAAAAAGAAGACAATATTATACAGTCAGTGTCTGTTTATCTACCTTTTATTTTGAAGTGAAGGTGATGCATTGTGGGTAGCAGAAGACAATTGTCAGTTTCTCATTTAAAGTAGCACTTTGCAAGATTTGCTTCAGCGCTCCCCCTACTGGCCTCCTGTGAAAGCTCACTGTCGTAAATATCCTCCGCATCACCCCCCCCCCCCCCCCCCCCCTCCCCCGTGCAGAGAGCGTCCCACTCCCGTGTCCTTTTTTCCCGCTTTTTAGACAAAGTTTTTTTCTGTCTTTTTGGTTCTGCCATCCGTGAGCACCTAAGGGTGGCGTTGCTAACGCTAGCGAGGGTTTCATGTTTGTGTTACGCACTTTTGTTAAATCTTCAGCAGCAGCAGTTCCTCGCGCTGCCTCCTCCGGTTGCTCCCTCTGTCGCAGACACGCCTGCCTCGCACGCTCAAACTTATTGGAAAACAAACACACTCGGAGATGCTTTCAGCTCAGTGCAGCGAACTCACTCGCGCGCACTTCTACGAGAGGAGGTGCCACTCCTCTTTATTTTTCAGTTACCAAACGGAAATTAGAACCAATCAACACATCATGCAAAGATCGTCTATTGCAACACAATGACAGATATCGCACTCCAACAGCTTTTATCCTTGTAATCCCGTATGAGCGCCGTAAAGCAGGTTTGTTCTCGCAAGATGTAGTCGGGTCAGATCCTCTGAAATTGCAAGCGCTGTTTTCAGGACTCAGATCCCGGGGGGAGTGGAGGGACAGGCGAATCACCGTGACAAGTCTTTGTTTACCCCCACAGGGATTCTGAAACACATTTATTGAGGTAAAAAAGTTGCAAAGTTCTGCTTTAAGTTTCTCCTGTGTCTCAAAGCTCATCTAAGCCCCGAAAACAACGACTGTAAGTTTAACAAGTATTTCATAACTAAAGAAACGAGAATGTATTCTCTTTGTAAGCTATAAAAGCTCTGTTAGAGATCGTTTTTTGTGCTGTGTGTTACCAGGAAGTAGACGGAGCCCGTTCATCCCCTAGCCTGTAATGCTTCGGCATGTGAATGCAGCTATTCATGTGTGTTGACGACTTAATTAGCATATGCATGGTCGATCTTTCTATTGATACAAGCTGTGATTTTGAGGAGAGCAGTTTGAGTTTTAGTTTAATTGAGTTTTTGATGCTCATGATGTGTTTTTTTTCCTGTGATTGCAAATTGATGTGTGTTTTTTTTTTCATTCCCTTTCAATGTATTTCGGTTTCACTCGACCTTTTCAAGCCACAATTTATATTGTAAGCTGTCTGAAGAAGACTGTATTGAAGGAGCAAGATGCTTGGATCCTGGCTTGTGAAAACAAGTGTGGCTTGCTGTTCATCTACGTTAACATCCAGGGAGTATCTAACAGGCAGTGGTAACAGTATAATGGTCATTTCAACATTGCTGACTTGTGAAAACACGTGACGGGAATTAATCAGTCATCGAGCAGCAGAGTTTAACCGTCCTACCTGATCATCTGGATCTGTGTCCTATCAGGCGACAACTGTTGGTCTTCAGGTGGGTCCAGATTTTGTCCTCCAGGTGTGATAGATCCGTCCTCCCCGACCTTTTTTTACCACAGACCGGTTTTTAGCAACATGTTTCCCCGGACCTCGCTTGAAAAGTCCTGAATGAGGATTTTACCTATGCATAATAAAAGCATAAAAATATATATTTAAAATAAAACTCAATTCGGACAGATGGACTTGTCTCAATATCAGACTTGAATTCAGATGCAGACTCAGAGACAAGGGGGAAAGATTTCTTTTAACAATTGTTAGAAACAAAGCGATCATCAGTTTCCACAGAAGAACAAACCAACCAGCTGGAGGGGTTGACACTGAGGTACGATGATGAGCTGGCAGCAGGAGCAAGAGGGTAAGTGAGTTTCTCTCTACTGAGGAGGGAAGACACAGGTTAAGCAGGGTTTCCCCCAGAAAACTTGCTAAGCCCGGTGGTTGGACTGCTAGAGAAGCCCACCGTGTTTATGTAAAAAAAAAAAAAGAAAAAAAAAAAAAGAAAAGAAAGTTAAGAGTTGACAGAAATTTTGAAACTATAACTATTTTGTGTTTATTGTAAGCATTTATTAACATTACTTAAATGCAGAGTCTTACAGAAAGCCACAATCTTAAAATAAAGTTTTAACAAACAAAAAATACAATTAAAATATCAATTGTTTTCAATTAAGTTAAATTCTAATAAATCTTAAAACAAGCCACTGCTGTTCACATTTAAAGGTAAAACAAATTAACAAAAATAAAAAAGTCCAAACATGATCAAGGTGTAAAAGCAGGGCACTCAGAGGCTGAAGACGTATCTGCTGGACTGTCTGACCTCGTCTACTTTTTGAATGAAAAACTGAAGAAAAATTATTGAACAATTATTAGATTGCTGACAGCTATTAATATTCTTATGTTCTTTAAGTATTTGTTGTTTCTATGGAGTTCACGGCAGTGCATAAGTCCAGCAGTACCTCCTTCAGTCCAGCAGAGGGCGCATTGTTACTGTTAGATGGATAGTGCAGTGTGAAGCATGTAGAAGAAGAATATGTATGAATGGAATCCCCCAGAATTATGAAGCCTGTTGTTCGTGACTGGTTCATTAAACAGAAGCAACGCAATTCCACCGTTAGGACAGTGAATCATTTTGAGGATAGAACACGAACCATTTTGGATTAAATCCACGAGTTCGATGTTTCCCATCGCGGCTCGCAGAAGGCTGCTCTGACAACGTGCTAACATCCATGCTAACTCGCACCGACTGCCTCATCATCAAGCCGCGGCTCTCTGATGAAAATATACCTCACCTCTGACCCCCTATGTGTTCACGTATCGACCATAACATGTTGCTATTGCACCTTCAGCTGTATCACCAGATGCGATTAAAAGCTCTGTAAACCAGATACGCTTAGCCTGGCGGGAGGGTGTGGTGGGGGCAAGTAAAGCCTGGCGGCCCGCCAGGCCTATGAAGCACTGAGGGAAACCCTGGGTGAAGCACATCAGTTAGGAGTCAGCTGATCACACATGGAGGGAAAGTAGACAGGAGTTTCACAAATAAAACAGGAAGTGATCACAACGAAAAAGATCAAACAGCTGAAAAAAATACAAACTACACCTGGCTGGAGTGATTCCTGACAAAACTCAGTTTTGGTTTCAGGCTACATTGTTAGCATTATGAGCGTGTTAGCAGAGCACATCACTCCACAGGACTGCAACAGGTTGTTCAGCTGTCACCTATTGCCTGGAAGTTACAGAAGATTCTCTCAAGACAATTGCAACATAATGAGAGAAAACAAGCTTTTCACAAAACAGGTATGACTTTCCTTCAAAAAGAGGAGGTCTTCCTCCTGGAACACAGACATTGTCAAGTATCGCTGACTTTGCAGTGTTCTTTCAGCCTCAAGGCCTCAGTATGCTTCCCCGTCGCAGCGATGCCGTTCCTATGCCGTGTTCGTAGCACCCTACACAGTGCCTACGCCGGGGCTTGACGTGCACCTCCCAAAAATCCTAACAACGCATCATGCGACGCGTGGTAACGTAAACGTCGAGGGCTGTGATTTGGTCCGCTTTCGCATTGTTTATAGAATGAAGTAGAACTCACTCCGAATGCTTTTCTGATGCTAACAGTGCTTCGGGAGAAATTTAGATCCAAAATTGAGCGGCGCACATCCCTATACTGTTAGCAAACGGGGCTATGTGTACAGCCGCTCCTAAAATGGCTTTAATCGTCGAAAAGCTTATTAGTTTCACCAATATTTCATCATGGTCCGCTCACGCCTCTCCTCCACGACAGCCCGGTGTCGCCAGATGTGTCATATATGCAGGTATATGTTCGGTAAGTGCACATGTGTCTAGATCTCTATGTCTTTAGATCTATGTCTTGGTAAAGCCGGAGCTACGGAAGCCACACTGTTCTTGTGACTGCTGATTGTGAAACGACACCGCCACGACTGCCTTGTGGCTTGGCAGTGAAATTGCAGAGGAGGGCGTTCCCTTGACGCAGATATGTTCAGTGGCGGCATAGGGTTGCCAGCACAGGAACGACGTCGCTGCGACGGGGAAGCATACTGAGGCGTTCAAGCTGCATTCACACCGCCAAATGATTTCTGCGTTTTTGCGTCCAAATACAATTGAAAA
This sequence comes from Salarias fasciatus, assembly GCF_902148845.1. Lineage (NCBI taxonomy): Eukaryota > Metazoa > Chordata > Actinopteri > Blenniiformes > Blenniidae > Salarias > Salarias fasciatus. The sequence goes on from NC_043747.1 coordinate 25,991,165, forward strand.
CAATGGGTAGTTGTTGAAGCGCGTTCAACTTCTCGCGTTGTCGCGATTTTTGATGCAAAACCGCATTCAGTGTGAAGGCGGCTTCACGACGACGGGATACAGTCAAGTCGGCCCCGCCTAACTCGGCCCTTTGAGAGCCAACTTGACTGTATGTGCTCGTAAATACTGCAGCATGTGAGCTGAGCTTTTCTGCTCTTCAACTTATTTTGTGCCCAACCAGGTCAGACAACAGACTGAGCAACCTGGGTGTCCTGAGCATTGAGGCAAAAAGAGGGAAGATGCTCCATATGGATGAGTTCTGAAATGTTTTAGCAAGCCCAGTTCCGTTGATAATTTTTATGGACAGAATTTCAAGTTGCAGCGGGGGGCCGGAGGGGGTCCCGTTTGGGGGCCACAGGATTTAATTTCTGCCCTTTGCAGATTTTGTCCTGTTGCCTTCATTGAGCCTGGACCTACAGCAAGCACTGGGAGTGATTTGTAGCCGAGTGTGACGCGACCGTGATGAGAATCAGCACCTCCAAACCCAAGGCCATGGTCCTGGATCGGAAGAATGTGGTCTGCCCACTCTGGATCGGCAGAGAGCAGAGGCATAATTTACATAGGGTTGGTGGGTTATGGTCGATTGATGGAACGTGAGATTGATTGGTGGATTGTTGGAGGAGCTGCAGTAATGCAGTCATTGTGCCGAACCATAGTGGTGAAGAAGGAGCTGAGCTGAAAAGCGATGCTCTCGATTTACTGGTCAAACGACGTTCCTACCCTCACCGAGTGTCATGACCCTTGAAAGGACAAGATCCCGGATACAAGCGGCTGAAATGAGCTTCCTCCGTAGGGTGGCTGGGCGCTCCCTTTGAGATAGGGTGAGAAGTTCAGTCACCAGGGTGGAGCTCGGAGTAGAGCCGTCACTCCTCCACATCCAGAGGGCTGGTGTGGCTCGGGTGTAGGATGCCTCCTGGATGCCTCCCTGGGGAGGTGTTCTGGGCATGTCCCATCAGGATGAAGCCTCGGGGAAGAACTACAACAAGCTGGAGAGACGATTGGCGCTTTTCCTCTCGTGCCTGCTTAGCCATACTCTGCACGGATCAGCCCTGGTCCCTGCGCATTTCCATTACATTTTAGTACCTCATGCCAGGTACTTTCATGGTCCCTGCTTGGCTGAGGTTCCAAGTGGGGTCGAGAATGTGACGCCGGAAGATACCATTCTACCGATTGGCCAGAGTGTGACGTCAGTATCAGAGCTGTGACAGTGACTGGGGCCAGTCTCACACCAGCCGTTTTTAAAACCTCACAATAGCAGGCTGGTCATATGCTCAAAAATTGACCTGTTGGAAGAGTAATGAAGTGCGGACATGTGTGGTAGTCGAGGAGAGGATTCAGAGGGAGCTGCACGGAGCGCACTGCACCAGGACAGTGCACTGGGAAGCCTCTGGTGGAGCTGGTTCAGCCATTTACAGCTGCAGAAAGGCAAGCAGCGGGATGGACAGTGGTCTGGACTGGAACACGTCTACACGTATACTCTGGACTGAATAAACCTTTCTGTGATTGTTGACCAATGCATCATGATTTCATGATGTCTATTGATACACTGGTGGGGAAACAGTCGCATGAAAACTCCGCCCTCACCAAGGCGGTACCACGCATATTGGAAAACGACCGGGGCCGAGGCCGGCTAAGGGAGGCCAAAACCAACCGTGCAGAGTAAGGCCAAGCAGAGACTTGTGGAATGGCTCTCCATGTGTCTTGGCTGTTCCTGGAAACGCCTCAGGATCCTCCCAGAAGTGCTGGAGGGGGTTTCTGGGGACAGGGAAGTCTGGGCATCCCTGCTGAGACTGTTGATCCCGCAACCGGATCAAAAATGGATGGGTGGATATGCTACTGGGACCACCACCTGCACTTTTTCTCTGTCATTGAAAAAGAAGAAGAAATATAACGTTACAAACGCCTGTTTAAAAATGGTGAGTACGGGATTGAGTTTGCTTTTGTTTCCTCCCTGAGTGGCTGCTGTTCACGACATCGAGATGATTCTCTGAACCAAAACATTGGTCAATATCTACTTCACCTTTTGGTGTCTGCTGCTTTTTTTGTAGCACTCAGCCAAAAACAAGCAGCTTCAAGCACCAGGAACTTGTTCTCAGATGAAATGCATCAACATTTGAGGAGAGTCGATGCCGTCAGTGGAAATACAACAGAAGTGACTATTTCAAGGTAGAATCAGAATCACTCACCTTTCTCCTTCAGATGCTTCTCTTGCTCTTCTGCTTTACTTTCCACAGTGAACCCTGAGGACGTCTGCAGCTCCATGTTTCCACCAGTCGACTGACCTCTGACACATCAGGAAAGTTTCTCTCCACGTGACACAAATCTGACTGACTTCAAAATACTGAAGCTGCACAACGTTTCTCTACTTTTGTTCATCAACTTTATTTTCATTCTGCAAAAAACAAAACATTTTCCAATCCCAGGCAGGTTCTCTAGAGCAGACCAGACTTCTTGAATCCAGACCTGGATATGTAGACACTGATGGAATCCAGGAATCATTTGATTTGGTCAAAAAGCTCTGAAGTCTGTCATTTTTCTAAAGTGATTCATGGTGTGAAACTCCATCTGTCTTTGTCTGGAACAGGTCTGCTACATTTTTAACCTGGAGGCCAGTTTGAAATTCTCCTGTTAACCAGTGAGTCACAATCAGCAGCAGACGAAAAGCGAAGGAAAAACAAAAACAACTGGAGCTGGACCGTAAGACTTCAAACCTGCTTCAAATAATTACAGGAAAACTAATGTGGGGAAAAAAAGAGGAGGAGAAACAGTCCACACACTGATGATTCTGAGTCACATCCAGAGGAACCCTGGTTCGATGCTGGACTCTCACAGCTCTTCACACTGCAGATCTTCTGCTGGTTCCTCTGTCACTCACTGCTGGATGAAGCTCTGCTCTCAGCCCTTCCACCTGCAGAGAGATGAGAGGAGATGATCAGAGTCTCTGTGAAGCAGTGAGGACTTCAGTCCTGTTCAGAGCAGCAGTCAGCAGCTCAGAGCTCATGAAGGACCACCACTGTCACACCAACACACTGAGGGGGTCACACTGAAAAGGTCTGGCGGAAACCCTGCTCCAACCATCTACTGACCCCAGACCCTGCAGGCTGCAGTCTGGACTCTGCTCTAGATCAACCAGCTGCTGCACATCTGGAGCCTGCAGATGGTTCAAATCCAGTAGGAGCACCTTCAGGTGGGAGGGGTTGGACTTCAGAGCTGAGGCCAGAGAAGAACAGCAGATCTTTGACAAACCGCAGCCCCACAACCTGAATAAAGAGAGAAAGCAGCAGAATCAATGAGGAGGAACCAATCAGATGTGTTGATGGAGAAATGAGCAGCTCCACATTACTGAGTCCTGATCAATGAGCTGTTCTGTTGTTGTGGATCTTCATCACACACATCATCCACATGTCAACACAACATTCACACTCCTCCTCATGTCCACACACACCAGTCAGCTGCTGCTGAGCTCAGTCCACTCTCTCACTGCAGGATCAGAGTCTCAGATCACAGCTGCTGACAAACATTTCTCCTTCTACAACAGGAACAGACAGTCAACTGACCTCAGAGTCTGCAGACGACAGAGTGGATTCTCCAGAAAACCACACAGCTGCTCAATTCCTGAACCCCGCATACGGCTCCAACTCAGGTCCAGAATTTCCAGATGTTTCAGGAGGGAGGGGTTGGACTTCAGAGCTGAGGCCACAGAAGAACAGCTGATCTCTGACATCCTGCAGCGACTCAACCTGAATAAAGAGAGAAAGAAGTGAGATTAGAGGACAAAGTTTGATGTTGAAGTCATTGAGAGCTGAAGAAGGTTCAGACTGGAAGAGTTTAGAAATGTAAAGTCCAAACAGCTGAAGCCACCAGGAGGAGAAGAGCTCTTTTCACACACATCTCAGATCTCCAGCTCACACAGCAGATATAAACAATGTTTTTTCCTCATATTGGTTGTAAATCTGAATTTTTTTCACGAATCAGAGCTGAAATAAGAAGTTAGTCGTCTTCAGATGAGACTGATCAGAGCTCTGAGGAACTGAAAGAAGAACTGCGGTTCAGCCTGCTGTGAAAGCTGAAGGTCAACATGGAGCGTGTCAGAGGTTCACAGTCAATGATCCACTGCAGCTCCTTTCTTCTTCTAGCAAGCTTTGAAATGTGGAGCTGCACACGGCTCTGCCACAGTCACAGGACTAAAGACCAGAGAAGAAGCTCCGTTTCTCCTGGAGATCCTCAGTGTGGATCACTCTCAGATCAGCCTGATGTCTGACCTTTAGCAGACCTGCCAACCTGTACGCATTTTGCGTAGCAGGTACGCAATTTGACATCTAAATACGCTGGTACGCTCCGCCTCATTAAACTACGCAAAAAGCTGCAGACGTGTGAGCGCTGTTATAAATGCGGACCGTGGACGTTCTCATGTCTGACAACACGATGCAGCAGCAGGGCTCTGAAGTGTCACGCATTTCGGTGTGTTGTCACGCAGTCACGGCACACATTGTATTTGTGACGTTGAAAAAAATACCGGTAAATTAGGCTGGTGCGCCACAGCTATGGAACGGGGAGGAAACATGTGCTCCCCTCGTAGAGCTGCGACGTTCAATGAACGAGTCGTTCGTTTGAACGGCTCTTTCAAGTGAACGACGAGAGCCGGTTCTCAGCTGTCTGAGAGTCGTTCCTTTGTGCAAATTGTCCTCGCTTCCTTCACGTGTCTCCTGAGTGCCTCCTGAGTGTCTCCTGAGTCCAGCTGTCTCCGCTGCCTTCATGTGAATGACGGAGTTTCAGTTTTCCGCCGCTTGCTCCAGTCACCTGAATACAGCAGCTCACTAACGGAGGAGGAGTGTCGCGAAACCGGAGAGGAGCCGGTGTTTTGGAAGAACTGGTTTCCCTATTAACTGGCGACTGGGTTTCTTTCACGTCCCTTGTTGCTGATAGATGTTAAAAACCAGACAAAAAGCCGTGTCAGACCTTTTATGAGTCTGATTTCAACATCTGCTGCTACTAGCAGCAGCAGCAGGAAGTGCTAAAGGAAGTCAGTCACCAGTTAGCAAGGAAACCAGTTAATTTGAAACACCGTATTGACGGCTTTATGAAGGTTTTAGTAATGGAACACAGGCACGCATGCGCACACACAGCATAACATGCTCAGTTGAAGGACACGTAGCAGCATTTTGAAGCTCTTTTCTGGGGACGACGTGCAAGGTCAGCCGCAATGTAATGTGTATCAGAAAAATATCTGTTTAATATTTGATTTGTCATTAAACAAATTAAAGAACCAAATGCAAACTTTAAATTTAAAACAGACAGTGCCCCCCCCCCCCCGTCGACAATTGTCCCAGCGAGTGGTACTCCAAAAATTTTGCCAAGGTTGGCAGGTCTGCTTTAGTGTCAACACTGCTTTACTGAAACACTCAAACATGGAGTCTGACCTCAGATTCTGCAGAACACAGAGTGGACTCTGCAGAAAACCACACAGCTGCTCAACTGCTGAATCCTGCAGATCATTGTTGAACAGGTCCAGGTGTTTCAGATGTTTCTGGAGGGAGGGGTTGGACTTCAGAGCTGAGGCCACAGAAAAACAGCTGCTCTCCGACATCAGACAGTTGTCCAACCTGAAGAAAGAGAGAAAGAAGTTCAGTCTCAGGATCACCGACTACGACTCATCCGTCTCTTCCTTCATGACTTCCACAATATTTTTAGCTTCATGAGCAATAAAAACATTATTATACTGAAGTTACACACATCCAGAGCTGAGAAAGATATTCTGAGAACAAAAAAGGTTTTATGAACTCGGGGAAAAGGCTCATAGAGTTCTGTCCTGGAAATTCATGAGAGAATAAAGTTCAAAGACATTTAACCAAACTGAAATTGAAGGTGGTTGGATCACACAAAAAGAACGAAATGAAACTTTACAAAGTTTTTATGCTATTTTATATAAGTTAGAAACAGCAGAACATCTAACCAAGATTGATGAATTCTTATCGAATATTGAGCTTCCCAAACTGAATCAGGACGACCAGACGGTCTTAGATCTCCAAATTCAATTCACAAGATATGAAAAAGGCTTCATGGATGCTACAATCAATCAAATCACCAGGTAAGGACGGCTTCCTCCTGGATTTTATAGAGTTCACAGACTTGCTGAAACCTCTGATTGTGGATGTAATCATTCGAGCATCGAAAACTCAAAGCCTCCCTGACAGCCTGGTTTTATCCAGAACAGATGATCTGCCATAACTTGTGTCGGTGACTAATCATTCATTCGGTACTGAACCCAGCGTAACTCTTAGCGTGGAGCTGAAAAGGCCTTTGATAGGACTGAGTGCCCGGATTTATTCAGTTTTGTCTGTTTGGTTTTGACTCCGATTAAAAGGGTCGGAGCAGTGTGAGAAATCACAGGTTGAAATAGTGATGAATGGGTGAAAGCCCAGTGCCTTCCCTCTGAATACATCCAGCAGACAGCGGTCTGGACTCTTTATCGCCATCTAGTCTCTGGCTGAGAAATTCAAAGATCCAGAGATCGAGGGTGTAGAAGTTGGCCAGTCGAGACATAAAATCAGTCTGGTGGCAGATGATCAAATCCTGTATTTAACCGATGACTGTCGACACAACTTTCACAGCAAACAAACCCAAACATGGAGTCTGACCTCAGAGTCTGCAGACAACAGAGTGGACTCTCCAGAAAACCACACAGCTGCTCAACTGCTGAACCCTGCAGAGGGTTCCCGCTCAGGTCCAGATGTCTCAGATGTTTCAGGAGGGAGGGGTTGGACTTCAGAGCTGAGACCACAGAAGAACATCTCATCTCTGACAAGCGGCAGCTGATCAAACTGAATAAAGAGAGAAAGAAGTGAGATTAGAGGAGAAGAGCTCTTTTCTCTTTCCATCGATGTGGAGCTACAAAAGCATTTCTTTAAATGTAACTGTTTTGTACAAGTGTGAATTAGGGCTGCAACTAATGATTACGTCTGTCAGGAGGTTATGTAATCATGTCGGTTTGTTGGTTGGTTGGTTTGTTAGTAACATCCCAGAAAAAGTAATGGACGGATTGCAATGAAACTTTGTGGAAAGGTGGGTCTTGGGCTAACTTAGAATTGATTAAATTTTGGTGATGATCCGGATCACTGTCTGGATCCAGGAATTTTTTAAAGGATTCTTTATCATTGACAGAGAGGGAGTCTTTCACATGGTTGGGCAGGCCCGCCAACAGGGGGCGACAAATGCCTGGTTCACACAGGACGCGCCGCTTCCGACACGGAAGTGGGAAGCGCCGAGCACCGACTGTCAGATCGGCGCAACTGTTAACCTATCTGACGGTTCCTACAGGAGACGTGGGGGACCGCGGCGCCGTGGACCATGGCCGCTCCGCTCCTCTCTATTTTCTCCGCGAGCTGCACGCCGTGCACCGCCAGTTGTAAAGCTGGACAGAGCAGATCGCACCACACAGGCGAGAGAATCCGGTCAATTTTCAAATTAAAATGAAGTAAAATAACATAAATTATGTCGCTTTCGGGATTTCCTTTTCAGATAAACACACACACACACACACACACACACACACACACACACACACACACACACACACAGGGAGAGAGGGCGACAGAGAGAGGCACCGCATGCTGCAGCGCTCTGCTCCGATCACCCCCCCCCCCCCCAATCACAATGTTGTGCGATTATATATGGTGTTCTTACAGTTGTTGGTGACTGATTTGAGCCGTGGCGGAGGTCTGCGCTCTCTGAGTGCCAATTTCTAGTTTATTTTTGTTGTCAACTAGTTTCTGAAGTATTTCTCGATCAGTCAGGATCGTCTTCTTTGTCTGTTGAGCTCCTACTCTCTCTGGTGGGGAGGATCCAGCGGCTCCGGGGCGTCGGTGTTTCAGGAGTTGGTTCATAGCCGTCGTTCTGCCGTGGAATGACAGCTGAGCTTCACAGTTTGAATCTAACGTGTTGCTCCGGTTTATTTTCAGTGAAATGTTCCTAAACTTCAGGAACTGGGTGGGAGGGTTTGAGTCTCCTCCCTCCATATTCCACTCGACCACAACACATTGGGTTTTTCCCCACCGTCATTCCGCTGTTCTTCTCCTCCGTCTCCATGCAGAATGTCAACGGTGAGCGATACCGCCCCCTGCTCTTCCTGGAGTGAACTGCAGTGATTTTAACAACAAGATGCCGTGAAGATAAATTTTCACGTTGTCATTGATTCCGCTGACTAATCCCTGAAGCGCTGGTGTGAATATTTAATTCCAACTTCCTCCGTAGGAGATGCCACATGCTGCGATCACGGGATCCATTGGCAAAAAGCTTTGTCATCAACAATGCAGTAAACAACACGCCACAAACCGGCGATCTGTTTATCACATTTCATTTATGAAACGTGTCTGACTCTAGAAACCGTGGTCATATCATGGGTGGCGACTGACGACAGCAACAGCTCTGCTTCAGATGAAGTGCCATTAAAACATGAATTCCAGTGCTAACAAATCCAAGCTGTGCACTTCGGGTGTTTTGTCGAAAACTGCAGCAGATCCCTGAGCAGGAAGAACTTGACACAACACCGAAGGCCGAGCCACATTGAGGGCTCTTCAACTATGATCCTGTCTTCAAACTGTACGGATCCGGCAAAATCCAGGTTTCTGACTGATACCTCGGCTTCCTAACACACCGCTGCCGAACTTCAACACAAAGTTTGAACACAATCCGACAGCTGAAGGGATTCCACGGCAGAGTTGTTCGCTTTGTTGCTGTCGGCCGTCGCTTCTTTCTTGAACAGCCGACGTCTCAGAACTCCAAACCCTCCAGTATTTTGACTGATTTTATTCATGAATCAGAGTTGAAGAGAGGAGTTAATCCTCTTGAGATGAGACTGGTCAGACTGACCTTTGTTCTCCATTTCTTCTTCTTGAGAGGGTTGGAGCTTCAAGGAACTGAAAGAACTCGGGTTGATATTCTCACTGATCTGATCTTTGTTCTTTTGGAGAGCTGAATTGATGTGAACACCAAACAGAAGGCTCTGCCACAGCCACAGGACTGAAGACCAGAGAAGAAGCTCCGTTTCTCCTGGAGATCCTCAGTGTGGATCACTCTCAGATCAGCCTGATGTCTGACCTTTAGTGTCAACACGACTTTACTGAAACGCACTCAAACATGGAGTCTGACCTCAGAGTCTGCAGACGACAGAGTGGACTCTGCAGAAAACCACACAGCTGAGAAACTCCTGAATCCTGCAGAGGGTTCCCACTCAGTTCCAGATGCTCCAGATGTTTCAGGAGGGAGAGGTTGGACTTCAGAGCTGAGACCACAGAAGAACAGCTGATCTCTGACATGCTGCAGTTCCTCAACCTGAATAAAGAGAGAAAGAAGTGAGATTAGAGGAGAAAGTTTGATGTTGAAGTTATTGAGAGCTGAAGAAGGTTCAGACTGGAAGAGTTTAGAAATGTGAAGTCCAAACAGCTGAAGCCACCAGGAGGAGAAGAGCTCTTTTCACACACATCTCAGACCTCCAGTGAACAGTGAACTGACCTCAGAGTCTCCAGTTTGCAGTTTGGACTCTCCAGTCCAGCACACAGAATCTTCACTGCTGAATCCTCCAGTCTGCTGTAACTCAGGTCCAGATGTTCCAGATGGGAGGGGTCAGACTTCAGGGCTGAGAAGATCACCTCATACTCATCATCAGGGAGGCGAAAGTCAGAACCACAGCTTTCCCAATCAATTCTAAATCTGCAAGGAGACAGAGAAGACAGGAAGTTGCTTTGAGAGAGGACACTTTGTTGGATTCCTCCTTTCTGACATCAGAGCTTCAGCTCATCTCCTCTGGTTTGACTTTGGCTTCATGTGGCATGAAAGAGAGAACATGGAGTTCCAGGTGTTTTGATCATGTCCTGAGTTCTAAATGTTGAAGTGAAGGTGTGGAGCAGGGCTGGACGTCCTGCTGCTTGAAAATCAAACGGTTTGTGACTGAAGTGACTGAACGGCTCTCATAGCTTCACACTGCAGTGAAGGACAGAAAGCGTCAGTTCAAAAAGTGGATTGTTTGTCCTGTTTGGACGCCCTCTAGTGGACTGAACATGTACAAACTACTTGATTATGATATGGGTGAAGAAGAATACTGTAAAGTCATGGAGCAAATCAATTATTCTCATGTCACAAAAATAAATGCTCATTAAAACTTGAAACATATTTGAAGAACTACAGACCAGAATGAATCTCATTGGAACAAGAAAATTGCCAGCTTGAGATTATAGAAACACTGAAAATGTCCAATCCCTGAGGGTTATTATTGACATTTTCAAACAGCAAATTCATTTTAAATACTTGAACTAAATATTCTCATTTTTATTTTGATTAGCCAAGTCATCAATTGAAAGTTTTGGGTGAAAAATAGAGCTTTTAACAGCTGAATAGGAACCCTTTGATGTTTTGTCAAGTTTATTTGTAAATTGTGGTGGAGAATAAGTATTTGGTCACCTCAAAAAAAGACTAAGATCCCTGGCTCTCACAGATGTGCCACTTCTTTAAGCAGCTCTTCTGTCCTCCACTCGTGACCTGTTTTAATGGCTCCTGTTTGAACTGACTATCCGTATAAAAGACACCTGTCCACAGCCCCAAACAGATTCCAAACTCCACCATGGCCAAGACCAAAGAGCTGCAGAAAGACACCAGGAACCAAACTGTCGACCTGCACCAGGCTGGGAAGAGTCAATCTCCATGAGGCAAGCACCTCGGTGTGAGGAGGTCAATCAGAAAACGGAAGACACACAAGGCCATTGATACCTTCCCTTCATCTGGGGGTCCTCTCGTGAGGTCAAAGTGATCATGACAACAGTTAGCAAAAAGCCCACAACCCTCCCCTCCCCCACTCCACCGCTCCACGGTCCCTGCCGTCTCTCAGTTCTTGTTTCGGACGGTGGAGCTGAGATAGCCAGAGGCTTTTCCTCAGCGGGTGTGTCACTGAGTGGGGAAAAGCGAGCCTCGTAAACCAGACCCGCCCACTCCACATCTGGATTTTAGAGCTGGGGAGGGTCTGGGGACAAGTCAATACAAACCCCGTCCAGGGGGCGTCGGTTACTCCTTTGACTGACAGCACTTCAGCCAATAAGCGCTTCAAAACAAATACGTCATCAAAATGTGTTCGCTTCTCTCAGGGTTAGCTTTAGCTCTTTAGCTCTAGCTTCTCCACACGAAAGACACGCAGAAACGTCTTTTCCTGTGAGAAACTCACCAAGTGCAGACTCTTGCTCTTGCTTGATTGTTGTAATACTTGGTATTTTCGGCTATAACTTTACTCATTGCAGCTGTCAGACGATGGTCAAAGTTTATCTCCATAATCTCCGCGACGTGCAGTGATGGCGTCACTTCCGGTTTTGCCACCAGAATTCGCCAAAAAAATTTGAATACAAAAGCGGCGACGCTGATTGGCTCGGCCGTCGCACTGCTCCGTCGCATTCTCTTTGTACTGCCTTGTCCCCAGACCCACCTCAGCTCCAAAATCCAAATGTGGATGTGGAGTGGGCGGGGCTGGTTTGCGAGGCTCGGGAAAAGCGGTCTGAAATGTGAATGGGTCGATGGTGAGACGACTGCGTACGCTTTCTTTGCGCCTTCACCCAGC